>NC_134273.1:48121812-48459312 GCF_031893055.1 Leptodactylus fuscus | reverse complement strand
CACCTAGGATAACAGAAATCCAAAAGCCAGTAGAATCATTCAGGACACAGCTCCAAAAATATGACCTCTCTCTTTGGCTCTCCAGCCAAGCTCTGCCAAAGTTTGCTGCTGGAGCTGACTTCTTAAACCTCCTTGACGAGGAGACTCTCAACAGCTGAGTCGCTGCTGGAACATCCCCAAAGTGTGGACTGTAGGGGGGTGGAATGAAAGGTCCCACTACCGACCTACCTGCCATTCCTAAAAATCCAGCCCAGTAACTGGAACTTTGAAATAACACTCAGCAGACAGAATTATCTGCTGAGAACCAGTCTTTTCTGGAGTTTTCTCATCTCACCCACCTTAGTAGTCTGGATGAGATGTACACCCCCTCCATTACCTGGCCGGCCATCGGCTTACATATCCCCCCTCTTCTCCAGACCGGAGGGCTTGTTCATTTGTGGCCATCATACAATAGCTCCTTGACAGAGCATCAGCATTTCCCAATAATTTCTCGGGTCTATGCTCCACACTGAAAGAAAAATTTTGCAAGGATAGGAACCATCTGGTAACCTTAGCATTTCTGTCCTTATTCATTTTCATCCATGTAAGGGGAGCATGGTCGGTTATTAACTTAAATTTTCTGCTCAGGACGTAGTACTTCACGGCATCCATTGCCCACTTAATGGCCAAGCATTCCCTTTCCACAATGGTGTAGTTTTTCTCTGAAGGAGACAGCTTCCTGCTCAGGTACATCACTGGATGCTCCTCACCATTTACCACCTAGGACAGCACCGCTCCTAGACCTGCATTTGAGGCATCTGTCAGGCCAGTAACTGGAACACTGAGCAGACAGAATTATCTGCTGAGAACCAGTCTTTCTGGAGTTTTCTCATCTCACCCACCTTAGTAGTCTGGGTGAGATGTACACCCCCTCCGTTACCTGGCCGGCCATCGGCTTACAACAGACAGTATATCTTGACAGACAGCAGATTTTGGGGAGGAGGAAACCGGAATCCGGTTGTTGAAGTTGAACTTATCATAGTTTGAAAGGTTTAAGACATATAGCCATCTAGATCCGTTTAACTCTGTTATATTATTCCGTAGCATTGATCCTGAAGAAAGCAAAAAACCAGTGAGGTGGAAGCCAGTTTACCTGTTTTTTTAGGAAAAAAGTTCCTCCCCTACTCCAAGAGGACACATAAACACTTGGAACAACTTCTCAATTGAGGATTGCGGGCCTATCCAGAACTGTTGTAGTGAATTCCCCATGACAGCTTCCTTTGGCAGAGAGTTCCATATTCCCATTGCTCTTACAATAAAGAACTCCCTTCTATATCTGTGTAGAAACCTTCTTCACTTGAATGTTCTGATTGCATTGTATAGCCTTTTGGAAAGAACAGAAGGGGGTCATGAATGGAACCTTTAAATATGTTAAAGGTCTAAATACCGCTCAGTGTTTTTAACTCCTTCCCAACATCTACTGTACTATTATGTTGAATGTCGAGTATTTAACTATGGCAGTCCCTCAGGAGCTACCACTGAAGCTACCGAGTCTCTGCTGTATTATACAATAGAGACCTGGTGGCAGTGCCTGCACTGATCGTGGGAATTAACCCTCAAAACTTTGATGAAAGTTGACCAAGGCGCCATTTCCTGGAAGCACATGGGGTTCACCATTTTGGTGTGGATCACCAGCTCAGGGAGTGGGGCTAGCGATCTGTTGACATGACAAGTTTTATTGCAGGCTATGCTAGGTCCTTAGCAATTTTACAAAGCAAAGCAATGCTTTAGCATTGCAGAATATTGTATTAGAACTCCTGGGGGGATCTAAAGTCAATAATGTTTAAATAAAATAAATAAAATTCAAATCATCCCCCTTTCCAATAAAGTGACACACATACACATTAGGTATCCCTTTGTCCAAAAAATACACCTTATGCAGCCTCATACACGCAAATATTAAAAAGTTGCGGGAGTCAGAACACGGCAAGGACATGATTTGTTTTTGTTTTTTTAAGGGGCTAAACCATAAAAAAACTATATTATGGGTAAGTTCACACTGAGTAAACGCTAGCTTATTTTGTAGAGTAAAATTACACTTGTAAATTTTGCTATCCCATTGACTTCAATGATATTTTTTACACGTGTAAAAATACGCTTGTAAAAATACGCCTGTTAAATGTCATTGAAGTCAATGGGAGTCTTATTTTTACACGTGTATTTTGCAAAAATACACGCGCGTTTACTCAGTGTGAATGCACCCAAATGAAGCCCGAAAGAAAGTCAAACACGTAGTTTTTTCTCCAATTCCACACCTTTCTGAACTTTTCTTCAGCTTCCTTTTACATTATTCTGAATATTAAACGGTAACATTACTAAGATCAATTTGCCCCCCGAAAATTAGTGCTCTTACGGCTCTGTGAACGGAAAAGTTTTACGGCTTATGGGAGGAAGCTGTCAAAATCGAAAAAATGGCTGTGGCTGGAATAGGTTAATTAAAATAAATATAACCCAAAACGCAAGAACAATGGGGAACAATCTGAATTTATTTAAAGGGAAGATTAGAGGCAATCTCAGGAAGTATTTTACTGAAATCTACGGTACACAATACCTGCCTGGGATAAACACTTGTCTATCTTAAGATAAAATGGTAACAATATAAGGGCAGACTAGGTGGACCGTGTGGTCCTTTTCTGCCATCAGTCTTCTATCAGCGTTTCTAATGTTAGAGTAAATCCTCTTCTACAGTTAAAGATATAAAGAAATCGTATCAGAGATCATAGTGGGTTACCCTCAGTTGCCTTACTCCAAACTAAATAACCCCAGATTTGATCATCTCTCTGGTTGCTGTAGTCCTCCAGTTCTACTTAGTACTTTGGTTGCCTGCCTTTGAACCTGCTCAGGCTCTACTATGTCTGTTTTGTGCACAAGTGACCAAAAACACTACTCAGTATTACATGTGCAACATGACGTGATTTGTAAAGTGTGATAACTATATTCATGTCATGTATATCTATGCCCATGTCAATGCATCCCAAGATCTTATTTGCATTAGTGGCGGCTGCCTGGCACTGGATGCTGCAGACAGCTCCTTGTTGTATATGGGCAGCCTTAATGGATGCTGCCTTACAGGTAAACCTATTCAGAATATCAAAGAATAAGAATAATTGTGGTTTAGACAATTCTGCTACAGTCTGAAGAATTTTGTTTGTATGAGTTTGGTGTCTTGTGTATGCAGATGGCATTTTCTCATTGACAATGTTATTTTTACCTACAGATGGCATGCCAGGAAAATGATGTGGAATCACTAAAAATTTTGCAGGTGGAACTTTGGTATGTGCTGCAGAGACATATTCTGTAACTGACATTTTGGTGGAAAAGCACTGCATGATAACCACATAAAACCACAATGGGGGAATAGATTAAGACTGGCATTGGACTTGCTAGACTTAAAAAAAAAAAAAGGAAAAAAAAAAAAAAGGTGTTTGTGTTTCCTGAATTATGGCACATCAGCTTGTATTGACCCTTTTTTTCTGCTGTTTTGCATATGTTCCCAAAGCGTTATAAACAAGTGTGAACAATGCCTTACCAATAATTATCCGCTGATAGTCTGGTTATTATGGCTCTACAGAATTATTGAGTTGACTTTGGTTGACATTTTTTTTTTAACAACATGTGTCGACTGTACTTATTTATTGCGTAATAAACATAGAGAACGTCTGTTCTTTCTAGACAGTGTCTAATCTTGTCTTTAATCTTTCATTAATCTTAGAAGGAATCCATTATTGATGTTATGCAATTCAGTCTCTTCCTCAGTATGTAAGACATGTTAGTTTCTATGTATCTGTGTGGCAGATTGCAGTAATATCTGCTATTATTGAAGTGTTCATGTAACATTTCTTGCAGTACTGCAAAATTACTGTATATAAATTTTAAATAAGGTATCACTTTATTTGTTCCAGCCTGTATAGTTGATTTAATTTGGAATACAGGGCGTAGGCTGACAAATTATACACAATGAATGCTTTGCCAAGCTGATGATTAAATTATATACAGTTAATTAAAAAAATAAAATCATGAGAATGAGCTAAAAACATTTTTTTGTCGATCCAGGATATTGAGGGCATATCCTAAGGATAGAACAGTAACAGTTCAGGTGTACTCAGCTCCTTTAGAGATTGGCTGTTTGTCGGGGTATAGTGTTCAACTAAGTGTTTCAGCCTGTTTACTGTTTTGACCTTAGGCCATTTGCTTGCCATTTTTTTTTTTTTTTATTAGTGCCAGTGCAGGGTATTCCAGGTTCATACCATTTACTGTGGTGAACATGCAGTTCCCTGCACCAACACTACTATACATAGGGCATTCAGGTAGACAAAACCTGGTAGAAGCTCTAGTGCAGGGGTAGGGAACCTTGGCTCTCCAGCTGCTGTGAAACTACAACTCCCAACATGCTCCACTCCCTTCCATGGGAGTTCCAAGAACAGCAGAGCAAGTATGCATGCTGGGAGTTGTAGTTTTGCAACAGCTGGAGAGCCTCCAGCTACCCTGCTCTAGTGCTTTGAAAAGCAACATGGCCCTTTCATACAACTGACTGGCAGGAGTCTCGAGAGCTGGATCTGCACCAATATTTAATATTGATGGTGTATCATAGGTACAAGCCATCAATATACTGATCTTGGAAAACCCCTTTAATATATAATATTATCAGAACTACTTAACATCTATGATTGACAGAATCTAGAACTTACATTCTGCATCACCTTGGGTACATTGTAATCGAACGTTCAGTTTCCATGAGCTTTGAGATGCGAACATGTGTTTTTATCTGTCTGAATGGCCAACTAACACTTTAACTTTTATATTTACAGGCCACTTTTGACAGCAGAACAGAACCACTTACTTCATCTGGTTCTTCAAGAAATGATTTCTCCTTCGGGTCAAGGCATATGAACCATGACATAGATGGGACTTTTAAGACACTGTAGAATTTTGGTTAGCCCAAATTTACGTTAAAGTGTAACTAAACCTTTATTTTCTGGCAGCACTTGTGCCACTAATAATTTTTTGCATATATTTTGTTAACACGTTTTAATTCCTTTCTGTGAAATCCTGCGCTGAAATCCACTTTCTGTCCCTTGACTCCTTATTAGCATTGTAAGAAGTGACGGATTCTGACTTCTACCTTTAATATTTCTGGAGATAATCACTAGTTTAAAACACCATC
Organism: Leptodactylus fuscus; assembly: GCF_031893055.1. Classification (NCBI taxonomy): domain Eukaryota; kingdom Metazoa; phylum Chordata; class Amphibia; order Anura; family Leptodactylidae; genus Leptodactylus; species Leptodactylus fuscus. The sequence goes on along the minus strand of NC_134273.1, from coordinate 48,454,109 downwards.
GGGATGTAATAGTTGTATATGAGGCATGTTTGTAAGCTTCATAATGTCTTATATATAAACGTTTGAAGTAACCCCACCGCCACCACCACATCAACAACCACTTTTGCACCCATACTCCCTGGCAGAAGCTGTGGAAATTTCTGACGCTAATAAAGAAACAGTGGAGAGAAAAAGGATTTCATCATGGGATTTCAAAGAAAGGAACCAAAATCTATTAATAAAATATATAATTTATTATTAAATATAATTTAGTAATAATATTTATTAATGCTGTAAAAAAAATATTTAGGTTTAAGAACATGTCTGTCATGCTAGTGACTGCTGATTTGTATTTCTCACTGTTTGTTGGTGCAGCTTTTCAGCTTTTTACAATATTAATGTACACTTTTATGTATGCATCATTATGTATAATGTGATTTCTGTGATTGACTCTCTTTAGAGTAGACTATGTCATAAATTTGTCACCAGTGCTGAAACTAACCTTTAACAGCTAAAGGTTCAGCACTGGTCAAGAGTTCTGACCAAGTGACATGTTTTTTCTTTTCTCAGAATTATAAGACTCCTTTCCAGTGACATTCCACTTTTTCATCTCTACAGTGTCCAATGTTTAAAATTCTATAATGATGAAGTAATTTATTTATGGTAATAGTATGTACTAAGACAAAACAATCTTTGAATAAAATGTTTTTTTTCCAGTAGTATTCATCTTAATATTTTAAGTGAGATAGGAGTGTGATACTACAACCTGCTCATTTACAAGGCTGTACAGTGCTTTCCACATTCTTAAAGTTCAGTTATTTGCACCATTTAATAGGTGCTGTTCCAGTGATTCTGAAACAGTTGGAATTTTTTTTTTTTAGCCCCCACCGTTCCTGCGCCACCAATGCTGTTAGTTTTGCTGCCTGATACACTATTAAGTAGATATTAGTGATACGGCAAATGGTAAATAGTAGAGAGGAGAGGGGCTATAAAAAAAAAAAATATCTGGTACTCTCAAATTGCTTTACGACCCACGAGGTAATAGTAACTCATGGATGTAAACAGTCCCCGCTTCTCAGTGCGAAAAAGCACAAAGAAGCACCACGCAACACCTAGCGCATTATCACTTGGTAAAGTAGAATTCCTATTAACAAGTGTATGTTGGAAAAATCACCTTGACCTGCTGTGATATTGTCACAGCCTCAGTCAGCAAATACAAGACATTACAGGGTAGACAGCAGCAGCAGATACCAACCATACCAAGACGTCACGAAATAGCTGATGGAGCAGGACCAACTTCAAATAATTCTACAGTAAATAATATGAGTAAAGTATTACTACTAAAGTAGTAATAGATCCGCACTTACCCTCTGATATCTTGAGCAGTGGCCTTTATTGAAAACCACAATCAAGTAACCTTCACACACGACACATTCCGGGACCCCCTGGTCCCTTTTTCAAGTGTACATAAGGTCATTCCAATGATGTTAATGTACACGATGAACGTTGGTAACAAAAAAAACAAAAAAAAAACGCCGGACGTAGTGATTTTTCACCATCTCAGCTTACAAAAAATGCTATAAAAAATGATCATAAAGTCATATGTATCCCACAACAGTACCAATATAAAGCACAGGTTGTCACGCAAAAAATAAGCCCTCAACCAACACTGTCAACCGAAAAATAAAAATGTTACTCCTCTCAGACGATGGCGATGCAAGAATTAATGATTTATGTCCCCAAATGTGTTTTTATCCTGCAGAATTAGTATCACGTAAAAAAACATAAACGAGGTACTGCCGTAATCGTACCGACCTGCAGAATAAAGGTCACGTTACTTATACTGTATGCTGCATGGCGAAAGATTTAAATGGTAAAACGCAATGCCAGAATTGATGATTATTATTTATTTTTTTTTAAATCCAGCAAAAAAGAGTTAATAAGATGTATTCAATAAGTTGTAGGCACCCAAAAATTGTGTCATTACAAAATGCATCTCATCCCACAAAGCCCTTATATGGCTACGTCACCAGAAAAATAAAGAAAATATAGCATCTAGCAATGTGAAGACAAAACCCCCCAAAATCGCCAAATCATTAGAACACACCTGGCTGCGGCAGGAAGGGAATATATAAGCTGTGCGAGCGTATATCAGGGGACACCCCAGATTTACAGTGTATGAGAGAAAAGACACCAGAAGCGACCCCTAGAGTGAGTCCCCCAATCATAGGAGCTACTGGGACATAGTAGGGAATTTGGTGTTCCCTATGTACTCCGCACAGTTTACATATTCCCTCTTCACCATCCGCTGTGTATTCACGTATGGGATACTAATACTCACTACATCCCCTGATAAATTCTTTGAGGGGTGCAGTTTTCAAAATGAGGTCACTCCTTTGGGGAATCCACTTTTCTGGTACCTTACAGGCTCTACAAACATGACATGGCGTCCAGATACCAAACATCCAAATCTGCGCATCAAAAGCGGCACAGAGCTCTTTCCTTTGTGTGTCCAAGCTGCAGTTTATGCCACATGTATGACACTGGTGTACCTGGGATAATGTACACAGGGCCGCCATCAGGAATTTTGGGGCCCCATGCAGCCTAAGTGTCTGCCCCCCCCCTGCCATTTTAAAACTACTTTATTTTGCGACATACCAATTATGTATTAAATTTACCTTTATTTAGCAGCATTACAAGGCTTAATCAGACTCTATTTGCAGGTAAAATCTGCTACGTGTGAAAGCACCTCTAGAGTGCCAACACCATTTATAAGAGCCCTCTTAATAAATCCTCAGGGCGTTTTTGGCCTCCCTTGCCGGGATACGTCGGTAACCAGTCAGAATCAGCTGTCAACTTATCTCTGCACGAAGGACTGGCCATTAAAAAAAAAAGGGGGGGCCTGCAGTTCTCTGTGCAGGGATAAGTGGGTAGCTGAACGTATCCCGGCAAGGGAGGCCAAAAACACAATGTGAACACTCCTTTAAAGTGAAAGTCCCACCCCCAAACAGGCTGCTATGCTAGTAGCATATCAGCCTACATCATTATTAATACAAAGCACACATACCTTTGGAGGTATTGTGTGCTTCGTAGTTCTCCAGCTAAAAACTTATATATTATATACACTCACCGGCCACTTTATTAGGTACACCTGTCCAACTGCTCGTTAACACTTAATTTCTAATCAGCCAATCACATGGTGGCAACTCAGTGCATTTAGGCATGTAGACATGGTCAAGACAATCTCCTGCAGTTCAAACCGAGCATCAGTATGGGGAAGAAAGGTGATTTGAGTGCCTTTAACGTGGCATGGTTGTTGGTGCCAGAAGGGCTGGTCTAAGTATTTCAGAAACTGATGATCTACTGGGATTTTCACGCACAACCATCTCTAGGGTTTACAGAGAATGGTCCGAAAAAGAAAAAACATCCAGTGAGCGGCAGTTCTGTGGGCGGAAATGCGTTGTTGATGCCAGAGGTCAGAGGAGAATGGCCAGACTGGTTCGAGCTGATAGAAAGGCAACAGTGAGTCAAATAGCCACCCGTTACAACCAAGGTAGCCAGAAGAGCATCTCTGAACGCACAGTACGTCGAACTTTGAGGCAGATGGGCTACAGCAGCAGAAGACCACACCGGGTGCCACTACTTTCAGCTAAGAACAGGAAACTGAGGCTACAATTTGCACAAGCTCATCGAAATTGGACAATTGAAGATTGGAAAAACGTTGCCTGGTCTGATGATTGCCTGAATGTCTCGATTGCTGCTGCGACATTCGGATGGTAGGGTCAGAATTTGGCATCAACAACATGAAAGCATGGATCCATCCTGCCTTGTATCAACGGTTCAGGCTGGTGGTGGTGGTGTCATGGTGTGGGGAATATTTTCTTGGCACTCTTTGGGCCCCTTGGTACCAATTGAGCATCGTTGCAACGCCAAAGCCTACCTGAGTATTGTTGCTGACCATGTCCATCCCTTTATGACCACAATGCACCCCACATCTGATGGCTACTTTCAGCAGGATAATGCGCCATGTCAAAGCTGGAATCATCTCAGACTGGTTTCTTGAACATGACAATGAGTTCACTGTACTCCAATGGCCTCCACAGTCACCAGCTAAATCCGCTGTCAAAATCCGCCCCTTTGCCCACGTGTGAACGAGCCCTTAGATCTCCCGCTGCAGATAATTTTAAACTTATATCTTGCGTTTCTTTCAAGTATCAGAGAACTCTCTTAACAGCATTCCAATCCCTTTGGCGTGGTTTCATAGTTACATAGTTACATAGTAGATGAGGTTGGATAAAGACATGAGTCCATCAAGTCCAACCTATAACCCTACAATCCCCTACAGTGTTGATCCAGGGGAAGGCAAAAAACCCCATGAGGCTCATGCCAATTGCCCTATTTCAGGGAAAAAAATTCCTTCCCAACTCCAAATCTGGCAGTCAGTATAAAACCCTGGATCAACGTGTCCTTAAAATCTAGAGACCATAACCCATTATATTTTTCTCTCCAAGAAAGGCATCCAGGCCCACTTTGAACTTGTTCAGTGAATCCGCCATCACCACTTCCCGGGGCAGAGAGTTCCAGAGCCTCGTTGTTCTTACTGTGAAGAATCCCCTTCTATGTTTCGCCACATGTCTGCAAACGATTCCAACCGCTGTTGTTATATCCGGTCGTGTCATGGTTGATATTTATAGAAGAGCCCCCACTGCCTGTCGATATTTCTCATTGTTAGGCAATCTTCTCCTTCTAATTTCAAGTAGGATGGTTCCATTGGGGTTGATGCACCTTTGGCTTCTGACATTCCAAACTGGTTCAGAATCAAATAAATTTTTGCACTTTGGTTTAGAAGAAAACTTCCATCTTCCAGTCTCTTGATTCGGATTCCTAGATAATATGTCACACTTCCAAGGTCTTTTGTTTCAAAATGCCGATTCAGAATTTCAGCCATTTTTTCAATTTCTGACTCTTCTTGATGAATCACAATTACGTCGTCCACATACAACAGAATATACATCCATGTTCTATCTGCAAGTTTTGTATACAGACATGGATCTGCTTGACCTCTTTTGAATCCTTCGTCCAACAATACTTTGTTCATTTTGGTGTTCCATGCTCTCGCCAACTGCTTAAGACCATAGAGAGATTTTTGCAGCTTGCAAACAAGAGAAACCTTTCTTTACAAAACCTTCATGCTGAGTCATATAGCTATAACTATCAAAGTCCTGAATGTGGTCTGCTTTGCAATTGGAGAAAATGTAGCATCGGAAATCTTCACCATATTTCTGAGAATATCCTTTTGCGACTAATCTTGCCTTAAACCTGTGAATTTTACCTTCAGAGTCATATTTGGTTTTAAAAACCCACTTGCACTTGATTGCCTTTTTGCCCTAAGGTAGCTTGATGAGTTTCCAAGTTTGAAGTTGATGGAGCAATGCAATTTCCTCATTAGCAGCATTGATCCACTTTGTTCTTTCATGAGCAGGTAGTCCTTGCCAGAGCCCATGACTGTGGCTCTGGCCCAGGTAGTTCCTTGACAATATAGGATAGGCGTTTGGCTGGTATACCTTTATTTGGTCTTGATGATCTCCTAACTTCAGGTTCAACTGTACTTTCTGTTGTTCCTTCAGTGTTTGAAGAGTCTAACCAAACTTCAACATCCTCCATTTTGCTGTCTTGTAACTGTGGTAGTTGCTGCTTCATCTGGACTATTGGCGTGATGTCACAAAACTTGGGCGACACAAAGTTTTCGTCAATAACCACATCTCTGCTTATTGTGACCTTGTTGGTCTCTGGGTGTAGAATTCTATAACCTTTCTGGGTTCCGCTGTAGCCCACTAGGATATCTTCCTTAGCATGAGATTCCCACTTAGTTCATTTTCCTTTGGGAACATGTACAAATACTTTACTTCCAAATATTCTTACTTATTCTTATTTTTGGCTTTCTGCCGTTCCATTGTTCAAATGGAGTATTCTCTGTAGCTTTGCTTGGTAGTCTGTTCTGAAGATAACAGGCTGTCATGATGGCTTCACCCCAGTATGTTGTGGGCAATTTTGCATCAAATAACATACTTTTTGCACTTTCACAGAGTGTCCTGTTCTTTCTTTCGGCCACACCATTTTGCTCAGGGTTGTATGGTACAGTGGTTTGAAAAATAATTCCATTCTTCTTTAAAATACTCTGCGTTTCATTGCTTGTATATTCAGTCCCGTTATCTGCACGTAGAATTTTTGGCAGTTTCCCAAATTTATTCATCCTTGCTATGAAGCAGATAGACAACTGTGTATCTTGAATGATCATCAATGAATGTGAGAAAATATCTCTTCTTTCCAGGAGTCTGAGTATTCATTGGACCACAAACATCTGTGTGTATTAAATCTATTGGCTTTTCCATTTTTGTGGTACTTTTCTTAGGAAAGGCCTTTCTGGACATTTTCCCTTTAATGCAGCTAACACACTTCATTGTCATTATATTTTGCTAGCAGGAGGACCCGGTTTCGCACTGGTATATTTAATTTTTTGTTTGTGTAGTGGCCTCATAAGAATTGCCCAGTTTTGCACTGGTGTATTTTGTGTAGTTTGTGCTGTGCCCATAAGTGTCATGTCATCATGTGCATTTAATTTTGAGAGTCGTGTATCTGATCCTCCGGCGTGTGGTACTGTGTGCTGAGGTGCGTATCTAATCCTCTGGCATGTGGAACTGTGTGAAAATGCACGTATCTAATCCTCTGGCGTGTGATACTTTGTGCTGACGCGTATATCTAATCCTCTGCCGTGTGGAACTGTGTATAGATGTGCGTATCTAATCCTACGGCATGTGGAACTGTGTGCAAACTTGCGTATCTAATCCTCCGGCGTTTGGTATTGTGTGCAGTGGCCTGTATCAAGTCCTCCGGCGTGCGCTATTGTGTGCACTAGTGCGTATCTAAACCTCTGGCGTGTGGTATTGTATGAAGACTCAAGTATCTAATCCTTCAGGGTGTGGTACTGTGTGCGAACGTGAGTATCTAATCCTCGGCCATGTGAAACTGTTTGCAGATGCACGTATCTAAACCTCTGGCGTGTGATACTGTATGCTGACTTACGAATTATCAGGACCTGAGTTGCTTGTAATATTGTTGTGTATTTTCTGGTTATGTTTGTCTGGGGATTTGAGCTGGTGTTCTTTGGCTCTTCGGTTGTTCTCTTTGCTACTGAGCTGTGGAGTTAGGGGTTTGGTATCTGCCTCAGTGTATACTTGAGCTGGCTGTTTGTCTCAGTAGATACAAGTTTCAGGTGTTTGACATTGTCATCAACTAATCAAGTAGTTCCGGAGTGTTTTGTGAAAGTTTTACAGTTGCAGGAGTTTGTTCTGTGTCAGAGTCTGTTTAACCCTCAACATTTCTTCTCATCCTCTGTCCTGCATTTTCTGGTTGTCTGACATGGTTTTGGTATTAGTGAGTTTTTGTTTAAGGGCTTCAGGTTTATTTTACCCCTGTCCTGGGATATCCTTTCCTTGCTACTCCACTGTTCCGCTCCTCAAACTCCTGTTGTGTGTTTATGGTTGTGCTGCGTCTGTGAGTTCTCCAGCAGTCCACTTCCTAGTTGTTACTGTTTTCAGCTGCACCTATTCTTCGTTAGGAGTGACCGCCTTTAGCATCCCAGTCCCTAGCCTCTTTCAGCTCTCACTCCACCTGGCCAGAAGTTGTCAGAGAACATTCTTTCAAAATGTTTTTGGCTTTCTCAGGTAAGTTTTGGCAAACTCCAGCCTGGCTTTTTTTATGTCTCTGGGTAAGAAGTGGGGTCTTCCTGGGTATCCTATCATAGAGTCCCTTTTCATTCAGACACTGTTGTACCCTCGGACTGCAGGGCAGCTTGAACTTGTTTGGATGTTAGTCGAGGTTCTTTATCCACCATCCGCACAATTTTGCATTGAAATCTCTCGTCAATTTTTCTTTTCCGTCCACGTCTAGGGAGGTTATCCATAGACACACAGGAAGCTACAACTAGTAAACAAATTCAGAAGATTCCAGGAGCTCCCAGAGAAACACAGAAATCACTCAGAACACTGCTAAAGGTATATGTGTATACTTATTATCCTATTAATAATACTAAGACCTTTTTAAAAAAAAAAAATTATTAGCCCGGAAAATCCCTTTAAGCAGATCAAAAATAACTATGTCTACTGTGTGTGTCTATATTGTGATAATCATGTTTTCTACTACATTCAAACAGTGCCTGGTGCCTTCCGTGATTCCCTACTGCCCCCGAGTCTTTTATTTTTTGTTTTGTTTTTGTTTTTGAGATGATTAGACAGTTGAGAGTGATCTACATCATATTCATCATATATAAGTAGACAATGGTGGAAGAGAACATAAGAAAACTTATCAGAAGAGGACAGTTCAAGTCCAGTTTTTCTGATGGTTGTTTTGAGAACATTACTTGAAAATCAGAGTCTTGTCAGAATACATGTTTTCCTTTTGTTTTGTTTTTTTTTTTTGTTTTTTTATCATAGTGTATTTATTTGAGAATCTGACTACCTTACTGCAGACATTATCATAATTTCCTCCAGTTATTAAAATAACTTGAGCATTTCAGTTTTCACTATGCACAAGATCTGGGATCAGAATGAATGAGAAGGCTTTAGATAGAACAGCTGGGACTTGATTGTTTTGTGGATTAGGACCCTCCATTTCTGTGCAGCAGATGTTGGTGATTTCACAGCAATGATTCGGGTTGATCTCTGGGTATTGCGATTAGATGGGGAGTATTACCGGCAGTTTCTTTTTTTCAAGGCTTTCTGCACGGCTTGTTGAATCTTTGCTCTGCAATCCATAAAAACTATTGTATGTGTCCTCATATATCTACAGCATGCACTTTTCATCAGAAGTGGGATTGTCTGCAAAATTTTTACAGAAGACTACATCTGTGAGTGCTTAATACTTCATTTATGGAGATAGCCTTTAGATTACATTTGTGTATACTAGTTAATCATTAGGTCTAGAACATAAATGCACATAGTGCATAGTTATTTAGTGAGAAGTTTACTATTCTTTTATATCACTCTTTATAAACTGTTTAAATGCTATTCTAGTTTGCAAAAGTTATCTGATGCTGGATCTTCAGTGACTATGTAAGCATCATTTATACATGTTTGGAAATTGAAGGGGTATTCCATTCACCACAGATAGGCTGGGTTCACATGTGCTGCATGACATGCCATGATTTGGGGATGTTTTTTGGACATGTGTTTTTTGTCTAAATACTGCAGAACCAATAATTTCAATGCAAAGGCGTTGCTCTTAATAGTAAAATACATGCAATTTTGTGGCAATCGGGCATTATCTGCTAACACAATGTGTGAACCCAAGCTCAGGCTACATGTACTTTACCAGGGCTGCTGTCAGGAATTTCTGGACCCCATGCAAGCAATTTTGTGACCCACCCAAGTGTATATTGCTGACTTTTGTCCTGGGTATATGGCTTAGTGGGAACTGAAGAGGGCAGGACTCCACATAGGCTGAATTATCAGAGACCTTAAATCAGTGTTTCCCAACCTTTTAATCAAACAAAAGCAGTATTTCAGTCTACACCCTCAGTAGCGATATCGCTCGTACACAGTAAAATAGTCATTATTGAGCCCCAGTATAATAGTCCTGAGTTCTCCCACAGACTGCTGACATACAATACAGCTATGTGGGTGGAGGGCAGCTAGACTAGGCCCTGACAGCAGTACCACAAGTCCTGTCTTGATGGCGTCCTTGCTCATAACCAAAGTGATATTTATTTTCTCTCAAAATGGATCCATATTCTGCATATAACATGTCCGTATTGCATCTGTATGTTGTCCACAATTACAGATCCATAAATAAGACTAGTATTATCCCATACACTTATGTGGGCAAGTCGGTACTATAAATATAGACAGGAATAGAACCTGCTCTGTATTTTGTGGATGGTTTCTGTGGCCTGTACACTGATCTGTAAAAAATATGGTTGTGTGTTTGTGGGGTCTGTATGCTACCACATTTTTGGATAATATACAGAAAACAACAGTGGTTATGTGCATGGGGTCTCAAGGTATAATGACAAGTTAGGTTCTGTTGACATTACGGTTTTACATCATTTTATCGTATCTGTTTCATGGATGTAAAAACATGACCATCTGTTTAAATAGAGATACCTTAAAATGATCTGCTAGATGTATGTAAAAACCATGATGTGAGTGGACCCTTATACAGTTTTCCAATATACTTTCTATATTAACTATTTTTAACTGTCAGTCTTTCTTGGAACCATTTGATGCCGTTTTTGATTGTACAGGTAAAACATGTTATAGCATAATTAAACTTTTGGGTAACTTTAGATTTTCTGGCAGTATCTGTGTCATAAATAAATTTTGTAATATACTGTGAGGAAGTTAGCTTGGTAGAAGCAGTGGTGCTGACCCAAACAATCAAGAATGGGACACAAAATGTGCAGCAAACTGGTTTATTTAGAAAAAAACAAGAAAATAAATAAAAACCTTGACTTCACAAAATGAGCAAAACAAAATACAGCTTTAACTTCAGGCAAAAATAAGGATCTATAACTGGACTGATAGTGTAAAGGTGTGGCCGGCACCTACAAGGATTTACAGTCCTATGAAAAAGTTTGGGCACCCCTATTAATCTTAATCATTTTTAGTTCTAAATATTTTGGTGTTTGCAACAGCCATTTCAGTTTGATATATCTAATAACTGATGGACACAGTAATATTTCAGGATTGAAATGAGGTTTATTGTACTAACAGAAAATGCGCAATATGCATTAAACCAAAATTTGACCGGTGCAAAAATATGGGCACCTCAACAGAAAAGTGACATTAATATTTAGTACATCCTCCTTTTGCAAAGATAACAGCCTCTAGTCGCTTCCTGTAGCTTTTAATCAGTTCCTGGATCCTGGATGAAGGTATTTTGGACCATTTCTTTCTACAAAACAATTCAAGTTCAGTTAAGTTTGATGGTCGCCGAACATGGACAGCCCGTTCTCAAATGATCTGAAAACAAAGATTGTTCAACATAGTTGTTCAGGGGAAGGAAACAAAACGTTGTCTCAGAGATTTAACCTGTCAGTTTCCACTGTGAGGAACATAGTAAGGAAATGGAAGACCACAGGGACAGTTCTTGTTAAGCCCAGAAGTGGCAGGCCAAGAAAAATATCAGAAAGGCAGAGAAGAAGAATGGTGAGAACAGTCAAGGACAATCCACAGACCACCTCCAAAGAGCTGCAGCATCATCTTGCTGCAGATGGTGTCACTGTGCATCGGTCAGCAATACAGCGCACTTTGCACAAGGAGAAGCTGTATGGGAGAGTGATGAGAAAGAAGCCGTTTCTGCACGTACGCCACAAATAGAGTTGCCTGAGGTATGAAAAAGCACATTTGGACAAGGCAGCTTCATTTTGGAAACAAAAATTGAGTTGTTTGGTTATAAAAAAGGCGTTATGCATGGCGTCCAAAAAGAAACAGCATTCCAAGAAAAACACATGCTACCCACTGTAAAATTTGGTGGAGGTTCCATCATGCTTTGGGGCTGTGTGGCCAATGCCGGCATCGGGAATCTTGTTAAAGTTGAGAGTCGCATGAATTCCACTCAGTATCAGCAGATTCTTGAGAATAATGTTCAAGAATCAGTGACGAAGTTGAAGTTACGCCGGGGATGGATATTTCAGCAAGACAATGATCCAAAACACCGCTCCAAATCCTCAGGCATTCATGCAGAGGAACAATTACAATGTTCTGGAATGGCCATCCCAGTCCCCAGACCTGAATATCATTGAACATCTGTGGGATGATTTGAAGCGGGCTGTCCATGTTCGGCGACCATCAAACTTAACTGAACTTGAATTGTTTGTCCAAAATACCTTTATCCAGGATCCAGGAACTGATTAAAAGCTACAGGAAGCGACTAGAGGCTGTTATCTTTGCAAAAGGAGGATCTACTAAATATTAATGTCACTTTTCTGTTGAGGTGCCTATACTTTTGCACCGGTCAAATTTTGGTTTAATGCATATTGCACATTTTCTGTTAGTACAATAAACCTCATTTCAATCCTGAAATATTACTGTGTCCATCAGTTATTAGATATATCAAACTGAAATGGCTGTTGCAAATACCAAAATATTTAGAACTAAAAATGATTAAGATTAATAGGGGTGCCCAAACTTTTTCATAGGACTGTATAGGATAGGGTCCCACCCCAGTACATATAGTAAATAAAAGAATCCCAATAGATCGGTTTTTTTCGAGTAAATATGTTGTGTTTATTCAATTGTAAAAAGCATTGTGCTACACGTGACAATACAGAGTGTCGAACAACGTTTTGGCCACTGGGGCCTTTATCGAGCATTGTAGGTGAACAAAAATATAACCATAAGAGATACAAATATATGCATCATGTATATTGAAAGATATTACACGTGTTAACAAAAAGTGCTAGACAAACTGGTGACAAATCGATATATTACACTTTATACAAAGGTCACATTACAACAGGTGCACATATTGGAGGAGGGATACAGATCACGGTTATTCTAGAGAACCTAGCATATAAAATACGACGTGCGATCACGGTTTATAGTTCCTAGCAAACATGAAGTTAAGGGTCAGCCACAGAATGGACACTCCAGTACACACACCAGGTAGTTAAGCAAATTATGAGAGTCGGGTAAAGTGGCTGAAACGTTGCTCGACACTCTGTATTGTCACGTGTAGCACAATGCTTTTTACAATTGAATAAACACAACATATTTACCCGAAAAAAACGATCTATTGGGATCCTTTTATTTACTATACCTGGACTGAGGCCTACTCCAGACAAGCCTATCATATGTCTAGATGTTGAAATATTCTAGACTGTTCTGAAAACTTCTACATTAATGTCTACATTATTCTAGCCATGTCTAGACATCGGTAGAATATTCTACACGTCCGCCTGTTTACTATATAAGCTAGTCTTCTGGACAGTAATACTTATTGTAATTGCAGTTATAATGTGATAGTGGATAGCTATATAGTGTGACAGCAAGTGCAGAAACTGAATAGGACTGAGAAATATAGTATGTAGTTAGATATAGAGATGGCATCAAGAGGCTGTGAGTCCCATATCTCGTATCAAGTCGTTGAGATCCTTTTGATTGGGGTAGTATCTCTCCGTTTCCCCCCTATTGACTCTATAGACTGGATCAATTACATCTTCTTGTTCAAAATCTGATGTGCCACTTTCTTCTGATGATGGCTGATTTCTTTCAGGAGGTGCAGGTATGGGGAGCTCAGTGCATTTTGGTACTGGAGCAATTAATGATGGGATATCAGGATACGCCACTGGAGGAGCATTCTTGCCACTTTGACGTTTGGAAGAATGCCCCCTCAGCTGTAATTGCCCCATTTGTCTTTAAAAACAAAAAAACAATAAATAAAGCTAACATCTTCTCCTGTAGATACACTCTCGAGCTAGTCCGAGCCTAGCGCATGTGCCTGGGAGAGCTGCACTTACAACTGTATATACAGTTGAAGCCTATGACAGAACAGGAAGCTGTAAAGTCCTTTCTCTGTCATAGAAGCCTTACAGTTATGTGCAGGACATCCCAGCAGAGTATACGCTGCATTATTTTGTGCCCATAATTTTGCGGCCGCAAAATTACGGGCGCAAAATAATGCGGCGTATACACTCGTAACTCCCATTGAAATCAATGGGATCTTTTTGAGCGTGCAAACTGCTGATACACGTAGACGTGCCAGATCAAAAGCTCCACTTTACATTGTATGAACGCACCCTTAGAGTGAGTAAAGCCTTGTACCAGCAGTGTTTTTGGCCCTTGGGGTTATTTGAGCCTTGCACCATAAGTGTTTTTGGCCCTTGGAGTGAGTTGAGCCTTGCACCAGCAGTGTTTTTGGACCTTGAGGCTAGTTAAGCCTTGCACCAGCAGTGCTTTTGGCACTTGGAGTGAGTAGAGCATTGCACCAGCAGTGTTTTGGGCCCTTGAGGTTATTTGAGCCTTGTACCAGCAGTGTTTTTGGGGCCCTTGGAGTGAGTAGAGCATTGCACCAGCAGTGTTTTTGGACCTTGAGGTTAGTTGAGCCTTGCACCAGCAGTGTTTTTGGCCCTTGGGGTTAGTTGAGCCTAGCAACAGCAGTGTTTTTGGCCCTTGAGGTTAGTTGAGCCTTGCACCAGCAGTGTTTTTGGCCCTTGGAGTGAGTAGAGCCTTGCACCAGCAGTGTTTTTGGCCCTTGGAGTGAGTAGAGTCTTGCACCAGCAGTGTTTTTGGCCCTTGAGGTTAGTTGAGCCTTGAACCAGCAGTGTTTTTGACCCTTAGAGTGAGTAGAGCCTTGCACCAGCAGTGTTTTTGGCCCTTGAGGTTGGTTGAGCCTTGCACCAGCAGTGTTTTTGGCCCTTAGAGTGAGTTGAGCCTTGCACCAGCAGTGTTTTTGGCCCTTGAGGTTAGTTAAGCCTTGCACCAGCAGTATTTTTGGCCCTTGGGGTTAGTTGAGCCTCTAACCAGCAGAGTTTGGCGGAATCAGGGTGGATTGAGCCTCTAACCAGCAGAGTTTGGGGGAATCAGGGTGGATTGAGCCTCAAACCAGCAGAGTTTGGGGGAATCAGGGTGGATTGAGACTCTAACCAGCAGAGTTTGGGAGAATCAGGGTGGATTGAAACTCTAACAAGCAGAGTTTGGGGGAATCAGGGTGGATTGAGCCTCTAACCAGCAGAGTTTGGGGGAATCAGGGTGGATTGAGACTCTAACCAGCAGAGTTTGGGGGAATCAGAGTGGACTGAGACTCTAACCAGCAGTGTTTGGGGGAATCAGGGTGGATTGAGTCTCTAACCAGCAGAGTTTGGGGGAATCAAGGTGGATTGAGCCTTTAACCAGCAGAGTTTGGGGGAATCAGGGTGGATTGAGACTCTAACCAGCAGAGTTTGGGGAATCAGGGTGGATTGAGCCTTTAACCAGCAGAGTTTGGGGAAATCAGGGTGAATTGAGACTTTAACCAGCAGAGTTTGTGGGAATCAGGGTGAATTAAGCCTCTAACCAGCAGAGTTTGGGGGAATCAGGGTGGATTGAGACTCTAACCAACAGAGTTTGGGGGAATCAGGGTGGATTGAGACTCTAACCAGCAGAGTTTTGGGGAAATCAAGGTGGATTGAGCCTAGTAGGAGCAGAATTGTGCGACGCTGATGGTGGAGGAGTATGAGGAGGAGGAGGAATTGTAGAGGGTGAGCATACACATGAAACTTCATGTCGGGGTGCTTGACACCGGTGGACATAAAAATGATACGTCTTTCCAGTGGCTGTTCATTTTGATCAGCATCAACCGGTCAGCACTGTCAGCTGACAGCCGGCTGCGCATATCGGTAATTATGCCACCGGCTGTGCTGAAGACCCTTTATGATAGCACGCTAGCGGCAGGGCAGGAAAGGACCTCCAATGCGTACAGCGCAAGTTCCAGCCACAAATTGAATTTGGAAGCCCAATAAGTGTAGGGCGCAGAGGGATTGGAGAGGACAGGGCTGTGGTCAGCCAGGTACTCCCGCAACATGCACATATACTTGTCCCTCCCCTCATGGTGACACTAGGCCCCTCAGTGGCGGTAGTTTGGCGAGGGGGTGCCATTAAGGTGTCCCAGACCTTGGAGAGTGTGCCCCTGCCGGGTGTGGACGGATGGCAGTTGTTAGCCTGTTGGAGGAACTCTCCTCCCTGCTGCCAACGAGAGTTGATGGAAACATCTCCATCATATTCTGAACCAGTTGCTTTTGGCAATCACTAATGCGACTGGCCCTCCCCTCTCCCGGAATAAAAGTAGAGATATTATTTTTATGCCGGGGGTCGAGGATTGCAAAAATCCAGTAGTGGTTGCTCTCCAGGATTTTGACAATGCGTTTGTCAGTTGAAAAGCACCCCAACATGAATTCAGCCATGTGTGCCAGAGTGTTACTTGGCATGACTTCGCTGCCCCCACCGGAGTGGTCACTGTCCATTTCCTCCTCTTCCTCCTCCATTTCGCCCCATCCGCGCTGCAGCAATGGGATGCAATGAACTATCCCACTAGCCTCCTGTGTGACAATGAGATCATCTGCCACTTCGTCATCCTCCTCCTCCTCTTCCTCCATCAATATACGCTGTGAAGAGGACAAGAGTGTGCACTGACTATCCTGCTGGGATGGTTCTGCTCCTATGCCCAACTCCTCAGTGGACAATGCGTTATCCCTGATGGAGATGAGGGATTCTCTCATCACACACAGGAGCGGGATTGTTATACTCACGAGTGCGTCGTCACAGCTGACCCTCTTGGTGGACTCCTCAAAGACACGCAAGATCTCACATAAGTCTGTCATCCATGGCCACTCATGGTGTAGAAACTGTGGTAGCTGTCTCTGAGGAACCCTTGAGTTTTGTAGATGGTACTCCATCAAGGGTCTCTGCTGCTCACACACTCTGCTCAACATGTGGTATGTTGAGTTCCAGCGTGTGGGGACGTCGCACAGCAGCTGGTGTTCTGGCAGATGGAGGCGTTGCTGGAGTGTTTTGAGGCTAACAGCGGCTACTGTAGACTTGCAAAAGTGGGCTCACAAGCGCCGTACTTTCACCAGTAGCTCGGCTAAATTGGGGTACGTTTTTAAAAACCGTTCCACAACTAAATTGAAAACGTGGGCCAGGCATGGAACATGTTGGAGGTTGGCAAGCTCCAGAGCCGCTACCAGGTTCCGGCCGTTGTCTGGGCCCAGGTGCAGCGGTGAAAACCATGTTGACGTCTCATCGAGGAGGGCATCCCTCACCTCGGAGGTAGTGTGCTGTCTGTCCCCCAAGCTGATGAGCTTCAGCACGGCCTGCTGACGTCTCCCCACGCCAGTACTGCAGCGTTTGCAGCAGGTAGCTCGGGTCGATGTGATGGCGGCGGAGGAGGGTGGTGGTTCAGAGCCCCTGCCAGGAATGTTGAAAAAAAGAAAAAGAGAGAGACACCGAGCGCACTAAGTGTAGTAGTATTGCGATTGATAGATAGATAAAAACAGAAAATGACCAATAGGCCTCTCACCTGGTGGGGTTGTGATGAGATCACAACACCCTAAACGTCCATAAGGACAGTAGTCACTTCTGGTGAGAGTGGCAGCGGTTCCAAGACTGAACACCGGATTGACTGGGAAGGTAAATGCAGAAAAGGAGGAGGCAAGGATCCGCGCTCAAATGGTCATGTAGGAGGAACGAAAGCCAATCGACAAATGGATTTAAGCACTGCCTCCACTACACGCTACCAACGTTATATCCACCTAACAGAGGGAAGGGAAGGGAACGCCAGCTTCTATCGCCCCATTGGTTTCACCTTCAACCTGGTACTGTATACTTACCTTTCTATATCCTCCTCCACAAGGCGGTCCAGGGACTCCATTGGACTTTGGCCCCAGCTCAGTTTTTATCTGCCTATCAAGATTACAAGACTGGGGGCGCCCGCCCTAATTGTGAATATTGTTCCAGTATCACTTTCCTAGCATATAGATCTTCATTTTGTATTTTACGCACTTGAAAAAGGGTCTGTTTTACCCGAAACGCGTTGTGCTTTTTCTGTACCTGATATCAATAAAAATCGACTTAACTCCATCTGTCGATTGGCTTTCGTTCCTCCTACATGACCATTTGAGCCATTTGATCCTTGTCTCCTCCTTTTCTGCCAGGAATGTTGGTTGGGGAAATGAGGTAGACCGCCCCAGTTTGTGACCCGGTACCAGCCTGAACTATATTCACCCAGTGTGCCGTCAGTGAAATGTAGCGTCCCTGTCTGAATGCACTTGTCCACGCGTTGGTGGTCATGTGGACCTTTGAGCAAAGCACGGAACCTGGCCTGATGTTGGCCTGCCTGATGTTGCATGACATGTGCTGGTGCAAGGCGGGGACGGCACAGCAAGAGAAGTAGTGACGGCTAGGGACGGCATAGCGAGGTGCTGCACTTGCCATCAGGTCAGGGAAGGTCTGAGTTTCCACAAGCCGGAACGGCAACATCTCCTGGGCCAGGAGTTTGGAGATGTGCGCGTTTAAGGCTTGTACATGTGGGTGGGTAGCACTGTATTTTTGCCTGCGCTCAAACGTCTGGGTGCAGGAGAAGGAGCTGAGGAAGGAAAAGAGGAGGATGAGGGAGAAGTCTCCAAAGTGGCGGAGGCAGATGTGGAGGTGTCCTGGCGGGTCAAGTGTCCTATCTGGACTGCAGTGCCAGCACTGGCAACAGTGGGAGAGGCAGTGGCGGCAATGCCGGACGACGATTGTCCTGCGTTTGCTCTCTGCCACTGAGCCCAGTGCTTGCTTTCCAAATGACGGTGCATGGCAGTGGTCGTAAGGTTGCTCTTTTCAGAGCCTCTGCTCAGTTTCGAGTGGCAAAGTGTGCAAACCGCACTATATTTGTCCTCTTTCGGGGGATATTGTCACTCCTTAGGGAGAGACCACCATATAGGTGTGTGGAGACTTGTTAAGCCTTTAGCACTCCACTTTGCAAGGAACTATGGGAAGAATATGCAAATCTAATCCATGATGTAATTAGGAAGACAGTTGTTGCCTCAGTGTTGCAAACCAATAGAGGGCGCTCACTGGAATGTGCAAGCCTGTCTTAAGACAGGATTCCAGTGAAATAACCCAATAATGGCTGCTCCCTTTAGCCTCATGCCCGACCTTCCAAGAGGCCTTTGTTTAGCAATGAAGCTGGGATTATTACCAGGTATAGTCTCTCAATCGAGGACAGCTGTTTCGATCTGGTTGGATCTCTTCAGCCCGATGTAGAGAGGACTATAACCTGGTAGAGGTGAGAGGCTTAGACAGGGTTCGGGGGATATTGTCACTCCTTAGGGAGAGACCACCATATAGGTGTGTGGAGACTTGTTAAGCCTTTAGCACTCCACTTTGCAAGGAACTATGGGAAGAATATGCAAATCTGCCTTCCATGATGTAATTAGGAAGACAGTTGCTGGCTCAGTGTTGCAAACCAATAGAGGGCGCTCACTGGAATGTGCAAGCCTGTCTTAAGACAGGATTCCAGTGAAATAACCCAATAATGGCTGCTCCCTTTAGCCTCATGCCCGACCTTCCAAGAGGCCTTTGTTTAGCAATGAAGCTGGGATTATTACCAGGTATAGTCTCTCAATCGAGGACAGCTGTTTCAATCTGGTTGGATCTCTTCAGCCCGATGTAGAGAGGACTATAACTTGGTAGAGGTGAGAGGCTTAGACAGGGTTCGGGGGATATATTTGTCCTCTGCACATACATTGAAAAATCTCCACACCACTGAAGACTGTGGCCTCGATGTGGTAGTTTTTCTAGGCTGGCTAGAATAGGGAACATTTTGGGCCTTGCTGGCTGTGGCCTGGTTTCGGTGAAGCAGCTGTCCTCTGCCTCTGGACATGACTCTGCCTCTAGCCACCCCCTTTGGTGCAGCACTTCCCTCCACATTTACACCGCTTTCCCTGCTTGACATCCCCCCCTGTGCAGGTTGGGTCAGTGTCCTCGTCGTCCACCACCTCCTCTTCCAATTCCTCTCTCTGCTCCTCCTCCTGCACATCGGCAATGGCAACAGGCTGCCCTGAGGGCAACTGTGTCTCATCATCGTCGTCACTGAGGGTGGGTTGCTGGTTAACAACAACAGGAGATGGCTGATGCTCCAGTGTTTGGGCATCTGGACACAAACTCATCTGCTAGCTCCTGGGATTCGGGAAGTGGTGGGACAGAGAAAGGGACAGTGAAAGGACCCGAAAACAGCTCCTGGGAGGTGGAAAAGGTGGAATTACTATGCTGGGAAGATTGGACATGTTGGGAGGAAGGAGGACCAGACTGTTGGGTAGGAGGAGGAGTTGAGGTTGAGGCTGACTGGCTGGTGGAGAATGTGCTGGAAGCATTATCCGCCAGTCATTGTAACACCTGTTCTTGGTGCTCGGGCCTGGATAGTGTTGTACCCTGCACCCCACTTAATGTGGCCATCAAGCTGGGGACTGCATGGAAGCGCAATGCTTGCTGCCGCAGAGCGGTAGGCACGGGAGACGCTGTTGGTTGACCGCAACCTCTCTCCCCATCTGCATTTCCACGTCCCCGTCCCTTTGCGCTAGCCTTACACATTTTTAGATGTATAGTAATGTGATTTTTATGGTCTGTACACAGTGGAAAGCTGGGTTAAGCGTATATAGCCGGACTGAATTGCTCCGTATCCCTGTTAGGTGTTTGGGGGGACACCCCATGGAAAGCTGGGTTGAGCTTATCTAGCCAGACTGAATTGCTCTGTATCCCTGCTAGGTGTTTGGGGGGACACCCCGTGGAAAGCTGGGTTGAGCGTATATAGCCGGACCTAATTGCTCTGTATCCCTGTTAGTTTTCGGGAGGACACCCTGTGGAAAGCTGGGTTGAGCGTATCTAGCCAGACTGAATTGCTCTGTATCCCTGTTAGGTGTTTGGGGGGACACCCTGTGGAAAACTGGGTTGAGTGTGTATAGCCGGACTGAATTGCTCTGTATCCCTGTTAGGTGTTTGAGGGGACACCCCGTGGAAAACAGGGTTGAGTGTATCTAGCCGGACTGAATTGCTCTGTATCCCTGTTAGGTGTTTTGGGGGAAACACAGTAGAAAGCTGAGTTGAGCGTATATAGCTGGACCTAATTGCTCTGTATCCCTGTTAGTTTTTGGGGGGACACCCCGTGGACAGCTCGACTCCTCTCCCTGCAGTATAGCTCTGAAAAGACCTGTTGTTTTTCTTCAGTTTTTCCCTGCCTACTAGAAGCTAATCCCTATGTAGCCCTCAGCAGCTCTCTCTCTCCCTATCTCTCACCGCAAATAAAATGAAGATGGTGGCCGCTATTCTTATAAATCCAAGGTCACATGTTTTCGGCAGCCAATGGGTTTTGTCAATTTTTTTTCAATGCTACGTTGTCGTAGTTCCTGTCCCAACTCCCATGCACAGTTATTGGTGCAAAAAACGTGCCAGGGAAGGTGGGAGGGTATACGAATTTTTACTGCGTTTGCTGCGTGGTATTCGATTGGAATTGAATACCTCAAACGGCCTGATATTCGATCGAATACCTATTCGATCGAACGGCGTTTGCTCATCTCTAATAGGAATGCATTGACCAGCGTTGATTGGCCAAATGCTTTACAGTATACAGCATTCGGCCAATCAATGCTGGTTCTGTCGAAGGCTCGTCTGTGAGGAGGCGGAGTCTAAGATCGGACCACAATGGAGACTTCTGTGATCCGATCTTAGACTCCGCCTCCTCACAGACGAGTCTCCGGCAGAACCAGAATTGGCCAAATGCTGTACACTGGCCAGTCAATGCTGGTCAATGTATTCCTATGAGAAAAAGTCAGCTCCCACATAAGTGCAAGCTGCCAGCTCTCCCGACTAGCAAGGACGAGCCTGCTGCAGGACGAGTAAGGGCCGGTTCAGATTAGCGCTTGCCTCCCGTCTGGGAGGAGTCCACAGGAGGACCCCCCGAACGGAATTTCAGCGCAACTGCAAGCGTTGTGCAGTTAAAGTGCACGGACCCCATAGACTATAATGGGGTCTGTGCGCTTTAACTGCACAACGCTCCTCCTAATTCCTAAGCACTCTCTTCTTGCTACTCGTGGTCTTGGTGACTCTCCTTTAGTTGGATAGTGGTTTCCCCTGAAATGAGGATTTTTCCCATAGACTATAATGGGATTTGATATTCGATCGAGTAGTCGAATTTTGAGGCTCTACTCAAAACGAATATCGAATCTTGAATATTTCACTACTCGCTCATCTCTAATAGACACAGAGGGTGAAGGGAGAGACTGTTTAGATGGTGATGTGGTACATAGAGTAGAGTGGGGTTGTTCATCTGGCCAACCATCGTAGCATCAGCTGGGGAGGCAGAGGAACAACACTCCTGGCCCCCTGCTTTGCTCTGCAAACCTAAGAATGGGGGCCTGGCATATATATATATATATATACTAGAGGGAGGACCCGGCTTTGCACGGGTACATTACATTTTATGTTTGTGTAGTGGCCCCATAAGAATTGTCCAGTTTTGCACTGGTGTATTTTGTATGTGGTTTGTGTGTATGTCCATAAGCGTCATGTGATTATGTGTATCTCATTTTGAATGTCAGTGAAAAACCTGTGATCAGTTGTTATGGATACCTGGAGTAAAGCTGTATCTAATCCTTATGAAGAATTGAAGAATCCGGCATCCACGTGCATAAAATCCAAATGCTTTATTAGGAAACGTAAAAAAAATTTTTGTCCATACAATCAGTGAACATCACTCCCTACCCCCGAACACACCACGGAGAAGTGACGTTGGCTGACGCGTTTCAGCACATGCGTGCCTTAGTCATAGTATCATAGTCATAGTGCCTTAGTATCTAATCCTTCCCCGTGTAGTACTGTGTTTAGACGCAAGTATCTAATCCTTGTTGGTGTGGTACTGTGTGCAGATGCACATATTTAATCCTCCGGCGTGTGGTACTGTGTGCAGATGTGTGTATCTAATCCTCCCCCGTGTGGCATTGTGTGAAGAGGCACGTATCTAATTCTCCGGTAAGTGAAACTGTGTGCAGACGTGCATATCTAATCTTACGGCATGTGGTACTATTTGCAGACGCACGTATCTAATCCTCTGGCGTGTGGTACTGTGTGCAGACAGGTGTATCTAATCCTCTGGTGTGAGGTACTGTGTGCAGATGCACGTATCTAATCCTCCCCCGTGTGGTACTGTGTGCTGAGACGCGTATCTAATTATCTGGCATGTGGTACTGTGTTCAGACGCACGTATCTAATCCTCCCCTGTGTGGTATTGTGTGAAGAGGCGCGTATCTAATCCTACGGCATGTGGAACTGTGTGTAGACGCACGTATCTAATCCTACAGCATGTGGTACTGTATGCAGACGCGTGTATCTAATCCTATGGCGTGTACAACTGTGTGAAGATGTGCGTATCTAATCGTCTGACGTGTGGAACTGTAAGCAGACGCGCGTATCTAATCCTACGGCATGTGGTACTGTGTGCAGGCGTGCTTATCTAATCCTCTGGTGTGTGGAACTGTGTGCAGATGCGCGTATCTAATCCTCCCCTGTGTGGTATTGTGTGATGAGGCGTGTATCTAATCCTACGGCGAGTGGAACTGTGTGTAGATGCGCGTATCTAATCCTACGACATGTGGTACTGTGTGCAGATGCGCGTATCTAATCCCCTTGCGTGTGGTACTGTGTATTGAGATGCGTATCTAATTCTCTGGCTTGTGGTACTGTGTGCAGAGGCTTGTATCTAATCCTCCAAAGTGTGGTACTGTATGCAGACACACGTATCTAATCCTTCCCTGTGTGGTATTGTGTGAAGAGTCGCATATCTAATCCTACGGCGTGTGGAACTGTGTGCAGATGCACGTATCTAATTCTTCCCTGTGTGGTACTGTTTGCTGATGCGCGTATCTAATTCTCTGGCTTGTGGTACTGTGTGCAGAGGCATGTATCTAATCCTCCAAAGTGTGGTACTGTATGCAGACATACGTATCTAATCCTCCCCTGTGTGAAGAGGTGCGTATCTAATCCTACGGCATGTGGAACTGTGTGTAGATGCGTGTATCTAATCCTACAGCATGTGGTACTGTGTGCAGACGCGTGTATCTAATCCTACAGCATGTGGTACTGTGTGCTGAGACGCGTATATAATTCTCTGGTTTGTGGTACTGTGTGCAGAGGCATGTATCTAATACTCCAAAGTGTGGTACTGTATGCAAACACATGTATCTAATCCTCCCCTGTGTGGTATTGTGTGAAGAGGCATATATCTAATCCTACGGCATGTGGTACTGTGTGCAGACGCGCGTATCTAATCCTCTGGTGTGTGGTACTGTGTGCAGATGCACGTATCTAATCCTCTGGCATGTGGTACTGTGTGCAGATGCGCGTATCTAATCCTTCCCTATGTGGTACTGTATGCAGATGCACATATCTAATCCTCTGGCATGTGGTACTGTGTGCAGATGCGCGTATCTAATCCTCCCCCGTGTGGTACTGTGTGCTGAGACGTGTATGTAATTCTCTGGCTTGTGGTACTGTGTGCAGAGGCATGTATCTAATCCTCCAAAGTGTGGTACTGTCTGCAGACACACGTATCTAATCCTCCCCTGTGTGGTATTGTGTGAAGAGGTGCGTATCTAATCCTACGGCATGTGGAACTGTGTGTAGACGCGTGTATCTAATCCTACGGCATGTGGTACTGTGTGCAGACGCGTGTATCTAATCCTCCGTGTGTGGTACTGTGTGCTGAGACGTGTATGTAATTCTCTGGCTTGTGGTACTGTGTGCAGAGGCATGTATCTAATCCTCCAAACTGTGGTACTGTGTGCAGACAAACGTATCTAATCCTCCCCTGTGTGGTATTGTGTGAAGAGGCGCGTATCTAATCCTACGGCATGTGGTACTGTGTGCAGATGTGCATATTTTATGCTCTGGTGTGTGGAACTTTGTGCAGATGCGTGTATCCAATCCTTTGGCATGTGGTACTGTGTGCAGACGCATGTATCCAATCCCCCGGCGTGTGGTACTTTGTGCAGACGCGTGTATCTAATCCTTCGGCATGTGGAACTGTGTGCAGAAGCGCGTATTTAATCCTCTGGTTTGTGGGACTGTGTGCAGACGCGTGTATCTAATCCTCTGGCGTGTGATACTGTGTGCTGATCTGTGTATCTAATCCTCTGATGCGTGTATCTCAGTTTGGATATCAGTGTTGGGTTGTGTATGTGGAGTGACCGTGTGTATTGCAGTTGGAATATGAGTGAAAGTCTTGCAGGTTTGTATTGGCTAAGGGGGGGGGGGCATTGTGTTTGGAATGCTGTATCTCAGCAACGGTACGTCCGAGCGAGTTGGAGTCTCATCTTAAACCTTCCCGGATACCTGAAGTATATCTGTACCAAATTTGGTGAAGATCGGTCCAGTCGTTTGGTTCGCATTAGAGCACAGACAGACAGACAGACAGACAGACAGACGGACGGACAGACAGACAGAAATTCATTTTTATAATATAGGGAGATATATATATTAGTAAATTTATCTAGTGTACGATTTCAGTGCATACCCCTTAAATTTACACCTTGGTTTGTTAACTTATAAAATAATTTTTTTTAAAAAAAAAAGTCTTCAGTAGTTCATACCTTTATAAATGGCGAACTTAAAAAATGATAACATATTGCGAGCTTTCGGGTTAACTAAAACGATCCCTTCATCTGGCTGATATCAAGGGAAGTGTAGGAAGAGATCGTTTTAGTTATCCCGAAAGCTCGCAATAAATCATCATTTTTTAAGTTAGCCATTTATAAAGGTATCAACTACTGAAGACTTATCAAAAATACAGTATTTTTTATTTCATATCCACTGGCTAACATGGTACAAAGATGTTTGTTAACTTAGTAACAGCAATCAAATAGGATAAGAACTTACCTTTGATATTTCATTCTTTAGCTTAGCCAGTGGAAGTGAATGAAACCATTTCATTCATTATTGTGCAGTAGATAAATGGATTATAATTTGTCATATCAGTGATGATATTTTTTGTCTTTATTTTCTACAGATGGAGGTCACAGAGGTTGTCCATTGGCGTCGTGCCTTAGTGGCAGTGAGCTTCAATCTGCTGTCCCTTGCTCTCTCCACTACAGCCCTTCTCAGTAGTTACTGGTGTGAAGGCACACAAAAAGTTCCAAAACCTCTGTGTGGAAATGGAAAGGCTACTAAATGCATAGTGGTCCCCATAGCTGTGGAGAGCATTAATGCCTCTGGTCAAGATGTGGTACATTACAGCTGGGAGACTGGAGATGACAGATTTGCTTTCCGCTATTTCCACACTGGAATCTGGTATTCTTGTGAAGAAAATATTTTGGGAACAGGTAAGGCTGGATTCACATCTACGCACAGTTCTCAAGATACTTCAGGTGCTGGCTCCAGAGTGGGAACTGTATCTGTCAGATATTTATAGCATATCCTATGGATATAGCCATAAACATTAAGGTGGGAACACTTCTTTAACCCCTTTCTGCCATATTTTTCCATTTTCATTTTTGTCTGCTCACCTTCCAAACCCTGAGACTTTTTTACTTTTTCGTTCAAAGAGCCATATGAGGGCTTAATGTTTGCAGGACAAATTATTCTTCACAATGGAGTCACTTAGTATGATCATTTAAATATACCCTTAAAAAAATCCAAAGCTTTGCAAAAAAAACGCCAACAAATTAAACAAAACATTTTCTTAATCCTAAAATTCTGAATCCCATAACTTTTTTTTAAATATTTATATGTATGGGGATGCAAAAGTCATCTTTTTTGTGGGGCCAGATGTGCTTTCTATGGATACCATTTTGAAGAATGTCTATTGCTTTGATCACTATTAGAGATGAGCGAACACTGTTCGGATCAGCCGTTCCGAACAGCACGCTCCCATAGCACCTGGCACGCTCACGTACACTTTGCCGGCGGCTGGTCGCCGTGCCAGGTGCTTCCATTCATTTCTATGGGAGCGTGCTGTTCAGAACGGCTGATCCGAACAGTGTTCGCTCATCTCTAATCACTATCCATTAAATTTTTTGTAATAGTATGGCTGATGTCAGGAAAGGGAAAAATGTCCCATTTAGCGAACTATTTGTTTACTTTTGTTTTTAAGTACAATGTCCCAGTATATGGCCTTAAGGTCATACCATAGCTGATGAAAATTGTCCTTCACAAAGTTTACTATTATTGTACCCTTCTAACTAAAAAAAAAATCTTATTAACCTCTTAAGGACTAGGCCTAAAACTACCTTAATGACCAGGTCTCATTTCTCAAAATTGACATGCAATAACTTTGAGACGCTTTTGTGATTGTTTTTTTCATGACAAATTGTACTTCATGATGGTCGTAAACATAACAGTAATCAATATATTTGTGTATTTTTGTGTATATATAAATATTTTAATGTGTTGGAAATTAAAAAAAAATGGCAATTTTCAAAATGTGAAATGCTCTGCTTTTCAGATAGACAGCCATATCACCCAAATACATAAATAAATATTATCTACCATATCTCTGATCCAGATTTACAAGAAAATTTCTCAATTTTTTTAGAGATGATTTTAGTTTTGAAGGAGAATGTAAAGTCCTATGTACTAGAAACCCCCATAAATCACCCCATTTTCAAAACTGCACCCCTCAAATAATTCAAAACAGCATTTGGGAAGTTTGTTAACCCTTTAATCAGTGGCGTAACTAGGAATGGCGGGGCCCCATGGCGAACTTTTGACATGCCCCCCCCCCCCCCAACCGACACTGACGTCGAAGACCTCGACCAGCCCCCTCCTCCGCACTCTATTATGTCCCTTAGTGGCCCCTGCACACAGTAGTGAGTCCCTTAGTGGCCCTTGCACACAGTATTATCCCCCATAGTGGCCCCTGCACACAGTATTATGTCCCTTAGTGGCCCTTGCACACAGTATTATCCCCCATAGTGGCCCCTGCACACAGTATTATGTCCCTTACTGGCCCTTGCACAGTATTATGTCCCTTACTGGCCCCTGCACACAGTATTATCCCCAATAGTGTCCCCTGCACACAGTATTATACCCCATAGTGGACACCCATAAACAATTATTGTACTCTGGGGTCTTTTCAGATCCCAAAGTATAACAATCGGAGACCCGGGGGAATAAAAACATAAAAAATTACTGTTTCTTACCTGTCCCCCGGCTCCTACGCTGTCTTCTCCGCTGCCGTCCTTCTGAAATGACGTCAGACGTCACATGACCTGGATGCAGGCCGGGTTCATGTGACATCAGAGACATCAGGAAGGAGGCCTGGCAGGATCGTGGAGAGGTAAGTAACAGTGTTTGTTACGTTCCCTTACCTCTCCCGGGCCTCCGATTATTATACTATTATACTATTATACTATTATTATACTATTATATTATTATACTGTGGCAGCCGCCTCCGCTGCCTCTGCGGTAGTTACGCCCCTGCCAGTGGCGTAACTAGGAATGGCGGGGCCCCGTGGTGAACTTTTGACATGGCCCCCCCCAACCGACACCAAAGACCTCGACCGACCCCCTCCTTCGCACTCTATTATGTCCCTCAGTAAGCCCTGCACACAGTATTATGTCCATTAGTGGCCCCTGCACACAGTATTATGTCCATTAGTGGCCCCTGCACACAGTATTATGTCCATTAGTGGCCCCTGCACACAGTATTATACTCCATAGTGGCCCCTGCACACAGTATTATGTCCCATAGTGGCCCCTGCACACAGTATTATACCCCATAGTGTCCCCTGCACACAGTATTATACCCCATAGTGTCCCCTGCACACAGTATTATTCCCACTGTGGACACCCATAAACAATTATTATACTCTGGGGTCTTTTCAGATGGCCCGGGCCCTGTGACAGCTGCCTCCGCTGCCTCTACGGTAGTTACGCCCCTGTCTCATACTGTAATCTATGATATTAAACGCACACTTTGAGCGTGCTTTTTTTTTTTTTTTTTTTTCCCAATAGGTTCAAACGATGGTGAGGAAACAATATAGCATGCCACTCTCATATCTGGTTTGTTATCTATATGAGGTACTCTATATGCATATAGTAGATAATAAAGATCTACAACATCCCTGTAGGTCAGGGGTACGGAACCTTTGCTCTCCAGCTGTGGTAAAACTACAACTCCCAGCATGCATACTTGCTCAGCTGTTCTTGGCACTCCCATGGAAGTGAATGGAGCATGATGGGAGTTGTAATTTCACAGCAGCTGGAGAGCCAAAGGTTCCCTACCCCTGCTATAGGTAGTGCATAATCAAATAAATCATTGCGATCTTAAAATGTGATATATAAAATACAATCAAAATCACAGCTGAAAAAATTACAGTAAAAACCCCCACTAAATCCAGGAAATGCTGGGATCAGACACAATCTGCAGTAGTTTGAACATGAAGGTAATAAATACATAGCAATGTAAATAGTTTGGTGCTGTGGATATCCTGCTGGTCTTGTTATGGACAGATTAGTCTTAGGGCCTGTGGACATGGAGTAAACGCGCGCTCATTTTTGCATAACACACGTGTAAAGAATACACGTGTAAAAATCAGACTCCGGGCCCGCTCACACGGAGTAAACGCGTATGTATTTTGGCAAAATACACGTGTAAAAAATACACGTGTAAAAATAAGACTCCCATTGACTTCAATGACATTTTTTTACACGTGTAAAAAACAAAACAAAAAACAAAACGTCAAAATACACGTGTAAAATGTCATTGAAGTCAACAAGAGTCTTATTTTTACACATGTATTTTTTACATGTGTATTTTGGCAAAGTACACGCGCGTTTACTCCGTCTGAACGGGCCCTCCCATTGACCTCAATGACAATTTTTACACGTGTAAAAAACGTGCCAAAAATGCGCGTTTTATGGTGCGTTTTTTTACACGTGTAAAAAATGTCATTGAAGAAAATGGGAGTCTGATTTTTACACATGACTGACATGTTTAATCCACATTCATTACTACTAGAGATGAGCGAGTAGTGAAATATTCGATATTTGTTTCGTGTAGCCCCTCAATATTCAACTATTCGACCGAATCCCATTATAGTCTATGGGGAAAAAATGCTCGTTTCAGGGGAAACCACAATTCCACTCAGGAGAGTTAATAAAGTCCACAATGACACCCCAGGAAATTATGCCAACACCTCTGGAATGCAACTGGGACAGCAGGGGAAGCATGCCTGGGGGCATCTAACACGCCAAAGTCCCAGTATTGCCTCAATATCACAGCCTATCAACTAGACACTTTCCAAACTCAATAGAACCGCTATGAAAGTGGAAAAATACTTGGAAACCTTCTTTCGTCCACAATAGTATGGACGGAAACACAAATTTAAAGCTAAAGAATAGAGATGAGTGAGTAGTGTTCAATCGAGTAGGTATTTGATCAAATACTACGGTATTCGAATGATTCGTACTCGATCGAATACTACTAGCCATTCGCAGTAAATATTCGATTCAGAACCAGCGTTGATTGGCCGAATGCTATACAGTGTATAGCATTCGGCAAATCAACGCTGGTTCTGCAGCAGGCTCATCCTTGCTAGGAGCAGGCAGCTTGCTGTTATAAGAAGAAAAAACAGTTTATGGCTCACCCCACTCTCATAACCACGTGAGAAAATCCTCCGGCTGTTCGGACGTAGGCGGACTCCCAGGCTGCTCGGATGTGAACGGACTCCAATTCACCACAAAGTACCACAATCTCGGAATGAATCCAGCGTCACCAAGAATCCTTAAAATGTAGCTTTTATTTGTTCATTTAAAATATTTCATTCAGCATACCGAGGTGGCAGATACACGTGCATGGAGCTGACTGATGATGCTACGCGTTTCGGAACGCTACTGGTTCCTTCGTCATGGCATACTGAGGGTTTTCTATATCACGTGTTTTATATCCCATTCAATAAAATTAACCCCTCCCCTTAAAACATAAGACACTCCATCCGGTAAGTATATCTGCCACCTTTCACAAATAAACTTATTTTCCTATAAGTGTGTATTTCGTATCATTTCATTTCATGTATATTACACACTATAAGAATCCACATATATAACATATATATCCATTTCACCTGTTATAATACATAATGATAATGCATTAACTGTATATTTCCACATATATCCTTTTTATTTCATGGTTAAACCTAGAATCCTAATCGCACATTAATCATGACCCTTATACTTGTACATCCAAATTTCTTTCTTACCTAATATCTTCTTCATACTGTATCCGCTATTATACATATACCTTATCCCGATCTTAAACCATAGTCGGTCATGTGATCGGTCACGTGACCATCACCTGACCACAAAATACACACCCCTTCCCGGTCATGTGATACCAATGTATATAAACTGCGGGATTCATGGGCCGACACACAGCCCTGCCCTCAAGCATTCCACCCCGAACTCCTCCATCATCTAGGTGAGTATATATCTTAAGAGTGTAACTGCCTCTTCATACCCAAAATATATATTTATTCAGAATATTTTATTTTTATCTCTAAGTTTAGAATCTGAGACTGGGAAAGACACATTAGGATAACACCAAAATTGTATGCTCATATCTATTACTATATGTTTGATGTTATAATTATCGGGGCAACGAAATAATAAGAAAATAATGAAAAAACAATACTAACCATTCAATAAATATAAGACAAGTCTGATCGCACATTTAACCCCTGAGGGTACCGTGTGTTTATTGTCATAATCCAGTATGCCTCGCGGGTTAACAATTTTTTCCTCCAATCTCCACCTCTAATGGGTTTAGCTATTTTTTCAATTGCATAGTATTTAAGACTAGATGTGTCTCCTCCATGTTTCTCAAAAAAATGTCTAGATACTCCCGACATATTTTCCTTATTTTTTGAACTGTCTTGAATGTGCTCCGACACTCTAACTTTAACGTTACGAATTGAGCACCCTACATACTTTAGGTTACATTCCTCACATTCTATTATATACACTATATGGTGACTCATACAGTTCAAAAAATGTTTTATATGATATTGTTTTTATATGATTTTGTTATATTTTCTTGGCATAATTACACATATTACAGCGGGACATCCCGCATTTGAAGAACCCTTTGATTTTTAACCATGTTTCTGACTGTTTTTGATCTTCTCCTATGAACAGGCTAGGGGATAATATATCCCCCAAGGTCCGACCACGTTTAGCTACACACTGTACCCCCTGGCTCAATAGATTATAAGTGACCGGGTCCTGGTATAATATGGGGATATTTCTATTAAATATTTGTTTAATTTGATTGAACTATTATCATTATGTATTATAACAGGTGAAATGGATATATATGTGGATGCTTATAGTGTGTAATATACATGAAATGAAATGATACGAAATACACACTTATAGGAAAATAAGTTTATTTGTGAAAGGTGGCAGATATACTTACCGGATGGAGTGTCTTATGTTTTAAGGGGAGGGGTTAATTTTATTGAATGGGATATAAAACACGTGATATAGAAAACCCTCAGTATGCCATGACGAAGGAACCAGTAGCGTTCCGAAACGCGTAGCATCATCAGTCAGCTCCATGCACGTGTATCTGCCACCTCGGTATGCTGAATGAAATATTTTAAATGAACAAATAAAAGCTACATTTTAAGGATTCTTGGTGACGCTGGATTCATTCCGAGATTGTGGTAGCTTGCTGTTATGAGGCAGCTGACTTTTTCTCATAGGAATGAATTGACCAGCGTACAGTGCTATACAGTGTACAGCATTCGGCCAATCAACGCTGGTTCTTCAGGAGGCTCATCTCGCAGTCTAAGATCGGACCACAGCAGTCTCCATTGTGGTCCGATTTTGAATGCTGTACACTGGCCAATCAATGCTGTTCAATTCAATCCTATGAGAAAAAGTAAGCTCCCTCGTAACAGCAAGCTGCCAGCTCTCTTCCGACTAGCAAGGACGAGCCTATTGCAAAACCAGCGTTGATTTGCTGCAGGCTCGTCTTTGCTAGTTGGGAGAGCTGGCAGCTTGCGGTTACGAGGGAGCTTACTTTTTATCAGCGCAACTGCAAGCGCTGTGCAGTTAAAGCGCACAGACCCCATAGACTATAATACTCTCCTCCTGCTATTCGTGGACTTGGTGACTCTCCTTTAGTTGAACAGTGGTTTCCCTTGAAATGAGCATTTTTTCCCATAGACTGTAATGGGATTTGATATTCGATCGAGTAGTCGAATATTGAGGCTCTACTCAAAACAAATATCGAATCTCGAATATTTCACTGTTCACTCATCTCTACTATAGAAACATTAGCATGCACCCCATTAAATCACGTTGCCCATGACAACCACCGATGGCATAGGCAATGGGAAATCCAAAAGCCCCCACCCTTAACTGTCATTGTTTATGTGTGTGTAATGTGGTGAGACCTCCAAAAATTATCTTTTCTGGCCCTTCACGTGAGCCCTTCAAAATTAAGTTAGAGGCCCTTAAGCTGAGCTACCAGCAGAGATTGCGGCCCTTTAAGTTAGTTCAGCCTTGCACCAGCAGAGTTTTGTGCCATTGGGGTGAGTTGAGCCTTTAACCAGCAGTGTTTTTGGCCCTTGGAGAGAACTGAGCCTTTAACCAGCAGTGTTTTTGGCCCTTGGGGTGAGTTGAGCCTTTAAACAGCAGTGTTTTACTTTTTGGCCCTTGGGGTGACTAGAGCCTTGCACCAGCAGTGTTTTACTTTTTGGCCCTTGGGGTGAGTACAGCCTTGTACCAGCAATGTTTTACTTTTTATCCCTTGGGGTGAGTACAGCCTTGCACCAGCAGTGTTTTACTTTTTGGCCCTTGGGGTGACTAGAGCCTTGCACCAGCAGTGTTTTACTTTTTAGCCCTTGGGGTGAGTTGAGCCTTTAAAAAGCAGTATTTTTGGCCCTTGGGGTGAGTTGAGCCTTTAAAAAGCAGTATTTTTGGCCCTTGGGGTGAGTTGAGCCTTTAACCAGCAGTGTTTTGGGCCCTTTAGATGAACTGAGCGTCTAACCAGCATAGTTTTTGGCCCTTTAACCCCTTAGCGACCCTTGACGTAACTGTACGTCATGGGTCGCATGGGGATGTATGGAGCGAGCTCACACGCTGAGCTCGCTCCATACACAGCAGATGCCGGCTGTATCATACAGCCAGGACCTGCCAATAACAGCAGCGGTCGGTGCCCGAGCCGATCGCTGCTGTTAACCCTTTACACACTGCGGTCAAACGTGACCGCAGTGTGTAAACGGCGCCGGCGGCATGGGCGCCGCCATGTTTTGCCGATCGCTGCCCTCCTGAACGTCACATGAGGGCGGTGATTGGTTGCTATGACAGCCAGAAGCCTATTGAAGGCTTCCAGGCTTGTCTCTGCACTAGATCTATTAGACGATGCCAGAGGCATCGTCTAATAGAAGTGCTGCAATTTTGCTATTCACTGCAATACTGTAGTATTGCAGTGAATAGTATGAGCGATCAGACCCCCTAGGTTTCAAGGTACCTAAGGGGTCTGATCATAAATGTAACAGAAGAAAAAAAAAAGTTTTTAAAAGTATTAAAAAAATAAAAAAAATATAAAAGTTCAAATCACCCCCCTTTCCCTAGATTAGCTATAAAAGTAATTAAAGAACATTAAACATAAACATATTAGGTATCCCCGCGCTCCAAAATGCCCGAACTATTAGAATATTAAAACATTTATCCCGTACTGCGAACGGCGTAGCGGCAAAAAAAATAAAAACAGACAAAAAGCGTTTTTTTCAACACTTTGCCTCCTATAAAAAATTGAATAAAAAGTGATCAAACCATCAGATCTTTCCCCAAATGGTATCAATAGAAACGTCATCTTGTCCCGCATAAAAAGACACCACAACCAGCTCCATATATGGAAATATGAAAAAGTTACAGGTGTTAGAACATGATGACACAAATTTTTTTTTCTATTTTGCAAAGTTTATCATTTTTTTAAAAGTATCAAAACATTTCAAATACTATATAAATTTGGTATCACCGCGTTCGTACTGACACGTAGAACACAGGTAACATGTCATTTGTACCAAACAGTGAACGCTGTAAAAATTAAACCCATAAGAAAATGGCGAAAATACATTTTTTCTCCAATTGCACCTCATTCTGAATTTTTTTCCAGCTTCCCAGTACATTGCACAACATATTGAATGGTGCCATTACAAAGTACAATTTGTCCCGCAAACAATAAGCCATCATGTGACTCTGTGAACTGAAAAATGAAAAAGTTATGGCTCTTGAAATGTGAGGAGGGAAAAACGAAAATGCGAAACCAAAAAATGGCCTGGTCCTTAAGGGGTTAATATAGTTCAGCCTTGCACCAGCAGAGCTTTTTGCCCTTTGGGTGAACTGAGCCTCTAACCAGCATAGTTTTTGGCCCTTTGGGTGAATTGAGCCTTTAAACAGCAGAGTTTTACTTTTTGGCCCTTGGGGTGACTAGAGCCTTGTACCAGCAGTGTTTTAGTTTTTGGCCCTTGGGGTGAGTAGAGCCTTGCACCAGCAGTGTTTTACTTTTTGTCCCTTGGGGTGAGTACAGCCTTGCACCAGCAATGTTTTACTTTTTATCCCTTGGGGTGAGTACAGCCTTGCACCAGCAGTGTTTTACTTTTTGGCCCTTGGGGTGACTAGAGCCTTGCACCAGCAGTGTTTTACTTTTTAGCCCTTGGGGTGAGTTGAGCCTTTAAAAAGCAGTATTTTTGGCCCTTGGGGTGAGTTGAGCCTTTAAAAAGCAGTATTTT
Source organism: Leptodactylus fuscus (assembly GCF_031893055.1). Lineage (NCBI taxonomy): Eukaryota > Metazoa > Chordata > Amphibia > Anura > Leptodactylidae > Leptodactylus > Leptodactylus fuscus. The sequence continues at coordinate 48,418,828 of NC_134273.1, read as the reverse complement.
TGGCCCTTGGGGTGAGTTGAGCCTTTAACCAGCAGTGTTTTGGGCCCTTTAGATGAACTGAGCGTCTAACCAGCATAGTTTTTGGCCCTTTAACGTCTTAGCGACCCTTGACGTAACTGTATGTCATGGGTCGCATGGGGATGTATGGAGCGAGCTCACACGCTGAGCTTGCTCCATACACGGCAGATGCCGGCTGTATCATACAGCCAGGACCTGCCAATAACAGCAGCGGTCGGTGCCCGAGCCGATCGCTGCTGTTAACCCTTTACACACTGCGGTCAAACGTGACCGCAGTGTGTAAACGGCGCCGGCGGCATGGGCGCCGCCATGTTTTGCCGATCGCTGCCCTCCTGAACGTCACATGAGGGCGGTGATCAGTTGCTATGACAGCCGGAAGCCTATTGAAGGCTTCCAGGCTTGTCTCTGCCCGAGATCTATTAGACGATGCCAGAGGCATTGTCTAATAGAAGTGCTGCGATTTTCCTATTCACTGCAATACTGTAGTATTGCAGTGAATAGTATGAGCGATCAGACTCCCTAGGTTTCAAGGTACCTAAGGGGTCTGATCATAAATGTAACAGAAGAAAAAAAAAAGTTTTTAAAAGTATTAAAAAAATAAAAAAATATAAAAGTTCAAATCACCCCCCTTTCCCTAGATTAGCTATAAAAGTAATTAAAGAACATTAAACATAAACATATTAGGTATCCCCGCGCTCCAAAATGCCCGAACTATTAGAATATTAAAACATTTATCCCGTACTGCGAACGGCGTAGCGGCAAAAAAAATAAAAACAGCCAAAAAGCGTTTTTTTCAACACTTTGCCTCCTATAAAAAATTGAATAAAAAGTGATCAAACCATCAGATCTTTCCCCAAATGGTATCAATAGAAACGTCATCTTGTCCCGCATAAAAAGATACCACAACCAGCTCCATACATGGAAATATGAAAAAGTTACAGGTGTTAGAACATGATGACACAAATTTTTTTTTCTATTTTGCAAAGATTATCATTTTTTTAAAAGTATCAAAACATTTCAAATACTATATAAATTTGGTATCACCGCGTTCGTACTGACACGTAGAACACAGGTAACATGTCATTTGTACCAAACAGTGAACGCTGTAAAAATTAAACCCATAAGAAAATGGCGCAAATGCATTTTTTCTCCAATTGCACCTCATTCTGAATTTTTTTCCAGCTTCCCAGTACATTGCACAACATATTGAATGGTGCCATTACAAAGTAAAATTTGTCCCGCAAACAATAAGCCATCATGTGACTCTGTGAACTGAAAAATGAAAAAGTTAGGGCTCTTGAAATGTGAGGAGGGAAAAACGAAAATGCGAAACCAAAAAATGGCCTGGTCCTTAAGGGGTTAATATAGCTCAGCCTTGCACCAGCAGAGCTTTTTGCCCTTTGGGTGAACTGAGCCTCTAACCAGCATAGTTTTTGGCCCTTTGGGTGAATTGAGCCTTTAAACAGCAGAGTTTTACTTTTTGGCCCTTGGGGTGACTAGAGCCTTGTACCAGCAGTGTTTTAGTTTTTGGCCCTTGGGGTGAGTAGAGCCTTGCACCAGCAGTGTTTTACTTTTTGTCCCTTGGGGTGAGTACAGCCTTGCACCAGCAGTGTTTTTGGGCCTTGGGCTGAGTAGAGCCTTGCACCAGCAGTGTTTTACTTTTTGGCCCTTGGGGTGAGTAGAGCCTTGAAGCAGCAGAGTTTTAGTTTATGGACCTATGGGTGAATTGAGCCTTTAAACAGCAGAGTTTTAGTTTTTGGCTCTTGGGATGAATAGAGCCTTGTCGGAGCATAATATTAGGCAAAAAAAGGTACAAAAAGGTTCAGCTCACCCACAGGTTGATTTCAGACATCAGCTTTTCAATGGTTAAATTCTTCGGGGTGCATGGCAACACACTATTCCTTGAGTGTAATATCTCCACGGCAAAAACAAATTTTCTCCGGCAACTCTCCGATGATAAAATATAACTTTTAATCAGAAAACATCATAAAATGACAAAAAATTTTGATGTCGATCACAAAATAAAGAAAAGAAATATAAGCCCCCTAAAAAACACAGAAGCGTTGCGGAACCATCGTTCCTGCACTGAGGAAGGAACGATGGTTCCGCAACGCTTCTGCGTTTTTTAGGGGGTTTACATTTCTTTTCTTTATTTTGTGATAGACATCAAATTTTTTGTCATTTTATGATGTTTTCTGATTAAAAGTTATATTTTATCATCGGAGAGTTGCCGGAGAAATTTGTTTTTGCCATAATATTAGGCCCTTGAGGTGGGCCTTAATGTGGTGATTTAAAAAAATTTTTTTTCAACTGTGATGGTGGAGGAGGAGGAAGTGAAGACCTCGAGCACACATCCAACTTCATATTGGGATGCTTGACACTGGTGGACATGCAAATGATGGGTCAATCCAGTGGCAGTTCATTTTGATCAGCGTCAGCCGGTCAACTCTGTCAGCTGACAGGCGGCTGCGCTTATCTGTGGTAATGCCACCTGCTGTACTGAAGACCCTTTCTGATAGAATGCTAGCGGCAGGGCAGGACAGCACCTCCAAGGTGTAAAGCGCAAGCTCCAGCCACAAGTCCAACTTTGACACCCAATAAGTGTAGGGTGCAGAGGGATCAGAGAGGACGGGGCTGTAGTCGGCAAGGTATTCCTGCAACATGCGCCTATACTTGTCCTTCCTGGTGACACTAGGCCCCTCAGTGATGGTAGTTTGGCGAGGGGGTGCCATTAAGGTGTCCCACGCCTTGGAGAGTGTGCCCCTGGTGGGTGTGGACCGGATGGCAGTTGTTAACCTCTTGGAGGAACTCTCCTCTCTGTCGCCAACGAGAGTTGATGGAAACATTCCATCATATTTTGCACAAGTTGCTTGTGGCAATCTTAAATGCGATTGGCCCTCCCCTCTACCGGAATGAAAGATGATATGTTATTTTTATACCGGGGGTCAAGGATTGCAAAAATCCAGTATTGGTTGCTCTCCAGGATTTTAACAATGCGTTTGTCACTGGAAAAGCAGCCCAACATAAAGTCAGCCATATGTGCCAGGGCGTTAGTTGGCATGACTTCACTGTCCCCACTGGACTTTGAGGAACCCTTGGGTTTTGGAGATGGTACTCCATCAAGGGTCTCTGCTGCTGACACACTCTGCTCAACCCTAACACTGGGTTCACAACAGCGTTTGGTCTCCATTCTGAGGTATCCATCTTCTGCATGCAGAAGACCTGTCGGTTCGAGACCGGCTGTGAGCGCCGGTGAACATTTTATGCTCTCTGCAGCGAAACCGTTTTTTTTTTAAACCAGACACAAAGTCCTGCATGTCCGACTCTGTGTCTGGTTAAAAAAAAACAAAACATGTTTCGCCGTGGTGAGCACAAAACGCTCACAGGCGCTTACGGACGCACACTTTTCAAACCCATTCATTTGAATGGGTTTGAAAAATGCCTGCAGGTTTCCGTCTCCTGCCCAGTTTCGGGCAGGAAACGGAAACCTGAAAGCGGAGACCCCGGGTGCAGATGTGAACGAGCCCTTAAAAACACTTTCTATTTTTTTTAAGCACACTGCCGAACGGAGTGTGCAGGGGGAAGTCTGCCTGTCCTAGTGTCTCCCAGTGCGGTACAGTCCGGCATATAACTACCAGCAGAACTGCAGGACCGGAGCACTGGGAACAGATGAGTGCATTTTTTAAAATTTTTTTATGTGTACTGTGTTTTTCTCCTCCCAGGACTAATTATAAACAAAAAAAAAAATAAAAATTCTGCTGGACAGCCTCTTTAAAGTGTGGGGCATTTGGGGGAAAAATTAAAGGGGTTGTCCAGCCATAATTTTCTATGGTTTATCGTCTGAATAGGCTATAAATGCCTGATCTGTAGGGAGCCCACACCCAGCCCTCAGACCGATCAGCTGTATGGAGCCACTTCTGGCACCAGTCCTGTACTCAAAACGGGGCCAGAAGCGGAAAGTTCTGTCCACTGTATATCAGCCGGCACCTTCTCTGCATCTCGGCACTTATTGAAGTCAGTGGGAGCTGAGCTGCAGTGAATCTGCCGGGCAACTATACAGTGGATGAAGCTTTCTGCTGCCAGTCCTGTATTGTGTACAAAACGAGCCCCAGAAGTGTTTCCGTACAGCTGATGGGGCCGTGTATCAGCCCCCTACTGATGAGGTATTTATGGCCTACCCTGAGGATACACCATAAAATTAATTAAGCCTGGACATCCCCTTTAATATGTATATGTATGAGTGTGTAGGTAACTGTTGCAGTTTTTGGAAATTGCAGCATGTCATTTATACCTACAGAAACACTGACAGTGTCCCTATAGATATAAAAGAAGCAGAAAGTCCTCGGAGGAAACCTCTGTGGAGTTTCTGCAAAAAGCGCTGCAGGAAAAACTTATCCTTATAGTGTAATGTACAGTATATTGAGATGGTAAAGAGGACCTTTCACCTCCTGGGACACATGCGGTTTAATACACTGCTAGAGAGCAGACAGTGCGATGAATTCAGCGCACTTTCGGCTTTCCCAATCTGTGCCCCCGGTGAAGAGCTATTGATGCTGGTACCGTAGCTCTTCACTGTCAGAAAGGCGTTTCTGACAGTCAGTCCGGAATGCCCTTCCTCACAGCAGCGCCTATAGCGATGTACTGTGAGAGCTCTATAGGCGCTCAGCATCATCACTGGCTGGTAAGCAACGACCCCTCTCACAGTACAGCACTATAGACGCTACCGTGAGGAAGGGCGTTCCTGACTGACTGTCAGAACGCTCTTCTGACGATGAAGATCTACGGTACCGGCACAGAACGTGAAAGCCAATAGTGCGCTGAATTCAGAGCACTGTTGGCTTTCTAGCAGTGTATTAAACCTCATGTGCCCCAGATGGTGAAAGGTCTTCTTTAAGGATTAGGCGCAACAGCGAAATGCAGCTAAAAAAACATTGTGGGAAAAAATTGCAGTGAATCTCAATATATTTTTTCCACAGTGTTTTTCATTGAGCTTTTGTCCCCAGCACTCCGTTGTCCCCGCTTGTGTCTGTTAGATACAGGATTTCCAGAAATGAGACCTAATTGGTTTCAGTGGTCCCATGAGGTGCAGGACTCCCAGCATGGGTGCACCGGCGCGAGATTGAATGGACACTGGCAGCGGACAATGGAACAACAGGAACAGGTGAATGCGCTTTTTATTTATTTTTTTATTTTACACCTCCCTCCCAGCACATCAAGAGATACAGATTAGACATTAGGAAAAACTTTCTGACAGTGAGGGTAGTGAGAGAGTGGAATAGGCTGCCACGGGAGGTGGTGGGCGCTCCATCAATGGAAATCTTCAAGCGGAATCTGGATAAACATATAGCTGGGATGATTTAGGAAAACCTGCACTCGCAGGGGGTTGGACCCGATGGCCCTTGAGGTCCCTTCCAACTCTATCATAAGAAAAAAAAAAAAAAATGTACATGGGTCGCTCCAATTCCTGGACAAATCTTTAAAGGGTTTATCCATCTTTGTAATATTGATGGTCTGTCCTTGGGATAGGCCATAAATATTACATCTGTGATGACACAACAGCCAGGACCTCTGCAGATCAGCTGTTCCAGGACAGCGCGGCTATAGGTAATGGTAACATTTCTAGGAGCATACTGTTCACTTTCCATACAGTATGTAGCAATAGGTTTAGGTAGTGCAGTGTTGCACATTGTATGGCGGGTGAGCAGCATGGCTCCTGATATGTTATTACCTTCAACCGCCCTGTCTTGGTATCGCTGGTTTGCAGGGGTCCTGATGGTGGGCCCCTAGAAATAATTCCACTGGTGGGCCCTAGACACCCCAGTCCGACACTGTCTCGAATACCTTAATATTCAATCGAATATCTACTCGATTGAACGGTATTTGCTCATCTCTAATTACAAAACCTTTTTATTTATTTATTTATTAATGTACATTCATCATTTTGTACTTTCTCTAATTTCATAGCACCAGTTGATCATTCTAATTTTTCATCATTGTTAATGTGTATTGTCTTTCAGTATCATCAATATTATTATTATTATTATTTTTTTTTTTTTTAAATGTAGCTTGTGAGCCCCACATGGAGCTCACAATGTACATTTTTCCCTATCAGTATGTCTTTTTTGGAATATGGGATGGAAATCCATGTAAACACGGGGAGAACATACAAACTCCTTGCAGATGGTTTTATGCCCTTGGCGGGATTTGAACACCAGGACTCCAGCGCTGCAAGGCTGCAGTGCTAACCACTGAGCCACCGTGTGGCCCCCTTGTATCATCAATATTGCTGTGAGTATACACCATCTGTGATCCCTGTATTATATCAAGGTTTCAAACACCTTAGTATTTATTAATAGTTTGAAGAGTTACATAGTTACATAGTTGCATAGTAGATGAGGTTGGATAAGGACATGAGTCCATCAAGTCCAACCTATAACTACAATCCCCTACAGTGTTGATCCAAGGGAAGGCAAAAAACCCCATGAGGCTCATGCCAATTGCCCTATTTCAGGGGGAAAAATTCCTTCCCGACTCCAAATCTGGCAGTCAGTATAAAACCCTGGATCAACGTGTCCTTAAAATCTAGTGACCATAACCCATTATATTGTTCTCTTCAAGAAAGGCATCCAGGCCCACTTTGAACTTGTTCAGTGAATCCGCCATCACCACTTCCTGGGGCAGAGAGTTCCAGAGCCTCGTTGTTCTTACTGTGAAGAATCCCCTTCTATGTTTCTGGTGAAACCTTCTCTCCTCCAGACGTAGAGGATGTCCTCTTGTCACTGTCACGGGCCTAGGAGTAAAAATATCCTTAGAAAGTTCTTTGTATTGTCCCTTCATGTATTTGTACATTGTTATTAGATCTCCCCGTAGATGTCTTTTCTCTAAACTGAATAACCCCAAGTTTGTTAATCTATCATTGTACTCCAGTCCACCCATTCCCCTAATCATTTTGGTTGCCCGTCTTTGCACTTTTTCAAGTTCACGTATGTCTTTCTTGTATATCGGGGACCAAAATTGTGCACAATATTCTAAGTGTGGCCGTACCAGTGATTTGTATAGAGGCATAACTATGTCCTTGTCATGAGAATCTAGACCTCTTTTGATGCATCCCATAATTTTATTTGCCTTGGCAGCAGCTGCCTGACACTGGTCATTAAAGGTAAGCTTGCTGTCCACCAACATCCCTAAGTCTTTTTCATTGGCAGTCTTACCCAGTAATTTACTATTTAGTACATAGTCATACATTTTATTACGTCACCCAAAGTGCATTACCTTACATTTGTCAACATTAAACTTCATTTGCCAAGTCTCCGCCCATGCTTCCAGTTTCCTTAGATCCCCTTGTAATATTCTACTATCCTCCTCATTATTGATTACCCTACAAAGTTTAGTATCATCTGCAAATATAGACACCCTGCTTTGTAAACCCTCTACCAGGTCATTAATAAAGATATTAAACAAGAGAGGACCTAATACTGACCCCTGCGGCACCCCACTGGTGATTGTGGCCCAGTCTGAACATTTACCATTAACAAGTACCCTCTGTTTCCTATCAGTGAGCCAGTTGCTAACCCAAATGCATATGTTTTCCCCCAGTCCCAACAATCTTATTTTGCATACCAACCGTTTATGTGGAACAGTATCAAAAGCCTTAGAAAAATTCAGGTACACCACGTCTACTGCATTACCCATGTCCAGGTACACCACGTCTACTGCATTACCCATGTCCAGTCTTGAACTTACCTCCTCATAGAAGCTGATCAGATTAGTCTGACAGGACCGATTCCTCATAAACCCATGCTGATTTGGTGTTATAAGATTATTTACATTGAGATACTCCAGGATAGCATCTCTTAGAAAGCCCTCAAATATCTTTCCCACCACAGAAGATAAACTTACTGGCCTATAGTTTCCAGGTTCCCTTTTACACCCCTTTTTGAAAATTGGCACCACATTTGCTATTCGCCAATCCTGTGGAACAGACCCAGTCATTACTGAATCCTTAAATATTAGATACAAGGGTCTATCTATGACCATGCTTATTTCCCTCAGAACTCGGGGGTGTATTCCATCTGGACCGGGCGATTTCTCTATTTTAGTGTTTTGCAGGCGGCACTGCACTTCTTCCTGGTTTAAGCAGGTGACATTTAATTGAGAGTTTACATTACCCCTAATCATGTTGTTGGCCAATGGATTTTCTTGTGTAAACACTGTAGAGAAGAAGGCATTTAATACTTGTGCTTTTTCCTCATCCTCCTCCACCATTACACCCAGATTATTTTTGAGAGTGACCACATTGTCAGTTTTTATTCTCTTATTATTTATGCAATTGAAGAATAATTTTGGATTACTTTTACTTTCCTTGGCAATTTTTTTCTCAGCCTCAATCTTCGCCTCCTTTATTTGTTTTTTGCACAATTTATTCTTCTCCTTATAGTTTTTTAATGCTGTGTCGCTACTTTCTTGTTTTAGTACTTTAAATGCTTCCTTTTTATCCCTCATTGCATTCTGTACTGTTTTAGTTAGCCATATTGGTTTTCTATGATTTCAGGCCCGCTTATTCCCATAGGGTATGTGTTTTCTAGTGCTCTTATTTAATATATTTTTGAAGATGTCCCATTTAGTTTGTTTTCTCGTCACGTTGAGGACATTGTCCCAGTTTATGCTGCTAAGCTCCTCTCTCAGCTGGTTAAAATTTGCCTTCCTGAAGTTTAGTGTTTTTGTACCCCCTCTAATGAACGTCTTCTTAATGTGTACAAGAAAACGTATTATGTTATGGTCACTATTACCCAGATGTCCCCCAACCTCCACTTTTGATAGTGTGTCAGGTTCATTTGTTAAAATTAGGTCTAAAAGTGCCTCGCCTCTTGTTGGGTCCTGCACTAGTTGCGATAGGTAATTGTCTTTTATTACTGACAAGAACCTGTTCCCTTTGTTGGATCTGCAGGTTTCTGCCTCCCAGTTGATATCTGGGTAGTTGAAATCCCCCATAATAATGACTTTATTATGCTTTGCAGCCTCATCTATTTGTTTTATTAGTATATTTTCAGCTTCTTCAATTATATTTGGAGATTTATAACAAACCCCTATCAGTATTTTATTATTTTTTGTTCCTCCCGTAATCTCCACCCATAAGGACTCCACATAATCATTTTCCTCCCAGATGTCCTCACACAGGACTGGCTTAAGGCCGGTTTTTACATATAAGCAAACCCCTCCCCCTTTCTTATTTGTACGCTCCTTTCTAAACATACTGTACCCTTGTGTATTTACAGCCCAGTCATAGCTAGAGTCCAGCCATGTCTCACTTACCCCCACCATGTCATAATTGTCTTCCAACATCATCACTTCTAGTTCCTCCATCTCGTTAGTAAGACTTCGGGCATTCGTATACATACATTTCATAGATTTATCTTCCCTACTCTTCCACTGCCTACTGACTGCTCTAACCCGACCCCCTGCTCCACCCCCAGTTTCAGTATCTAGCCCTCTTTCCATTTCTACACTATCTTGCCCTCTACATCTGTTACCCTCCCCCCCAGTACCTAGTTTAAACACTCCTCCAACCGTCTAGCCATCTTCTCCCCCAGCACAGCTGCACCCTCCAGTTTGAGCTGCAGCCCGTCCCTAGCATAGAACCTGTAGCCCACAGCAAAGTCGGCCCAGTTCTCCAGGAACCCAAACCCCTCCTTCCTACACCAACTCTTGAGCCACTTGTTTACCTCCCTAATCTCCTGCTGCCTTTCCTGTATGGCTCGTGGAACAGGCAGTATTTCTGAGAATACTACCCTGGAGGTCCTTGCCTTCAACTTGCTCCCTAAATCCCTGAAATCATTTTTAAGGATTTTCCACCTACCGCTAACTTTGTCATTTGTGCCAACATGCACCATGACCGCTGGATCCACACCAGCCCCACCCAGTAATCTGTCAACCCGATCCGCGATATGTCGAACTCGAGCGCCAGGAAGGCAACACACCGTATGACGATCCCGGTCTTTGTGACAGATTGCCCTATCTGTTCCCCTAATAATTAAATCTCCCACTACCAGCACCTGTCTAGTCTTCTATGCGCTTCCTTCTTACTGGAGCAGACATTCCCCTGGCTTTCAGAGGAAGTATCGTGCTGCAGCAATGTTACCCCTGTACTAACATCCCCCTCATCTGCCAATTTAGCAAACTTGTTGGGGTGTGCCAATTCAGGACTAACCTCCCTGGCACTCTTCCCTCTACCCCGCTGGTTTCTAACTGTCACCCAGCTAGCTGCCTCAAGTTCCTGCACCTCCATGCTACCATCCCCATCTGCACTTGCCCCAATGAGATGTTGCTCTGTGAGCATCAAACTCCTTTCCAAGTTACCAATGGATCGCAGTGTTTCAATTCGCCCATTTAGATCCATGATCTGGGCTTCCAAATGTGCAATGTGATTGCATCTTTCACAACAGTATGCCCCCTCAAGCGGCTGCTCAAGCAGAGCATACATGTTGCAAGATGCACACTGGACAGCATTGGTAAGTATGGAGCTCATCTTACCTGATGGGGAATATTACAGCAAAACACACAAATTCAAATAAAAAATAAAAGGGTTTTCCCTGTAAAGTCCCTGAATCTAAAGTCACTTAATATTAAGTCACACTTAGACCAAACCACACTTAGGAACAAACCACAAACCACACTCGCAAGGTCCCACACTCACTTAATACTTAGCTTTTTTTATAGCTGCTCCAAGTAGGACAGAAAGCTGCCACTGATCCCACTGGTTCTCTGGTTGCAAATTTCTCAAATCTATATTTCTTTTTATTGTTTCCTTTATTAATCTGTATTTATTCCATATCTTATTTTTTGCTAATGTGAATTGCATGTATTTCTAGATGTGAGCCTAATCCACAGGAATTTATAATCTTGCCCATTGAACTGTTTCATATAGCTGGATTTCCTATATTTGTTACAGTGATACAGCACTGTTTTTTTTTTTTTTTTTGTATACTGGGCTATGTTCATGATGATCTTGGTATTATTTTAAAGATGAGAGTCTCTTATTTAAAATGAATCCAAGATTATCTTCATAGTCATAACTGATTCTGAGATATCAGCATTGGTAGTATTGGCGTATTAGATATGTCTTCTGCTACAAAAGTGACAACCTGAGAGGACATATAAATACATGGGTGGCATGGAAAGGATTAATTGTTCATTGTTCAGAATCATTGTTGATGGTAAAAATATTGATATAATCTATTGTGTTTAAACATGTAGTGTCTGTAGGAATATGCCTTTAAGATAATCCTTTAATAGATAAAATAATCCTTTAATAGTCCCACCATGGAGAAATTCAGTGTGTTACAGCAGCATAGATAGTACAGTAGTTTATTGCAAGAAAGAACACATACAAGCAGGGTTGGACTGGGGTGTCTAGGGCCCATCACCAGTGGAATTGTTTTTAGGGGCCCACCGCCAGGACCCCTGTAGATGAGCTGTACAGAGACAGGGTGGCTAAAGGTAATAACATATCAGGAGCCGGCTGCTCGCCTGCCATACGATGTGTACCACTGCACTACCTAAACCCACTGCTACATCCTGTATGGCAAGAGAGCAGCGTGACTCCTAGAATTGTCACCATTACCTGTAGCCGCACTGTAATGAAAAAGCTCATCTGCAGAGGTCCTGGCTGTTGTATCATCACAGATGTAATATTGATGGTCTATCCTAAGTACAGGCCATCAGTATTAGAAACATGGATACATTCTTTAAAGATATTGTCCAGGAATTGGAGCAACTCATGTGCCGGGCGGGAGGTTTATAATAAAAAAGCATACTCACCCGTCCTCAGCAACCCGTTGTCCTCCGCCAGTGTCCATTCAGTCTCGTGCTGGCACCTTCTTGCTGGGAGTCCTGCACCTCATGTGACCACTAAGACGAATTGGGTACAGAATTTCCAGAAATGAAGTGTTGCCATGAGACCGAACAGACAGAGGCGGAGGACAACAGGGTGCTGGGGACAGGCGAGTGTGTTATTTGTTTTGTTTTTGTTGTTTGTTTTGTTTTCAGTGGCTGAGGTGTAATAATGAGGGATGACTCAGCTGTTTGAGTGAATCATGGCACCATGACGCATCACGTTTCTTCCTGCAGCCCTTTGCACAAGCAAGTTTGCAGAGCTTTCCTCTGTGTATTTTCTGCTTCAATTATATCGAAACCGCCAGAATTTCCGTAGGTATGCTGCAATGTCTAACTCTAAAACCGAGACTGCTTTGGAAATTACAGCATGTACCTTATTTTACCGCAAAGTGTGGATGGGGCCTCATGTGGCGAAAACACACGGGAAAACCCGACAGTTCCTGCAATGTGAATGGGATTCTAGCAAATCCAATCCACACATTGTGGAAAATTATGTGCAGTGAATATGCTGTGATTTCCAAAACCGTTGGGGTTTTGGAAATCGCCAAAATATCAATTATACCTACAAAAACACTGATGGTTTCCCTATAGGTGTAATGGAAGCAGAAAGTAAAAAGCGCTGCGGGAAAAAAACACAATGCGTTGCTTCTACGGTTTTTCCTGCAGCGCTATTTTGTTGCAGTTTGCAACGTCAGGCCTTAGTCTTAATAAAGCCCAAGTGCCACTTTCATTAAATTAATTGCCCCCTCATAGTATGCCCCTGATTCCCCCTGACAAATACTGCACCCCTAATGACCCCTAATATCAATGACCACCCCCTTATGTTCATAATGCCTCCTAATATATCCTCCCCTTGTATTCCTAATGTCCCCTAATAACCCTTATATAAGTGACCCCCCTTATGTCCATAATGCCCCCTCCCTTATAATTATAATTTCCCCCTCCAAACAACCCCTTGTACTATTAAAATTTCCACAACTAAGCTAAAAAAAAAAAAAAAAAAGTTATACTCCCCTACCTGCGATCCTCTTGAACGGAGTCACCCACTTTACATCCAAGTGCAGGACGTCTATGTATCAGCACAGTTGATCTAGTTAAAAATAAGGTATATTAATGGAGGTGCCTGGGCCCAGAGCAGCCGCCATTGGTGTAACTAAAGTTTTGTGGACTTGGGTACAAACTTTTGTCCGGGGCCCCTATCCCCTTACTAGAGCGAATTCTTGATAGTGGTGGTTATGGGCGCTAAAGCGATATCTCAGATACTTGAAAGTGATACAGCTTTAGTACCCATAACTGCAGTTATCAACAATACAGTGAGCAAGCAGCGCGCCGCATGTACACAATACTGGGACAGTACAACATGCTCCACAATGGCCCCCAAACAGTATTACATGTGCCATAGTGACCCCCAAACAGTATTATGTGCTCCATAGTGACCCCCATACAGTATTATGTGCTTCATAGTGACCCCCATACAGTATTATGTGCTTACCAGTGACCCCCCCACAGTATTATATGCTCACAATGCCCATCCCCCCAGAGCCTGAACCCCCCCATTCCCCCCTCTTACTTACACAGCCTACACCCCCATTCACCCCTCTTACTTACACATGCTGTCTCTTCTCTCCTCCTTCCATCAGTCTGTTCCCGGCAGATTCATCTTCCTGTGTTATATTACACTGTTCTATACGATCCGTGTAGCTCCGCCCACATATGACATCATCACAAGTCCTTCAGGCTCTGAAGCACTGAGTCTCTATACAGTGACTTGCCCGGGTGCTGACACCAGCCCTGGTTAGAGGCCTTACCGAACCTCCACTGTCTATTAAAAAAAGGCAGTGGAGGTCCGGTAGGGCCCCATAAAGGCCCCATAATGAGGACTTAATAGTCCAGGCTCGGGGCCTACCGGGGGATTCTCCGGTCCCCCGGCGGGCCAGTCCGACCCTGCATACAAGCTCAGAATAGCAGATAGAAAAGATACTAGGAGTCATAGCAACTTAAAAGAAAAGGAAAAAAAAACTTCAGGATCATTTAGTTCTCTGTGCGAAGTGATGTTGATTATACAGCCCGACCGCAGTTGGAGGACAGCATGTAGACATTACAGGCAGAATCAGCTTTTGCAGAAGTAGAGGACATATGCCGCTATCACGATAACATGTAATAATCCCTTTAGTAGGTAATAAGTAGAGATGAACAAGTAGTGAAATATTCGATATCCATTTCGAGTAGCCCCTCGATATTCGACTATTCGACTGAATATTGAATCCCATTATAGTCTATGGGGAAAAAAAATGCTTGTTTCAGGGGAAACCACAATTCGACTAAGGAGAGTCACAAAGTCCACAATGACACCCCAGGAAATGATGCCAACACCTCTGGTATGGAACTGGGACAGCAGGGGAAGCATGTCTGGGGGCATCTAACACGCCCAAGTCCCAGGATTACCCCACTATCACAGCCTATCAACTAGACACTTTACAAACTCAATAGAACCTCTATGAAAGTTGAAAAATACTTGGGAACCTTCTTTCCTCCACATTAGTATGGACAGAAACACAAATTTAAAGCTAAAGAAACATTAGCATGCAACCCTTTAAATCGCGTTGCCCATGACAACCACAGATGGCATAAGCAATGGGAAATCCAACAGTCCCCTCCCTTAACTGTCTTCGTTTATGTGTGTCTGTGATGTGGTGAGACCTCCAAAAATTACTTTTCTTGCCCTTCATGTGAGCTCTTTCAAATTAAGCTAGAGGGCCTTAAGTTGATCTACCAGCAGAGATTGAGGCCCTTGAGGTGACTTGAGTCTTTTACCAGCATAGTTTTAGGCCCTTTAAGTTAGTTCAGCCTTGCACCAGCAGAGTTTTTTGCCCTTTGGGTGAACTGAGCCTCTAACCAGCATAGTATTTGGCCCTTTGGGTGAACTGAGCCTCTAACCAGCATAGTTTTTGTTTTTGGCCCTTGGGGTGACTAGAGCCTTGCACTAGCAGTGTTTTACTTTTTGGCCCTTGGGGTGAATAGAGCCTTTAACCAGCAGTGCTTTATTTTTTGGCCCTTGGGGTGAGTAGAGCCTTTACTAAGCAGTGTTTTAGGCCCTTTGGGTGAATTGAGCCTTTAACCAGCAGAGCTTTAGTTTTTGGCCCTTGGGGTGACCCCTAAAAAATTAGATTTCTGGCCCTTGGGAGTGAGCCCTAAAACATATATTTTCAGGCCCTTGGGGGGAGCCCTAAAACATTAATTTTCAGGCCCTTGGGGGGAGCCCTAACAAAATTATTTTTCAGGCCCTTGGGGGAGCCCTAAAACATTAATGGTTTTTTTTTTTTAACTTTTTATTTACAGTGAAGGTGGTAGTGTTGGAGGAGGAGGAGGATGAGTACGAGGATGAGGAGGAGGACAAGGAAATTGTGTGCTGGCACAGACACATGGAACTGTGTCTCATCAGTACTGTGGATGGGACATGCTTGTTACGGGTCCACAATATCTGCTATCCACCCTAGTATAGGTTCCTGGTGCTCGGGCCTCGTCAGCACTACACCCTGCACCCCGCTTGATGTTGTGGCACTGATGGCTGCCCTTCTCCATTATATAATTGGAGTCAAGCTACTGCAGCCTGGATCCCCAGCTGGATTTCCTCGTCCTCGTGCCCTTGTGCTACTGACGAGGGGCACTGCTGGCAGCCCCTCTCCAGTACCTGGACTGTGGACTGGATCCCCAGCTGGATTTCCACATCCTCGCCCCCTTGTGCTACTGATGAGGGGCACTGCTGGCAGTGCCCTACTTTCTGTAGGAAAGTTATCGACCTTTATTGCATAGTTTCATGAATACGTGTTTGGTCATGGGGCCTGGTTCCTTTTCCAGGTTTGTAAATGCATAATTGTCCTTGTGTAAAATGTTTCTGTAAGTTTCTTTATTGTATGTTAATAATATGTCTACAAAACCAATAAGTCCTTTTGTTTTACATTTGATCAACTTTGAGTTCCTTCTATAGCTTGTCTCTACTGCCAGAAAAGAATGTCATGTGCATTCACAATCTTACTTCTCCAAGCATGCACATGACATTCTTTTCTGTGCAGCACTGATGAGGGAGATTCTGTGATGTATCTGTATTTGTCACTTGTCCATTGCTTTAAGGTTGCTAGGCCTACCAGTCAGACATTCGCTTTAAGGGAAGTGTTTTAGCAATTTATTAGAGTAGCCTAACCAAATCAGTACCAGTGAAAGGCACAGGTTGTCCTGCCCTCAATTAATGCTGTCAAACGAAAATTAAAAATGTTACACTTCTCAGAAAATGGCGATGTAAAAATCATTGATTTATGTCCCTAAATAGGTTTTTCCTCTGCAGAATTAGTATTGCATAAAAAATAATATAAATGAGATATCGGTGTACCTGCAAAATAAAGACAACATGTTACTTATAAGATAAGATAATCCATTAATAGTCCCACAATGGGGAAATTTCAGTGATACAGTTTCATAGATAGTACAGTAGTATATAACAAGAGAGAAAAACACATACAAGCTCATGGCAGATAGAGAAATCCTAGGAATCATAGCAACTAAAAAGAAAGAAACACAGACACACTGCAGGATCATTTAGTTCTCTGTGTGAAGTGATGTTAATAATACAGCCACTTTTGGCCAGCAGGCCAACTACCACATAAAAGACAACATAGTTATAAAAAATGTATAAATTTATTAGAAAAATACATAAATAAATAATAATAAATTTAGAGGTAATTAATGCAACCAACATTGGATGCAGTGACACACATACTAATAGGCTTCTATGAGGTAATATACTTTACATTTTAGTCAATACAATATTCAATGAAAAAAAGTCTGGGTATCATTCACTATATATAAACAAGTGAAGATTTCAAATCACTAGCAATTCTTAATGGAGAAACAATACATTTACACTTGATATTGTAGACATAAAGAAGGCATGTGAGCTGCATTGAACATTACCTGTATGTGTATCATGCATCAGAACGCGCCCCGACGCGCGTTTCACCACGCAAGTGGCTTCGTCAGGGGGAATTAGCTATATAGTGTAAGTATAAATGTATTGTTGTAACAGAGTCCCATGTGTCCACAGTAAAAGAAAGAAATACCAGTCAGCTGTAGGCATCTTCACACATCAGCAATAGACTCCAAAAAATCATCTCCTTGAAAAGAAGAAGTCCACACTTCCATGTAGGTTTCTTCTCCATGCCACATGGTATCCATGCTGTCCTTAGCTCCTGGGGGGATGGTAACAGGCACATGTGCAGGTCTCCAGGTCTTGAGTCACTGTCCATGCTTAACAATAGAAACAAAAGGAACAAAATACTCCACAGGATCTTCCATTCGATTTATAGTTGCTAATTCATAGTGCTAGTTTGCTTGGTTACAGGATTCTTGAAGATACAGAGAAAAAGAGTGAAAAAGGAAAGATAAAGGTTGCTCCCAGCTTGGAGCACTGTATCAGGCAGCCACACACAAGGCGGCGCTGTACGCTGCATGGAAAAAAAAATTAAATTATGCAATGCCAGAATTGATTTTTTTTTTCAATCCACCCATAAAGAGTTAATATAATTTATTCAATAAGTTATATGCACCCATACAAATGGTTTCATTAAAAAATGTACAATATGAAAAAAAAAAAAAAACCAAATCGCCAAATTATTAGAACACAACTGGCTGCGGAAGGGAAGAGAATATATAAGCTGTGCGAGCATATATCAGGAGACACCCCAGATTTAGAGCTTATAAGGGAAAAAAAAACTAAAGTGACCCTCCCCAATCATAGGAGCTATTTGGGACATAGTAGGGAATTTATGTACCCAATGTACTCCGCACAGCTTTGTATTCACTTTTCACTATCCGCTGTGCAATAATGCCCTTTACCCCCCTTAATAAATTATTATTATTATTTTTTTTTAAATGCAGATTGTGAGCCCCATATAGGGATCACAATGTACACTTTTTGTAGAATAGGAGGAAATCCACACAAACACGGAGAGAAGATACAAACTCCTTGCAGATGTTGTTCCTGGCAGGATTCAAACCCAGGACTCCAGCGCTGCAAGGCTGCAGTGCTAATCACTGAGCCACCGTGTTGCCCCACCCCTTAATAAATTCTGTGATGGGAGTAGTTTCCACTTTTTGGGGGTTTCCATTGTTTTGGTGCTCTAGGGACTTTACAAATGAGATATGGCACCTGAAAACTGTTCCAGCAAATTCTGTTTTTCAAATGCCAAGTGTCACTCCTTCTCTTCTGTGCGCTCCTGAGTGCCCAAAAATCAGTTTACACCCACATGTGGGTTATTTCTGTGCTCGGGAGAAATTGCATAACAAACTGTGAGATGAATTTTCTCCTTTAACCCTTTGTAAATGTGTTAATTTTAGGGATAAATGAATGTATTATTTGATAAAAATGAAACGTCTAAATTTCATCTCCATATTCTTTTGATTCCTGTGAAATGCTTAAAGGATTAACAAACTTTCCAAATGCTGTTTTGAATTATTTGAGGGGTGCAGTTTTAAAAATGTTTCTAATATATAGGCCTTTATAATCCTCTTCAGAACTGAAATTGTTCCTAAAAAATGAGTTTGGGAAATTTTCTTGTAAATCAAAGCCTTCTAACATTCCAAATAAATCAAAGGACGATTAAAAGATGATGCCAATATAAAGCAGATATATGGTAGATAATAGATATTCATGTATTTGAGTGGTATGACTGTTTGCCTGAAAAGCAGAGCATTTCACATTTTGAAAATTGTGATTTTTTTTAATTCCAAATTTTTTAAAATAAACACAAAAATTTTGATCAATGTTTACCACTAACATGAAGTACAGTGTGTCATGAAAAACACATCTCAAAATCCCTTGTCTAAGTTATAGCGTCTCAAAGTTAGTGCCATATAAAGTGACATATGTCAGTTTTGAAAAATGAGGTCTGCTCCTTATGGTACTTTTAGGGTGCATGCACACTACGTAACGCCGGGCGTGTATGAGAGCTGTACACGCAGGCGTTACAGCAGGGCTGCCGAACACTTCCCATTCACTTCAATGGGAGTGCTCGTAAACGCCGCTGTTACGAGCGCTCCCTTTGAAGTGAATGGGAAGTGTTCGGCAGCCCTGCTGTAACGCCGGCGTGTACGGCTCTCATACACGCCCAGCGTTACGTAGTGTGCATGCACCCTTAGACCTAGTTCTTAACCAGTTAAAGGCTTCTCTGCTGCAAGCGCTCCTTCCATTCTGTGTCTCGCTGTGTGCCCATATATCAGTTTACACCCACATGTGGGGTACTATGGTAGTCGGGAGAACTTGAATAACAAATTGGGGATGCATTTTCTGCTTTAAGCCCTTGTGAATGTGTAAATCTAGGGCTAATTGAAAATATTAGTAAAAGAAAATGAAATGTGTAAATTTCACCTTCATTTTGTCTTAATTCCTGTTAAACACTTATAGGGTTGAAATTCTTGGTATATGTTGTGTAAGCCAATGGCTTGTCAGGTAATGGAGGGGGTGTACATCTCACCCAGACTACTAAGGTGGGTGAGATGAGAAAACTCCAGAAAGAACATTTCTCAGCAGATAACTATTGTCTGCTGAGGGTTATTTCAAAGTTCCAGTTACTGGGCTGGATTTTTAGGAATGGCAGGTAGGATTGATAGTGGGACCTGTCATTCCACCCCCCCCCCCCTCCAGTCCACACTTTGGGGATGTTACGGCAGCGACTGTAGAGAGTCTCCTCGTCAAGGAGGCTTAAGAAGCTGCTCCAGCAGCAACACCTGACCACTATTGCTGCTCAGTAATGCTGCTTTCACACTCCAGTAACACTACAGTCTAAGGGCTGTGGATTCTACATCTCCATAGACTTCTATGGAGCCTGCAAAATTCACAGCTTTGTGCACAAAGAAGTCTATGGAAATGCCAAATCCATGGCCTGGAGGCCCGTGAAAAATACTGCAGTGTACAAGCAACCACTAAGGAAACCAGACAGGTTTTATCAGTGCATGCGTGTACCCCATGTGTGTTCATGCACGTGTGTGGTCCATGTATATGTATGCGTGTGTGTGCACATGTGTGTGTGTACACGTGTGATCCATGTGTATGTATGCGTGTGTGCATGCATGTGTGTGGTCCGGGTATATGTATGCGTGTATGTGAGCGTATGATCCATGTGTTTCTGCATGCACAGAGCAAGTGTCCATGCGTGCGGCTGTTGTGTGTGAGTATACATGTGCTTTGTTCGTCCATGTGTGTAGTGTGCATCCATCTGTGTGTATTTGTGTGCGTGTGTGGTCCGTGCATGTGTGTAGTGACATTTGTGTAGTGTTGTGCTTGTGGGTTGGTGTATGTGTGCTGTCTGGGTGATGTTTGTTTGTTGTGTGTGGTAGGGCGGCCCATTTAGCACCGACTCTTTGGTGCCATCGCAATAATCTGTCCCTGTCAGTCACAACTGTTGTTTTCCCCTCAGCGCTTTCACTTTTCCCCATTATATGTATAGGGGCTAAATTTAGGGGCCCCAATCTCATGACGGGGGGATGTAATAAGCCCAGTATTTTGCTCCTGTGGTTGGAGAGGGGGCATGCCAAATTTCAGCCAAATCGGGCGAGAACTGTATATTTGTATAGAGCAGACTACTACAGAATTTGAGTTTTATATATATAGATTTTGGTGGTATGACTATTTGTATGCAATGCATCTGCATGCAATTTCAAACTTTAAAAAATGTATATTTTTCATAACTAAACACAAAACATATCAACCAAAATTTACCACTAAGACGAAGTACAATGTGTCACAGAAAAACAATATCAAAATTACTTTGGTGATTTAAAGTGTTCCAAAGTTATCACTGCATAAAATGAAATATAAAAAAAACTTGATAGTCTTCAGTAGTTGATACCTTTTTAATGGCTAACTAATGCAAATTACATCCACTACTACAAAAAGCCCACCGTCTAAAATACATATTTCCAGACCCCCCTCTCCTGTGCTACAGACAGCCACCAAAACCTCAGGAATATGATTGTTAGCAGCTCACTGTCATCTCCAACTAACACAGGAATATTTCCATGCGGACAGAAAAGGTGCAAAACATGCCCTCACATACTGACCACTGACAGGATACGCTAGGTTCACACCTGCATTCAGGGTCTCCGTTCTGTGGTTTCCGTCTTCTGCATGCCAGAAGACGGAAACCACAGACCGGGTCCGGCCGTGAGCGGCTGTGAGCGTTTTATGCTCTCCGCCGCGAAACCGTTTTTTTAAATCCGGACACAGAGTACTGCATGTCCGACTCTGTGTCCGGATTATAAAACCCGGTTTTGCGGCGGAGAGCATAAAACGCTCACTGCCGCTCACGGCCGGACAGCTTTCTCACCCATTCAAATGAATGGGTGAGAGAGACTCCTGCAGGTTTCCGTCTCCTGCTCTGTTTTATGCAGGAAACGGAAACCTTCAGTATGGAGAGGAGAACGCAGATGTGAACGAGCCCATAGAGATACCAAACGCTAACAGGGAATAACAAATCCCAGGTACGTTCACCTGTAACACACCTAATGTAGTGTATTTAATAATGTGCACCAAATGTCCCACTGAAAATCTGTATGTTGGAGAGACCGGACAGCAGCTTAAAATGCGTATGAATTCAAATCGCCATACAAATAGAGAATGAAGACTGGACCTTCCCGTGTCAAAACATTTCGGCAATGAGGATCATAATATCACTGATCACATGAAAATTTAGGTTTTAAGAGGGAATTTTAAATCAAGGAAAGAGCAACGGATTTATGAGTATAAACTTATGACACTGGAGAAGGGGTTAATTCTGTCACATGGCTTTATGGCATCTTACAGAAATCACTGACCTGAGAACTGATAAGAACCTGAAATTGTTTACATTGTTTCTACCAATAACTAATAACCCTCTACCCCCTTCCTCCTAGAATTCTATCCCTATGTGTCCTTTTGTACATAAATCTGCATCCTTCAGAAATGGTTTTTAAATTTACTTGAGAAAGGCGCCTAGAGCTCCGAAATGTTGTAATCTGTCATCATTATTAGTTAGCCATTAAAAAGGTATCAACTACTGAAGACTATCAAGTTTTGTTTTTTGTTTCTTTTAATATTTCCTACTCACTGGCTAACACGATACGAGAACAAACATTTTCCTTTTGCATAAAATGATACATGTCAGATTTGAAATATTGAGCTTTGTCAGGAAGTCAAAAAGTGGCTTCGGCGGGAAAGGGTTAATTAAAGACATGCCTGCGATCCCCAACAAAATGGCACCGATCGCGGGCCTTAGCGCCGGGTTTCTGCTGTATAAAACAGCAGAGACTTGGCAGATTTGGCAGCAGCCCAACTTCCAAGTGGCTGCAATCTTTAAACACCCAACCTCCACCGTACTAGTACAGTGGATGTCGGGAAGGGGTTAATGGCCATCACTCAGATGTAAATCTGTTTTGACAAAAGGTAAAAAGGGACCTATTGATTTCTATTGGGGCCTGGTGACCATCAATATGGACAAAAATAGGGCACTTATTTATTTTCTGTTACTTTTATAGCACCAGCATATTCTGTAGTGTTTTTCAGACATTATCAGTCACTGTACCATATAGAGTTCACAATCTAAATTCTCTATCAATAAGTCTTCGGAATGTAGGAGGAAACTCACACAAACATGCAGAAAGCATACAAATTCCTTGCAGATGTGGTGCTTTGTTGGATTTGAACCTATTACTCCTCTGAACCACCGTGCTGTTATGTCCTATTTGTGATGGTCAGTTAAAATGGATTGTCAAAAAAAAACAGACATGTAAACAACATAATATAAATCCAAGTGTTTTAAAATTGGCTGTGTAAAAGCCTTTTTAAAAACAGCTGTCAGTCTTTTTTCACTCTATTTTGGATAAAGCTTTGGAAGTTGATTCCTCCCTTTTTTCACATCACAAGTTTGTTTAAAGGGGTTGTCTGGGATAAATGTTAAGCTCTACACTAATCTAAACACCCTCTCCCCTCCTACTTTATAAATAAAAATAATCAAAAATGTATAGTTACCCATATCCTTGTAACCGACCCAGGGACATTTTCTGATTATCTGGTGACGATTTGTCTCCCCATTTCCAGAAATGGATTGTCACTAATACTCCCCCCTATACACCCTATCATACTTACCTTCCAGGCTTCTTCCTTTGGGATGGCATATAAAACATCATTGCTAAAGCAATATATTTAGGAAAACTATTGAATTTACGTAGGATAGCAGTATAGATAGGATCCTTGAGATGGAAAACATTATAGTGAACTACAGAATTGAAATCTCCTTCTAGCACCCATGCAATGGTTTGATTACACGTTTTGTTTAAAAAAAACACAAAAAAACCAACCACTTTAACAGTAAGGGCCCGTTCCCATGGAGTAACGCTGTGCTCATTCTGACACGTATACACGTGTCAGAGTGAGCGCTTCAAAACAGAATCCCATTGACTTCAATGGGTTCCGTCTTACGCGCGCTACAAATTGAAATCTATGTGTTAAAAAGCCTCCCATCGTTACTCCATGGGAATGGGCCCTTAGGGTCCATTCACATGGAGTAAACGCGCACTCATTTTGGCAAAATACACGTGTGAAAAATACACGTTTAAAAATAAGACTCCCATTGACTTCAATGACATTTTTTTTACAGTGTGTAAAAAAAACACGGAAAAAATGCACATCAAAAACATTTCAAAATACACGTGTAAAATGTCATTGAATGTTATTCTTTACATGTGTATTTTGCCAAAATGAGTGCGTTTACTCCATGTGAATGGACCCTTAAGGTCCATAAACAGCAGTGTCAGAGTTACTTCACCAACCAAGTTTCATAAATTAAGACAAGTACTTCAGCTGAGTGGCCTGAGCCAAAATACCAAACACTTCTCCACTTCCTAAAAAAGCTCTAATACCTAATGATTTATAGAACGTACAATTTAGTAATTTCCTTGAATATATCTTAAGGAAACTACTTACTTCGCCTGGAGAAAAAAAAAAGTTTAATCTGCAAAGGTGACAAGCTTTATTCACGGTAAGGATTGTAAATCTGTAGAAGGACCTGGTCACAGTAGGAACAATGGACAGTTTCAAAAAAATCTGGTAGCAGAAAAAAAACAGTTACCAGAATACAGAGAACTCTATGGTGAGGCTTTTTTAGAGGTGGATTCTGACACGGATTTAGCGTCAAAATCCTCGCCAAAAAACTCTGTGTGCATTGACCCACAGAGTTTTTTGGCGAGGATTTTGACGCTGAATCCGTGTCAGAATCCACCTCCCAAAAAGCCTCACCATAAAGTTCTGTGTATTCCGCTAGCTTCTTTTTCCACTACCGGATTTTTTCGGCTGGTGGAAAAAAAGCGACATGACCTTTCTTCAGACAGATTCCGCCTGAAAAAACTAACGGGAGTCAATGGGAGTAGGAAAAACCGCTAATGGTTTTTGACGCTGTTTTTGCAGAAACTGCTTCAAAAACTGCTAGCGTTTTTTTTTTTTAAGGTCCATACACTGTGCTGGAGGAAAAAAAACATTTCCTAATTCCTGAAGTGGATTTTTTCCACTCCAAAATCCTCACCAAAAAAACTCAGTGTGCATTGACCCTAAGATGACTTTTTATAACAAAATAGTGTTGATGCATATGGAAATGAATACAATACATTGTATCCCATGGTTGAACCATAACATTTAAAAGTATTCACAATGACTTTAAGAACAAAATGTGCCAGGTTGACCTAGCCAAGCCTTAACTCCGTCCAAAGGCACACAGAGGTGGTCCCCATCTAGGAAACCCTTATTAATGCTTAACAAACCTATGTTCTTACTCAAATTGACCCTTCTAATTGCTTGTAGAAATTAAATTATAACAAAAACAAGAAATCCTAGTACTGTAAAAATAACATTTAAAACACTTTGTTGATCCCCTTGTGTATTGTAGCCATCTTGAAAAGGCTCAAGCACAATTATATGTATTGGGTACTAGCTGAAAGACTACCACTACGTAGGAGGTAACAATCCATACACTAGATCACTGAGGTGTCTGAAATACTTGAGTTTGTGCTTTGTGCACAATTTTATATAATTCTACCCAAGAACATTTGTGCATGTAGTGTAATGTAGCTTTTACTTTTGGCCAGTAAAAACTGTACTGTAGCATTTTATATCAGTTTTGATATATTTGATCTGCTTATATTTCTTTTTTTGTCACATTGCAGATGAGAAATGCCGGAGTTTTTTGGAGTTAACGCCTCCAGCTGAAAGAGGTACCCAGAACATTGTATTGTGGCATTAATTGTGGGTGAATAAAACCACCATATTGCAAACCTTTTAGTCTGTTTTTATCTTGTATGCATGTAAAATTAGACGGCTGAAATTTCACAAAAGGGCAGCTGCATCTAAAACTGTATCTGGTGTACAGCATTCGGCCAATCAACGCTGGTTCTGCTGGTGGAGGCGGAGTCTAAGATCAGTCCACAGCAGTTTCGATTGTGGTCCGATCTGAGATGCTACACGGAGAAGTGGCAGAGCTGAGCACACGCAGAGATGTAGCAGAGCTGAGTGTGCAGCATGGTTCAGCGCACACTCAGCACTGCTACATCAGATGCAGCAGAGCTGAGTATGCAGTATGGTTCAACGCACACTCAGCACTGCTGCCTCAGATGCTGCAGAGCTGAGTGTGTAGCATGGTTCAACGCACACTCAGCTCTGCTGCATCTGATGTAGCAGTGCTGAGTGTGCGTTGAACCATACTGCACACTCAGCTCTGCTGCATCTGATGTAGCAGTGCTGAGTGTGCGTTGAACCATGCTGCACACTCAGCTCTGCTGCATCTGATGTAGCAGTGCTGAGTGTGCGTTGAACCATTCTGCACACTCAGTTCTGCTGCATCTGATGTATCAGTGCTGAGTGTGCGCTGAACCATGCTGCGTGCTCAGCTCTGCTGCATCTCTGTGTGTGCTGAGCTCTTCCGCTTCTCCATGTAGCAGTGCTGTGTCACCACTGTTACATCTGAGATCGGACCACAATGGAAACTGCTGTGGACGGATCTTAGACTCCGCCTCCTCCGGCAGAACCAGCGTTGATTGGCCAAATGCTGTACACTGGCCAGTCAACGCTGGTCAATGCATTCCTATGGGAAAAAGTCAGCTTGCGCATATCGCAAGCTGACAGGGATCCTGACCAGATAGCGCCCCGAAGAGCTGGGTGAGTAACATTCCCCCTAAATAAAGGTAATCCCTAGCTAACCCTGCCTGCCTGCCGTCCCTGTCTCACAGTCACATAGTTCCCAGTCTCAAATTAATCGAATGTTAAATTCACCATTTTTTCAGATTTTTTTTCGATGCCTCTGTTGTAATAGTTCCTGTCCCACCTCCCCTGCGCAGTTATTGGTGCAAAAAACGTGCCAGGGAAGGTGGGATACAAATTAGAATCGAATACCTCGAATGGCCTGATATTCGATCGAATATCTATTCGATCGAACGGTGTTCGCTCATCTCTAATCCTAGTCTTTGTAAACCAAGGCTGTAGAAAGGTGTGGAAACTAAACTTGGAAGACCTGCTTATTAACTTTCAGATTGCTGCAAGAGAGACCAACTCCCCTGCCTAATAAGAGTGTCTCAGGCTGAGGACATAAGGAACAAGCACACAATTATCTACTGATATTGGGTGATGTGTAATGTGGCACACCTGCAGGAATCTGCGTGTGTTTCCCTAGTCTTCAACCATTCCTTGAGGTTGGAAGCCTCAAGTAAAACTTGTAGCAAATATGTGAGAAGCTGCAAGGTTATTTTGCACAGAAAGTTTAATGGCAGAAAGTAGATAAGGTCTGGATAAAGCTCATTCTCTGTGCTACTACTGAACATCACAACAGGTTTAGCCCAGTTTACATCTGCGCATGGGTTTCCATTTGGGGAGTCCACATAAAAAAGCGGTTACCTTAGGAAATCAGTTGGTCCCATAGATTATAATGGCGTCCGTGTGGTTTCCACTCAGTTTCCACCTGAAAAATGCAGAGAGAGAAGTGCTGCTTGCAAGACTTTTCTCTCCGGATTTTCCAGGCGGAGAGGAGAACGCAATGGCCCGAACGCAGATGTGAACCATGACTTAGCTGCTGGTGAGTTTGTAGTGGAATTTGCATTACAACATTGTCCTAAGTGTCCCTAGCCTTAAACTGCTTTCACATGGTCAGTGTTTGGATTTTGCATCAACAATTGTAAGTCAAAAATTAGTACCGGGCTACAGACACTTTTCTATCTATTCTAGCTTATCTCAGTGTGCTCTCTACTCTGTTTTTATCTCACAGTCACTGATGCAATTCACTGACTAATCACAAACCATGTGCAACCTGCCTTAGGGTGGGGAAATTCAAGATGAAACCAGTTTTGTAGATCAAGAAGATTAATGTTAACTAATAAGTTTGCTCAACCTAGCTGAGAGTACATGAAATAAGTGTATATTCACATTTATTAGATTTACAGATTGCAAATCTGAAATATTTTATGAGAAGATCGGAAGATTGAAACACAGGCTAAAGTGTCAATTTTGTTGCGCAGAATCTATGAGAATAAGTAACATGCTACTTATTCTGAGTATGTGGTTGGGATTAACCACACTCCCACCCACTTTGCAGCAGCGCCGCACCTCCCATGAGGCGACCTGAAGCGACCGCTTCAGGTGGCGCTATGCCAGGGCCTCGGGATGGTGGCATTTTTGCAGACCTAAGCCAGTCCAGGACAAGCTGTCCTGGACTGGCTTAGTGTCACCGTGTCTGCAGCCCGACACGGGAAGCGAGCGGTGTATTGGGGCGGCCCCGCTGGACACAGCGCTGCTCCAGCGGCCGCCCCTCACACTCAGGCAGAGAGCAGGTCCTCTCCCTGCTTGCTCTCTGCCTGCGAACGCCGCTCACTCCACGCCCCCTTTCTGCCCGGTCCTGCCTCTTCCACCCGGCCCCACCCTTTTCTTGCGACCCCACCCCATCAGCTCCGCCCCTCCTCCGGGGGGGGGGGGGCGACTTTCTGTCGCCACTTCAAGCGGCAGAAAGCCCAGGTTCACTCCTGCTTTGCAGGTAATTTAAACCGAAGAGTTGTCACAACATGAGTCTTATTTATTTTTTCAGAAGTCAATAGCTCAGGTGAATAGAAAAATCTCTGCATCATACTTCACTGAAGGAATTTGTCTGAGTTATTCAAGTCTGTCATTGCTTCTTTTCTGAGTGATTTTGTCCCTCACCCCACATTCACATGAGCAAATTTCATCCATGAAACTTGGTCTATGTGAGTGCAGGATATAACAACCTAAACATCATGCTGGGAGAGGGACTCCTAGTAATGTAGTTATTAGAGATGAGCGAGTAGGTGTTCGATCGAATACTACGGTATTCGAAATACTCGTACACTACTAGCTGTTCGAAGTTTAAGGTTCAATGCAGAACTAGTGTGCTATACATTCTGCCAATCAACGCTGGTTCTTCTCTTACCTTTAGAAGTCTTCTCCGTGCAGCGTCCCCGCGGCGTCTTCCGGCTGGAATTCACACTGCCTAGGCATCCGGCCTAGGCAGAGCCGAATCCGCATGCGCGGGCATGCCCTCGCATGCGCAGGCATGCCCTCGCATGCGCAGTCGGCTCTGCCTAGGCCCCGATGCCTAGGCAGAGTGAATTCCAGCTGGAAGATGCCGCGGGGGCTCTGCACTGGGAGAAGACTTGAAGGATAATCCAGCCCGACCGTCACTCGTAGACTTGGTAAGTATAATTTTATCGAATTTTGCGTACCCCTGAAACGAGCATTTTCCCCCATAGACTATAATGGGGTTCGAAATCCGTTCAAACAGTTGAACAGTGTGCGGCTGTTTGAATCGGATTTCGAACCTCGGACATTTTAGTGTTCGCTCATCTCTAGTAGTTATCTATTCTGCTAGGAGTTCCTACTTCCAATCGACAAACTGTACCATAGAAAGAGTGTTGAAATTCCTTTGTGGCTGATAAGACCCAGATGAATAGGCAATAATCAGCAGGAAATCTCAAGCTGTAGAATCAGTTGCTGAATCAAGATCAAGCAGGATGCTTATTTTTTTCAGTGTCCTGCTCTGATCTTTGCCTCCTATTGAATATATTGGAGGTATACACTCACCGGCCACTTTATTAGGTACACCATGCTAGTAACGGGTTGGACCTCCTTGTTCACTTCAGAACTGCCTCAATTCTTCGTGGCATAGATTCAACAAGGTGCTGGAAGCATTCCTCAGAGATTTTGGTCCATATTGACATGATGGCATCACACAGTTGCCGCAGATTTGTCGGCTGCACATCCATGATGCGAATCTCTTGTTCCACCACATCCCAAAGATGCTCTATTGGATTGAGATCTGGTGACTGTGGAGGCCATTGGAGTACAGTGAACTCATTGTCATGTTCAAGAAACCAGTCTGAGATGATTCCAGCTTTATGACATGGTGCATTATCCTGCTGAAAGTAGCCATCAGATGTTGGGTACATTGTGGTCATAAAGGGATGGACATGGTCAGCAACAATACTCAGGTAGGCTTTGGCGTTGCAACGATGCTCAATTGGTACCAAGGGGCCCAAAGAGTGCCAAGAAAATATTCCCCACACCATGACACCACCACCACCAGCCTGAACCGTTGATACAAGGCAGGATGGATCCATGCTTTCATGTTGTTGACGCCAAATTCTGACCCTACCATCCGAATGTCGCAGCAGAAATCGAGACTCATCAGACCAGGCAACGTTTTTCCAGTCTTCAATTGTCCAATTTCGATGAGCTTGTGCAAATTGTAGCCTCAGTTTCCTGTTCTTAGCTGAAAGGAGTGGCACCCGGTGTGGTCTTCTGCTACTGTAGCCCATCTGCCTCAAAGTTCGACGTACTGTGCGTTCAGAGATGCTCTTCTGGCTACCTTGGTTGTAACGGGTGGCTATTTGAGTCACTGTTGCCTTTCTATCAGCTCGAACCAGTCTGGCCATTCTCCTCTGACCTCTGGCATCAACAACGCATTTCCGCCCACAGAACTGCCGCTCACTGGATGTTTTTTCTTTTTCGGACCATTCTCTGTAAACCCTAGAGATGGTTGTGCGTGAAAATCCCAGTAGATCAGCAGTTTCTGAAATACTCAGACCAGCCCTTCTGGCACCAACAATCATGCCACGTTCAAAGGCACTCAAATCACCTTTCTTCCCCATACTGATGCTCGGTTTGAACTGCAGGAGATTGTCTTGACCATGTCTACATGCCTAAATGCACTGAGTTGCCGCCATGTGATTGGCTGATTAGAAATTAAGTGTTAATGAGCAGTTGGACAGGTGTACCTAATAAAGTGGCCGGTGAGTGTATATCCCATTGCAGGCAGAATCAAGATGGAATCTGCCACTGATTTTGTTCAAGTTAAGCAAATAATAAGCAAAGTGGGTCAGCTCTGACTATATGTTAATACGATTGTTTACATTATTGTATTTCATATTTAAAATCGTAATTATAGAGCTGGAGATCTGTGAATATATCAATGAGTAATTAATGTGGGAGAAACGCATGACTATACATAACTAGAGATGAGCGAACACTAAAATGTTCGAGGTTCGAAATTCGATTCGAACAGCCGCACACTGTTCGAGTGTTCGAATGGGTTTCGAACCCCATTATAGTCTATGGGGAACATAAACTCGTTAAGGGGGAAACCCAAATTCGTGTCTGGAGGGTCACCAAGTCCACTATGACACCCCAGGAAATGATACCAACACCCTGGAATGACACTGGGACAGCAGGGGAAGCATGTCTGGGGGCATAAAAGTCACTTTATTTCATGGAAATCCCTGTCAGTTTGCGATTTTCGCAAGCTAACTTTTCCCCATAGAAATGCATTGGCCAGTGCTGATTGGCCAGAGTACGGAACTCGACCAATCAGCGCTGGCTCTGCTGGAGGAGGCGGAGTCTAAGATAGCTCCACACCAGTCTCCATTCAGGTCCGACCTTAGACTCCGCCTCCTCCGGCAGAGCCAGCGCTGATTGGCCGAAGGCTGGCCAATGCATTCCTATGCGAATGCAGACTTAGCAGTGCTGAGTCAGTTTTGCTCAACTACACATCTGATGCACACTCGGCACTGCTACATCAGATGTAGCAATCTGATGTAGCAGAGCCGAGGGTGCACTAGAACCCCTGTGCAAACTCAGTTCACGCTAATAGAATGCATTGGCCAGCGCTGATTGGCCAATGCATTCTATTAGCCCGATGAAGTAGAGCTGAATGTGTGTGCTAAGCACACACATTCAGCACTGCTTCATCAAGCCAATACAATGCATTAGCCAGTGCTGATTGGCCAGAGTACGGAATTCGGCCAATCAGCGCTGGCTCTGCTGGAGGAGGCGGAGTCTAAGATCGCTCCACACCAGTCTCCATTCAGGTCCGACCTTAGACTCCGCCTCCTCCGGCAGAGCCAGCGCTGATTGGCCGAAGGCTGGCCAATGCATTCCTATGCGAATGCAGACTTAGCAGTGCTGAGTCAGTTTTGCTCAACTACACATCTGATGCACACTCGGCACTGCTACATCAGATGTAGCAATCTGATGTAGCAGAGCCGAGGGTGCACTAGAACCCCTGTGCAAACTCAGTTCACGCTAATAGAATGCATTGGCCAGCGCTGATTGGCCAATGCATTCTATTAGCCCGATGAAGTAGAGCTGAATGTGTGTGCTAAGCACACACATTCAGCACTGCTTCATCAAGCCAATACAATGCATTAGCCAGTGCTGATTGGCCAGAGTACGGAATTCGGCCAATCAGCGCTGGCCAATGCATTCTATTAGCCCGATGAAGTAGAGCTGAATGTGTGTGCTAAGCACACACATTCAGCACTGCTTCATCAAGCCAATACAATGCATTAGCCAGTGCTGATTGGCCAGAGTACGGAATTCGGCCAATCAGCGCTGGCTCTGCCGGAGGAGGCGGAGTCTAAGGTCGGACCTGAATGGAGACTGGTGTGGAGCGATCTTAGACTCCGCCTCCTCCAGCAGAGCCAGCGCTGATTGGTCGAGTTCCGTACTCTGGCCAATCAGCGCTGGCCAATGCATTCTATTAGCCCGATGAAGTAGAGCTGAATGTGTGTGCTTAGCACACACATTCAGCTCTACTTCATCAGGCTAATAGAATACATTGGCCAATCAGCGCTGGCCAATGCATTCTATTAGCTTGATGAAGCAGAGTGTGCACAAGGGTTCAAGCGCACCCTCGGCTCTGATGTAGCAGAGCCGAGGGTGCACAAGGGTTCAAGTGCACCCTCGGCTCTCCTACATCAGAGCCGAGGGTGCGCTTGAACCCTTGTGCAGCCTCAGCTCTGCTACATCAGAGCCGAGGGTGCGCTTGAACCCTTGTGCACACTCTGCTTCATCAAGCTAATAGAATGCATTGGCCAGCACTGATTGGCCAGAGTACGGAATTCGGCCAATCAGCGCTGGCCAATGCATCCCTATGGGAAAAAGTTTATCTCACAAAAATCACAATTACACACCCGATAGAGCCCCAAAAAGTTATTTTTAATAACATTCCCCCCTAAATAAAGGTTATCCCTAGCTATCCCTGCCTGTACAGCTATCCCTGTCTCATAGTCACAAAGTTCACATTCTCATATGACCCGGATTTGAAATCCACTATTCGTCTAAAATGGAGGTCACCTGATTTCGGCAGCCAATGACTTTTTCCAATTTTTTTCAATGCCCCCAGTGTCGTAGTTCCTGTCCCACCTCCCCTGCGCTGTTATTGGTGCAAAAAAGGCGCCAGGGAAGGTGGGAGGGGAATCGAATTTTGGCGCACTTTACCACGTGGTGTTCGATTCGATTCGAACATGGCGAACACCCTGATATCCGATCGAACATGTGTTCGATAGAACACTGTTCGCTCATCTCTATACATAACCTCTATGTATGAAAGAACAATCTATTGCCATGCACATATAGCTATTCTTCATGCAAATATTCTCTGACTTACAGCTATAAAACAGGTATATTATTAACAGCCAAGACATTTATTTCAAAGTGATATATTGTGCCTGATGTTTTGGAAACGTATTTTTAGAGAGACGCTGATCTTCTATTCATTAAGATTTAAGATCAATGGAAAAGCATATTATTCACAGATAGGAAAGAATAGTGCAGTGTCCTATAGTCATTTAATGGTTTAGGATAGTCAATAACATGGGAAGCATGATGGCTTATTGGAAAGCATTGTTGCCTTGCAAAACTGGAGTATCTGATCAGAGGTAACATACACAAGAAATGTATATCTTCTTCCCAAGTTTGGATGGATTGTTTTTTTTTCCCACACTTCAGACAGGTAGAGATGGGCGAAATGATTTGTCATGAACTGCGTTTTACCCAAATATTCCAAATTGTTCAGAGTTATGTTGTGCCTCCTTTATTGTCAAACAGGCCAAGGATTTAAACATGAGTGACCAAATAAATCTGCTATTGAGTGAGGGAGATTGGCTATCCCAGGGTTTCCTCCCATTTGGTCATGTATCTGTGAACAGGAGGTGTTCAACCATCAAAAGAGGATACTAGTTGATAAATCGTTGTGATCAAGCCTTTTGTACAAGTAACCACTTGGCATAGCCTCCTAAAGGCAGCAAGATCCAAACAAGGTAAATGTGAAATGGGCAATTTGTTGCTAGTGGAACCTCTCAGTTTCAGGAATGTCCAGTACTGGAGTAAAAAATATACAAATCTATTCTCCAGGATGTAATTAGGAGAACAATGCACTCTGTACGCCGCCCTCTAGAGGGCAGCATCCTTAACATCATGCATGACTCAGTTAAAAAGTCTAATATCATGATGCGGATTTAATTGCCAAATTAGTAGTATTTCTATTCCAAAAGGAACAGATTCCCAGCTATGGACAGCGCTGTTTC
This sequence comes from Leptodactylus fuscus, assembly GCF_031893055.1. Lineage (NCBI taxonomy): Eukaryota > Metazoa > Chordata > Amphibia > Anura > Leptodactylidae > Leptodactylus > Leptodactylus fuscus. Next base: position 48,384,985 of record NC_134273.1, on the reverse strand, counting down.
GGCCTATTGGGCCTCCTCAGCATAGTGTAGGGATACTGATTTGGCAGAGTGAGAGACTATGGTCTATAGTCTCTCACTCTGCCAAATCAGTATCCCTACACTATGCTGAGGAGGCCCAATAGGCCTAAACAGTGCTGTCCATAGCTGGGAATCATGGGAGTCATGCATGATGTTAAGGATGCTGCCCTCTAGAGGGCGGCGTACAGAGTGCACTGTTCTCCTAATTACATCCTGGAGAATAGATTTGCATATTTTTTACCCAGAATCCCTAGCGGAGCAGGAATGACTTGTAAGTCTCCGTACTGCCTATGTAGGCACACACTCTCCCTGATGTGTACGATTATCCCCTGACCCCAGTGCTGGAGTGAAATAGTCAAAGGACCTGAGATCCAGAGTCATGGCGTCGACCATGTCAGCCAGTTTATAAAGGTCAACCATGGACCAAGCATAGACCATGGAAGTGAGTTGTATAAGAAGGAGATTGTGGAAGAGTTCTGCAAGGCGAGGAGAAACAGGCTATTACAGGTAGACCAGATTGCTCTGGTGAAGCGTATGGGGACCAATGTTGGAATCAAAGGGGGAGGTCTTGTCCACAAGAGAGTGTTAGGGTGCATAGGAACAAGCCACAGTTTCTCAATCTCCACCCATTTCATGTAGGCTTTAAATAGCCTCCCAGATCTAGGGATCCAATGTCGCTTGGCATTCCAAACGGATTGCAATGGCCCTCTATAGGTCATGATACTGCTACTAGGAGAGTCTCAAAGAAATATAAGATTTTTGGGTCATTTTCACTACAGAAATCCTGCCTAAAAGGGAAATATAGATAAAAACAAGCACTGAGCAGTGCAATAGTGTATTACAGTTGATACAAAAACAAGTAAATAAGCACAATATAGAGATGATCTCTCACCTTAGAGGTCCTTTGCATGCACTGGAGTAGATTTGCACTGATATATAGAGAGTTTGCTATCTTAGAAATACTGAACTGTATATACATCTGCGATATTTTGTACTGGGCCTCTTCGTTTTTTCAGTGGGGAGGTCATGGGAGGCGGTCTCTGGACTTCTTTACATAGGGAAAAATCCTGTAAACAATAGACCAAACATCCCCAATGAACCTTCTTCTAGCGATCTGGATAGCCATCCTATCACAACTGATTTAAAACCAAAATCGTCCTTTTACCCTGTAGATCATACAGGGAGTAGAGATGAGCGAACAGTGTTCTATCGAACTCATGTTCAATCGGATATTAGGCTGTTCGGCATGTTCGAATCGAATCGAACACCGCGTGGTAAAGTGCGCCATTACTCGATTCCCCTCCCACCTTCCCTGGCGCCTTTTTTGCTCCAATAACAGCGCAGGGTAGGTGGGACAGGAACTACGACACCGGTGACGTTGAAAAAAGTAGGCAAAACCCATTGGCTGCCGAAAACATGTGACCTCTAATTTAAAAGAACAGCGACGCCCAGCTTCGCGTCATTCTGAGCTTGCAATTCACCGGGGACGGAGGTTTCCGTCCAGTTAGCTAGGGCTTAGATTCTGGGTAGGCAGGGACAGGCTAGGATAGGAAGGAGAAGACAACCAACAGCTCTTATAAGAGCTAAATTCCAGGGAGAAGCTTGTCAGTGTAACGTGGCACTGACGGGCTCAATCGCCGCAACCCAGCTTTCCCAGGATCCTGAATGGAATACACTGTCAGTGTATTCCCGTATACCCGATATATACCCCCGATACCCGTTCCAACGGTGTGCCCCCCCACCTTCACCCCAGAAATACCCTGCAAGTCCCCTAGCAATAGAATTGGGGCTATATACACCCACTATTTTTGCTACTGCCATATAGTGCCATTGTCTCACTGGGAATTCAAAGAATATATTGGGCTTACATATAACTTCAATTCCAGGGAGAAGCTTGTCAGTGTAACGTGGCACTGACGGGCTCAATCGCCGCAACCCAGCTTTCCCAGGATCCTGAATGGAATACACTGACAGTGTATTCCCGTATACCCGATATATACCCCCGATACCCGTTCCAACGGTGTGCCCCCCCACCTTCACCCCAGAAATACACTGCAAGTCCCCTAGCAATAGAATTGGGGCTATATACACCCACTATTTTTGCTACTGCCATATAGTGCCATTGTCTGACTGGGAATTCAAAGAATATATTGGGGTTACGTGCACCCACAATTTTTGCTACTGGTATATAGTGCCATTGTCTGACTGGGAATTCAAAGAATATATTGGGGTTACAAATACCCTCATTTCTTGCTACTGCCATATAGTGCCAGTTTCTGACTGGTAATTCAAAGAATATATTGGGGTTATAAATACCCTCATTTCTTGCTACTGGTATATAGTGCCATTGTCTGACTGGGAATTCAAAGAATATATTGGGGTTATAAATACCCTCATTTCTTGCTACTGGTATATAGTGCCATTGTCTGACTGGGAATTCAAAGAATATATTGGGGTTACAAATACCCTCATTTCTTGCTACTGCCATATAGTGCCAGTTTCTGACTGGTAATTCAAAGAATATATTGGGGTTATAAATACCCTCATTTCTTGCTACTGGTATATAGTGCCATTGTCTGACTGGGAATTCAAAGAATATATTGGGGTTACAAATACCCTCATTTCTTGCTACTGCCATATAGTGCCAGTTTCTGACTGGTAATTCAAAGAATATATTGGGGTTACGTGCACCCACAATTTTTGCTACTGGTATATAGTGCCATTGTCTCACTGGGAATTCAAAGAATATATTGGGGTTACAAATACCCTCATTTCTTGCTACTGGTATATAGTGCCATTGTCTGACTGGGAATTCAAAGAATATATTGGGGTTACAAATACCCTCATTTCTTGCTACTGGTATATAGTGCCATTGTCTGACTGGGAATTCAAAGAATATATTGGGGTTACAAATACCCTCATTTCTTGCTACTGGTATATAGTGCCATTGTCTGACTGGGAATTCAAAGAATATATTGGGGTTATAAATACCCTCATTTCTTGCTACTGGTATATAGTGCCATTGTCTGACTGGGAATTCAAAGAATATATTGGGGTTATAAATACCCTCATTTCTTGCTACTGGTATATAGTGCCATTGTCTGACTGGGAATTCAAAGAATATATTGGGGTTACAAATACCCTCATTTCTTGCTACTGCCATATAGTGCCAGTTTCTGACTGGTAATTCAAAGAATATATTGGGGTTACGTGCACCCACAATTTTTGCTACTGGTATATAGTGCCATTGTCTCACTGGGAATTCAAAGAATATATTGGGGTTACAAATACCCTCATTTCTTGCTACTGGTATATAGTGCCATTGTCTGACTGGGAATTCAAAGAATATATTGGGGTTACAAATACCCTCATTTCTTGCTACTGGTATATAGTGCCATTGTCTGACTGGGAATTCAAAGAATATATTGGGGTTACAAATACCCTCATTTCTTGCTACTGGTATATAGTGCCATTGTCTGACTGGGAATTCAAAGAATATATTGGGGTTACAAATACCCTCATTTCTTGCTACTGGTATATAGTGCCATTGTCTGACTGGGAATTCAAAGAATATATTGGGGTTACAAATACCCTCATTTCTTGCTACTGGTATATAGTGCCATTGTCTGACTGGGAATTCAAAGAATATATTGGGGTTACAAATACCCTCATTTCTTGCTACTGCCATATAGTGCCAGTTTCTGACTGGTAATTCAAAGAATATATTGGGGTTACGTGCACCCACAATTTTTGCTACTGGTATATAGTGCCATTGTCTCACTGGGAATTCAAAGAATATATTGGGGTTACAAATACCCTCATTTCTTGCTACTGGTATATAGTGCCATTGTCTGACTGGGAATTCAAAGAATATATTGGGGTTACAAATACCCTCATTTCTTGCTACTGGTATATAGTGCCATTGTCTGACTGGGAATTCAAAGAATATATTGGGGTTACAAATACCCTCATTTCTTGCTACTGCCATATAGTGCCAGTTTCTGACTGGTAATTCAAAGAATATATTGGGGTTACGTGCACCCACAATTTTTGCTACTGGTATATAGTGCCATTGTCTAACTGGGAATTCAAAGAATATATTGGGGTTACAAATACCCTCATTTCTTGCTACTGGTATATAGTACCATTGTCTGACTGGGAATTCAAAGAATATATTGGGGTTATAAATACCCTCATTTCTTGCTACTGGTATATAGTGCCATTGTCTGACTGGGAAGTCAAAGAATATATTGGGGTTATAAATACCATCATTTCTTGCTACTGGTATATAGTGCCATTGTCTGACTGGGAATTCAAAGTATATATTGGGGTTACAAATACCCTCATTTCTTGCTACTGCCATATAGTGCCAGTTTCTGACTGGTAATTCAAAGAATATATTGGGGTTACGTGCACCCACAATTTTTGCTACTGGTATATAGTGCCATTGTCTGACTGGGAATTCAAAGAATATATTGGGGTTACAAATACCCTCATTTCTTGCTACTGGTATATAGTGCCATTGTCTGACTGGGAATTCAAAGAATATATTGGGGTTACAAATACCCTCATTTCTTGCTACTGGTATATAGTGCCATTGTCTGACTGGGAATTCAAAGAATATATTGGGGTTACAAATACCCTCATTTCTTGCTACTGCCATATAGTGCCAGTTTCTGACTGGTAATTCAAAGAATATATTGGGGTTATAAATACCCTCATTTCTTGCTACTGGTATATAGTGCCATTGTCTGACTGGGAATTCAAAGAATATATTGGGGTTATAAATACCCTCATTTCTTGCTACTGGTATATAGTGCCATTGTCTGACTGGGAATTCAAAGAATATATTGGGGTTACAAATACCCTCATTTCTTGCTACTGCCATATAGTGCCAGTTTCTGACTGGTAATTCAAAGAATATATTGGGGTTACGTGCACCCACAATTTTTGCTACTGGTATATAGTGCCATTGTCTGACTGGAAATTCAAAGAATATATTGGAGTTACAAATACCCTCATTTCTTGCTACTGGTATATAGTGCCATTGTCTGACTGGGAATTCAAAGAATATATTGGGGTTACAAATACCCTCATTTCTTGCTACTGGTATATAGTGCCATTGTCTGACTGGGAATTCAAAGAATATATTGGGGTTATAAATACCCTCATTTCTTGCTACTGCCATATAGTGCCAGTTTCTGACTGGTAATTCAAAGAATATATTGGGGTTACGTGCACCCACAATTTTTGCTACTGGTATATAGTGCCATTGTCTGACTGGGAATTCAAAGAATATATTGGGGTTACAAATACCCTCATTTCTTGCTACTGGTATATAGTGCCATTGTCTGACTGGGAATTCAAAGAATATATTGGGGTTACAAATACCCTCATTTCTTGCTACTGGTATATAGTGCCATTGTCTGACTGGGAATTCAAAGAATATATTGGGGTTATAAATACCCTCATTTCTTGCTACTGCCATATAGTGCCAGTTTCTGACTGGTAATTCAAAGAATATATTGGGGTTATAAATACCCTCATTTCTTGCTACTGGTATATAGTGCCATTGTCTGACTGGGAATTCAAAGAATATATTGGGGTTACGTGCACCCACAATTTTTGCTACTGGTATATAGTGCCAATTTCTAACTGGGAATTCAAAATGCGCAAGGCTCCCGGAAAGGGACGTGGACGAGGCCGTGGGCGAGGTCGGGGGAATGGTTCTGGGGAGCAAGGTAGCAGTGAAGCCACAGGGCGTCCCGTGCCTACTCCTGTGGGGCAGCAAGCATTGCGCCACTCCACAGTGCCAGGGTTGCTTGCCACATTAACTAAACTGCAGGGTACAAACCTTAGTAGGCCCGAGAACCAGGAACAGGTCTTGCAATGGCTGTCAGAGAACGCTTATAGCACATTGTCCAGCAGCCAGTCAGACTCTGCCTCCTCTCCTCCTATTACCCAACAGTCTTGTCCTCCTTCCTCCCAAAATTCCCAAGCTTCACAGAACAATAACCCCAACTGTCCCTGCTCCCCAGAGCTGTTCTCTGCTCCTTTCATTGTCCCTCAACCTGCCTCTCCACGTCACGATTCCACGAACCTAACAGAGGAGCATCTGTGTCCAGATGCTCAAACACTAGAGTCTCCTCCATCTCTGTTCGATTTGGTGGTGGATGACCAGCAACCCACCCTCATCGACGATGATGTGACGCAGTTGCCGTCAGGGCATCCAGTTGACCGGCGCATTGTGCGGGAGGAGGAGATGAGACAGGAGTTGGAAGAGGAAGTGGTGGATGATGAGGACACTGACCCGACCTGGACAGGGGGGATGTCAAGCGGGGAAAGTAGTGTGGATGTTGAGGCAGGTGCAGCACCAAAAAGGGTAGCTAGAGGCAGAGGCAGAGGTCAGCAGCTTAGGCGAAGCCAGGCCACACCCGGAATCTCCCAAGATGTTCCAATTCGTACCCAGCCCCGAAAAACTCCCACCTCGAGGGCACGTTTCTCGAAGGTGTGGAGTTTTTTCAAGGAATGCGCCGAGGACAGATATAGTGTTGTCTGCACAATTTGCCTCTCGAAATTGATTAGGGGCTCTGAGAAGAGCAACCTGTCCACCACTTCAATGCGCCGTCATTTGGAATCCAAGCACTGGAATCAGTGGCAGGCAGCAACGGCATGACAAAGGCCGCCTGCCGTTCACGCCACTGCCACTGCCTCTGCCACTGCCTCTGCCTCTGCCACTGCCACTGCTGACTGTGCTGGCGATGCACTCCAGAGGACGAGCCAGGACACCACTTCATCTGCCTCCGCCACTTTGTTGACTTCTCCCTCATCCTCCCCTGTTCCTGTCTTATCTCCTTCTCCTGCACCATCAAAGGCACCATCAGGCGCTTCTTTACAACAACCCACCATCTCTCAGACATTGGAGCGGCGGCAGAAATACACTGCTAACCACCCACACGCGCAAGCCTTGAACGCCAACATCGCTAAACTGCTGGCCCAGGAGATGTTGGCGTTCCGGCTTGTTGAAACTCCCGCCTTCCTGGACCTGATGGCAACTGTGGCACCTCGCTATGCCGTCCCTAGCCGTCACTACTTCTCCCAGTGTGCCGTCCCCGCCTTGCACCAGCACGTGTCACTCAACATCAGGCGGGCCCTTAGTTCCGCGCTTTGCACAAAGGTCCACTTGACCACCGACGCGTGGACAAGTGCATGCGGACAGGGACGCTACATTTCACTGACGGCACACTGGGTGAATATAGTTGAGGCTGGGACTGCTTCCCAAACTGGCCCGGTGTACCTCGTCTCCCCGCCTAACATTCCTGGCAGGGACACGAGAAGAACACCCCCCTCCTCCTCCTCCTCTACCGCCTCCTCCTCCGCCACCGCCTCCTCCTCCGCCACCGCCTCCTCCTCCGCTGTTAGATTGACCCCAGCTACGAGTTGGAAACGTTGCAGCACTGGCGTTGGTAGACGTCAGCAGGCTGTGCTGAAGCTGGTCAGCTTGGGGGACAGACAGCACACTGCCTCCGAGGTGAGGGATGCCCTCCTCGATGAGACGGCAATATGGTTTCAGCCGCTGCACCTGGGCCCAGGCATGGTCGTTTGTGATAACGGCCGGAACCTGGTAGCAGCTCTGGAGCTTGCCGGACTCCAACATGTTCCATGCCTGGCCCACGTCTTCAACCTAGTGGTGCAACGTTTCCTAAAGAGCTACCCCAATGTTCCAGAGCTACTGGTGAAAGTGCGGCGCATGTGCGCCCACTTTCGCAAGTCGACAGTAGCCGCTGCTAGCTTAAAATCTCTCCAGCAACGCCTGCATGTGCCACAACACCGGCTTTTGTGCGACGTACCCACACGCTGGAACTCAACGTTTCAGATGTTGAATAGAGTGGTTGAGCAGCAGAGACCTTTGATGGAATACCAGCTACAAAACCCTAGGGTGCCACAAAGTCAGCTGCCTCAGTTTCACATCCATGAGTGGCCATGGATGAGAGACCTTTGTGACATCCTACGGGTCTTTGAGGAGTCCACAAGGAGGGTGAGCTCTGAGGATGCGATGGTGAGCCTTACAATCCCGCTCTTGTGTGTTCTGAGAGAATCCCTGATTGACATCAGGGATAACTCAGATCACACAGAGGAGTTAGGGATAGCATCCGATCTGTCACAGCTGGAGAGTAGGTCCACACATCTGTCCGCTTCACTGCGTTTAATGGAGGAGGAGGAGGAGGAGGAGGAGGAGGAAGAAGAGTTGTCCGATGATGTGATGGTGATACAGGAGGCTTCCGGGCAACTTCGAATCGTCCCATTGTTGCAGCGCGGATGGGTAGACATGGAGGATGAGGAGGAAATGGAGATTGAACTTTCCGGTGGGGCCAGAGGAGTCATGCCAACTAACACTGTGGCAGACATGGCTGAGTTCATGTTGGGGTGCTTTACAACCGACAAGCGTATTGTCAAAATCATGGAGGACAACCAGTACTGGATCTTTGCTATCCTTGACCCCCGGTATAAAAACAACATCTCGTCTTTTATTCCGGTAGAGGGGAGGGCCAATCGCATCAATGCTTGCCACAGGCAATTGGTGCAGAATATGATGGAGATGTTTCCAGCATGTGACGTTGGCGGCAGGGAGGGCAGTTCCTCCAGTAGGCAACCAAGTTCTCACCGGTCCACACAAACGAGGGGCACACTGTCTAAGGTCTGGGACACCTTGATGGCACCCCCTCGCCAAAGTGCCGCCACGGAGGGTCCTAGTGTCACCAGGCGTGAGAAGTTGGACCTGTGGCTTGAACTTGCCCTATATGCCTTGGAGGTGCTGTCCTGTCCTGCCGCCAGCGTCCTATCTGAGAGGGTGTTCAGTGCAGCCAGTGGCATCATCACTGACAAGCGCACCCGTCTGTCAGCTGAGAGTGCCGACCGGCTCACTTTGATAAAAATGAACCACCACTGGATAGAGCCTTCATTTTTGTGCCCACCTGTGTAAAGCACCCCAACATGAAACTCCATGTCTGTACTCAACCTCTCCAATTCCTCCGCATCCTCATACTCATCCACCATAAGCGTTGTACAATTCTGCTAATACTAGGCTCCCTCCACCCTGATTTCCCCCAACTCTGCTGGTTAGAGGCTCCCTCCACCCTGCTTTCCCACAACTCTGCTGGTTAGAGGCTCCCTCCACCCTGCTTTCCCACAACTCTGCTGGTTAGAGGCTCCCTCCACCCTGCTTTCCCACAACTCTGCTGGTTAGAGGCTCCCTCCACCCTGCTTTCCCACAACTCTGCTGGTTAGAGGCTCCCTCCACCCTGATTTCCACCAACTCTGCTGGTTAGAGGCTCCCTCCACCCTGCTTTCCCACAACTCTGCTGGTTAGAGGCTCCCTCCACCCTGATTTCCACCAACTCTGCTGGTTAGAGGCTCCCTCCACCATGAATTGGTCCAAACTGGGCTGTTTAGCGGCTCCCTCCACCATGAATTGGTCCAAACTGGGGTTTTTAGAGGCTCCCTCCACCATGAATTGGTCCAAACTGGGCTGTTTAGAGGCTCCCTCCACCATGAATTGGTCCAAACTGGGGTTTTTAGAGGCTCCCTCCACCATGAATTGGTCCAAACTGGGCTGGTTAGAGGCCTCCTCCACCATGAATTTGCCCAAACTGGGCTGTTTAGAGGCTCCCTCCACCATGAATTTGCCCAAACTGGCCTGTTTAGAGGCTCCCTCCACCATGAATTGGTCCAAACTGGGGTTTTTAGAGGCTCTCTCCACCATGAATTGGTCCAAACTGGGCTGTTTAGAGGCTCCCTCCATCATGAATTGGTCCAAACTGGGCTGGTTAGAGGCTCCCTCCACCATGAATTGGTCCAAACTGGGGTTTTTAGAGGCTCCCTCCACCATGAATTGGTCCAAACTGGGCTGGTTAGAGGCTCCCTCCACCATGAATTTGCCCAAACTGGGGTTTTTAGAGGCTCCCTCCACCATGAATTGGTCCAAACTGGGCTGGTTAGAGGCTCCCTCCACCATGAATTTGCCCAAACTGGGCTGTTTAGAGGCTCCCTCCACCATGAATTTGCCCAAACTGGCCTGTTTAGAGGCTCCCTCCACCATGAATTGGTCCAAACTGGGGTTTTTAGAGGCTCCCTCCACCATGAATTGGTCCAAAATGGGGGGTTTTAGAGGCTCCCTCCACCATGAATTTGCCCAAACTGGGCTGTTTAGAGGCTCCCTCCATCATGAATTGGTCCAAACTGGGGTTTTTAGAGGCTCCCTCCACCATGAATTGGTCCAAACTGGGCTGGTTAGAGGCTCCCTCCACCATGAATTTGCCCAAACTGGGCTGTTTAGAGGCTCCCTCCACCATGAATTTGCCCAAACTGGCCTGTTTAGAGGCTCCCTCCACCATGAATTGGTCCAAACTGGGGTTTTTAGAGGCTCTCTCCACCATGAATTGGTCCAAACTGGGCTGTTTAGAGGCTCCCTCCATCATGAATTGGTCCAAACTGGGGTTTTTAGAGGCTCCCTCCACCATGAATTGGTCCAAACTGGGCTGGTTAGAGGCTCCCTCCACCATGAATTTGCCCAAACTGGGCTGTTTAGAGGCTCCCTCCACCATGAATTGGTCCAAACTGGGGTTTTTAGAGGCTCCCTCCACCATGAATTGGTCCAAACTGGGCTGTTTAGAGGCTCCCTCCACCATGAATTGGTCCAAACTGGGGTTTTTAGAGGCTCCCTCCACCATGAATTGGTCCAAACTGGGGTTTTTAGAGGCTCCCTCCACCATGAATTTGCCCAAACTGGGCTGTTTAGAGGCTCCCTCCACCATGAATTTGCCCAAACTGAGCTGTTTAGAGGCTCCCTCCACCATGAATTGGTCCAAACTGGGGTTTTTAGAGGCTCCCTCCACCATGAATTGGTCCAAACTGGGGGTTTTTAGAGGCTCCCTCCACCATGAATTTGCCCAAACTGGGCTGTTTAGAGGCTCCCTCCATCATGAATTGGTCCAAACTGGGGGTTTTAGAGGCTCCCTCCACCATGAATTGGTCCAAACTGGGGTTTTTAGAGGCTCCCTCCACCATGAATTGGTCCAAACTGGGGTTTTTAGAGGCTCCCTCCACCATGAATTTGCCCAAACTGGGCTGTTTAGAGGCTCCCTCCACCATGAATTTGCCCAAACTGGGCTGTTTAGAGGCTCCCTCCACCATGAATTGGTCCAAACTGGGGTTTTTAGAGGCTCCCTCCACCATGAATTGGTCCAAACTGGGGGGTTTTAGAGGCTCCCTCCACCATGAATTTGCCCAAACTGGGCTGTTTAGAGGCTCCCTCCACCATGAATTGGTCCAAACTGTGGTTTTTAGAGGCTCCCTCCACCATGAATTGGTCCAAACTGGGCTGTTTAGAGGCTCCCTCCACCATGAATTGGTCCAAACTGGGGTTTTTAGAGGCTCCCTCCACCATGAATTGGTCCAAACTGGGGGGTTTTAGAGGCTCCCTCCACCATGAATTTGCCCAAACTGGGCTGTTTAGAGGCTCCATCCACCATGAATTTGCCCAAACTGAGCTGTTTAGAGGCTCCCTCCACCATGAATTGGTCCAAACTGGGGTTTTTAGAGGCTCCCTCCACCATGAATTGGTCCAAACTGGGGGTTTTTAGAGGCTCCCTCCACCATGAATTTGCCCAAACTGGGCTGTTTAGAGGCTCCCTCCATCATGAATTGGTCCAAACTGGGGTTTTTAGAGGCTCCCTCCACCATGAATTGGTCCAAACTGGGGTTTTTAGAGGCTCCCTCCACCATGAATTGGTCCAAACTGGGGTTTTTAGAGGCTCCCTCCACCATGAATTTGCCCAAACTGGGCTGTTTAGAGGCGCGGTTTTCGCCTGCAGTTTCTATAGCACATATAGGAAAAAAAACCCTAGCGAAAACCGCTAGCGAAAACCGCGTCAAAAACCTCGTCAAAAACCGCGTGGAATGCAAAAAACAGCGTCAAAAAAACTCCTCGAGGTTTTTTACCTCACACAAATAAGCTAGGCGGTTTTCACATGTGAACTGACCCTTAGGCTGTGATGTTGGGGTAATAGAGGGTCTTTGGTGTGTTAGATGCCCCCAGACATGCTTCCCCTGCTGTCCCAGTGTCATTCCAGAGGTGTTGGCATCATTTCCTGGGTTGTCATAGTGGACTTGGTGACCCTCCAGACACGGATTTGGGTTTCCCCCTTAATGAGTATCTGTTCCCCATAGACTATAATGGGGTTCGAAACCCATTCGAACACACGAACATTGAGCGGCTGTTCGAATCGAATTTCGAACCTCGAACATTTTAGTGTTCCCTCATCTCTAACAGGGAGCCATTTGAAAAAATTATTTTCACTAGTAGCCACTGAGTTTAGAAAGCTTTTATGGATCAGTAACATACAGCAACATAATCTAACCCTGGAAGAAAAAAGAGCTATTCATTTCCTAATGAACAATGAAAATATAGTCACTAGCAATGCCGATAAGGGGGTTTTGGGGGTAGTCATACAAAAAATGGAAGGCTACTTACACGAGGCTTACAACATCCTTTTCGATAGTGATTATTATATATTACTAGTAGAATACCCGCGGCTTCGCTCGTGGAAAATATGTTAAATTGTTGGTTATGCTGGCTAAAGTAAAATTTTCAGTGTCACACTGTAATTGAAATTTTCAGAGTGCAACAGTAGATCTTTTTTCCACTTAAAGAAGACCTTTCACCATATCCGGGCACAGGCAGTGTTATATACTGCCGGAAAGCTGACAGTGCGCTGAATTCAGCGCACTGTCGGCTTTCCCGATCTGTGCCCGGTGTGAAGAGCTTACGGTCCGGTACCGTAGCTCTTCTATGGTCAGAAGGGCGTTTCTGACCATTAGCCAGAGACGTCCTTCTGCCTCGCGGCGCCTATCACGCTGTGCTGTGGAGCGGGGAGGAACACCCCCCTGCCTCTCCTGATAATACTCGTCTATGGACGAGCGCTGTGAGCAGAGGGAGGGGGCGTTCCTCCCCGCTCCATAGCACAGCGTGATAGGCGCCGAGAGGCAGAAGGGTGTCCCTGGCTAATGGTCAGAAACGCCCTTCTGACCATAGAAGAGCTACGGTACCGAACCGTAAGCTCTTCACACCGGGCACAGATCGGGAAAGCCGACAGTGCGCTGAATTCAGCGCACTGACAGCTTTCCGGCAGTATATAGAACTGCCTGTGCCCGGATATGGTGAAAGGTCCTCTTTAAACATACCTCCCAACTTTTGAAGTACAATAAGAGGGACAAAATGTGTGGCACACTATGCTCAACGTGGCAAATTTAGTTCCTCCCACTTTTATGTTGACTCCGCCCATTCTCCCATTCATTTTTTCATGTGCCTCCACACAGTATAATCCTCCTACGGTCACCCGTAAATTATATGCCCCCCTTCATCTCCATCACCCAGTTTCAAGTCCCCCCTTCATCTGCCCCCTAGTTTCATGTCCCCCCTCCATCTGCCCCCAGTTTCATGTCCCCCACACCATCTGCCCCAGTTTCATGTTCCCCTCTATCTCTGTCCCCAGTTCCATGTCCCCCCTCCATCTTTGCCCCCGGTTTCATGTCCCCCATCTCTGCCCCAGTTTCATATCGCCCTTTCATCTCTTCCCACAGTTTCATGTCTCCCTCTATCTTTGCCCCAGTTTCATGTCCCCCCTCCATTTCTGCCCCAGTTTCATGTCCCCCCTCCATCTCTGCCCCCAGTTTCATATCTCCCCTCCATCTCTGCCCCATTTTCATGTCCCTCTCCATCTCTGCCCCAGTTTCATGTACCCCCCCTCCATCTCTGCCCCAGTTTCATTCCTCCTCCATCTCTGCCCCAGTTTCATGCCCCCCTCCATCTCTGCACCAGTTTAATATATCCCCTTCCTTCTCTGCCCTAGTTTCATGCCCCCCCTCCATCTCTGCACCAGTTTAATATATCCCCTTCCTTCTCTGCCCTAGTTGCATGCCCCCCCTCCATCTCTGCCCCAGTTTCATGTCCCCCCTCCATCTTTTCCCCCACTTTCATGTCCCCCTACATCTCTGCCCCCAGTTTTAAAGTCCTCCCTCCATCTCTGCCCTAAGTTTAATGTCCCCCCCCTCCATGTCTGCCCCAGTTTCATATCGTTCTTCCCACTCCTTCATCTGCCCCTAGTTTCATGGGCCCCCTTCATTATGTTCTCCCTCAATGTTTAACACAAAACAACACTGATACTCAGCTTTCCCTCGCTACACACAGCTCTCTCCACAGTCCCACTTACAGAGTTGTAGGCATGATGTGAGTGACGTCATCACATCACGCCTACACATCCAGGAGCCAGATCGCAGCGTTAAAGCAGGAGCTGAGTTGTGACAGCTCCTGCTTTACTCACCTATGTATTCAACTCCGGACGCAGATGAGTTAAAATCGGGACATACCTGCTGCTGACTGGGACAGTGGCACAGGACCCTGAATCTGGTACTGTTGGGAGGCAAAATTTTTTTACTTATTTTGGCATTTTACTAATTTACTACAACTTTTTTTTTCATTTCAACATTTTTATTGATTTTACATATTCAATAGATAATTATGTAGTATAAACTATTACAACTATATTTTAAACTATTTTTTATCAAAAATTAAAATGTATGCCCCTTACACAAACATCTAAAATATTTACACCCAATTAACAACATAATGCAACCCTCTCCCCTCCCTCCAGTGTAATCTATAGTTCACCGACAAAAGAGTAAAATTGGTTTACAGTTACACTACTATCTATTGTAGGACTTCAGTAATGAAAACTCCCTGTATAGTAAGCAATAATGACAATCTTACTATTAGGCAGTTTTCACCTGACCAATATTGCTGCTCAGTAAGGCTGCTTGCACACTACAGTAACACTACAGTCTATGGGCCGTGGATTCACAACTTTGTGCACAAAGAAGTCTATGCAACTGCCAAATCCACGGCCTGGAGGCTCGTGAAAAATACTGCAGTGTGCAAGCAGCCACTAAGGATTCCAGACATGTTTTATCAGTGCATGCGTGCATCCATCTGAGTGTCTTTGCGTGTGTGGTCCATGCGTATGTGTGGCATTTGTGGGGTGGTGTTTATGTTGTGTGTGTCTACAGTGGTCTGGTGTTTGTGTGTTGTGGCATTTGTGTGGTGTTCTGCTTGTGGGTTGGTGTATGTGTGCTGTCTGTGTGATGTTTGTGTGTTGTGTGTGGTGGTGCGGCCCCTTCAGCAGCGACTCTTTGGCGCTGTCGCTATAAACCGTCCCTGTCAGTCACAACTGTTGTTTTCCCCTCAGCGCTTTCACTTTCACTTTTCCCCATTATATGTAAAGGGCCTAAATTTAGGGGCCCCAATCTCATGACGGGGGAAAGCTAGCCAGATGTAACATGCGCAGAATTCTGCTCCTGTGGGTGGAGAGAGGGCGTGCTAAATTTCACCCAACTCGGGCAAGAACTGTGGATTTGTATAGAATTTGAATTTTATATATATAGATTGGATGAGGAACCCACCTATAGACTTCTAGTTAACTACTACAAAATCATCCTTGACGCTTATAGTGAGGGAATCCTCACAAAGAGGGGGATTTCATTTCAATTAAAAATCCAACAATAGCATTTTTCTACCACCTCACTAAGATCCATATTGTTCCAAATAATCCACCGGGTAGGTTCATCTCTGGAATTAACCCCTTCCCGACATGCGCCGTAATAGTACGGCGCATGTCGGGTCTGTAACTATGGCGACCGCCCGGGAGCCGGGCGGCCGCCATAGCCGCCGGGTGTCTACTGCTTTAAGCAGTAGACAACCGGCTCTAATGCCTCCGATCGGTCCCCGGACCGATCGGAGGCATTAACCCCTCCGGCGCCACGGGCAAAGGCGCCGGAGGCGCCATTTTCCTGGCGACGCATGGGCGCCGCCATTTTGCCCGGGATCGCCGGCTCCTGGAGCATGCTCCAGGGCCGACGTCCCGTTGCCATGACAGCCGGGAGCCTTGTACAGGCTCCCAGGCTTGTCTGCAAATCCTCTCTTTTGCAGGCTGGTCTATGCAGCTTGCAAAAGAAAGGATGATTTTTTGCAATGCATTGCAATGCATTAGCATTGTAATGCATTGCATTAGTGATCAGACCCCCTGGGGTTCAACACCCCTAGGGGGTCTAATAAATGCAAAAAAAAAAAAAAAAAAAGTAAAAAAAATTAAAAAAAATATAAAAAGTATTAAAAGTTCAAATCACCCCATATACATGTTAGGTATCCCCGCGTCCAAAATCGCCCGCTCTACAAATCTATAAAAATATTTTTCCTGTTCGGTAAACGCCGTAGCGGGAAAAATAGTCAAAAGTGCCAAACCGCCGTTTTTTCACTGTTTTGATTCTGATAAAAATTTGAATAAAAAGTGATCAAAGCAATAATATTTCCCAAAAATGGTAGAACTAAAAAGTACACCTGGCCCCGCAAAAAAAGACGCCCTATGCATCCCCGTACACTGACGTATAAAAAAGTTACGGCCGTCGGAATATGGCGACTTTTAGAAAAAACATTTTTTAACACAGTTTTGGAATTTTTTTTAGGGGTCAAAATGTAAATAAAACCATATAAATTTGGTATCCCTGGAACCGTACCAAAACACACAATATATGGGACATGTCATTTTGGCTGCACAGTGAATGCTGTAAAACCAAAGCCCGTAAGAAAGTCGCAGAAATGCATTTTTTCTTCAAATCCACCCCATTCTGAATTTTTTTCCTGCTTCCCAGTACATTCTACAGAATAATTAATGGTAGCATCATGAAGAAAAATTTGTCCCGCAAAAATTAAGATCTCATATGGCTCTGGGAGCGGAGAAATAAAAAAGTTATGGGGTTTATAAGGAGGGGAGTCAAAAACGAAAAACGAAAATCAAAAAATGCCATCGGCGGGAAGGGGTTAAAGGGGTTGTCCCATCACAAGGATCCTATCTATACTGCTTGTTAATGTGGATGCAAGACTTTTCCTAAATACACTGCTTCAGCAAAACTGCTTTGTTTGTCCACTATCATACTTTATTCAATTCATTGTTGACACAGCCCTTGACTTATCTGCTCAAAAGTCAAGTGATGTATCTGCCTGCTCTCAGGGGGGAGGGTGGGGGGCTAAGTGCACGGGAGAGAGCCTGTGTCTAGCTATTCCTGTGTCTACACCACGTGACCTAGGTCCTGCACTCAGATAGGGGAGAGGAGCTGCTTTCATTTCTGAACGTCTTCTGTTCTCCCAGTTATCAGGCTAGCTAATTCAATTGTGTTCATTATGGCAGAGACAGACAGTCTCTGTATGTAACACAGAATGGAGTTGCTCCTGCCTGTACTTCATAGTCCAATATTGTGCATATAGTGTTTAAGGACCTTTGATGACATCACAGGCCCTTCAGCCTCCCCATAGGATCATGCTATGCGGTGGGCGGATCTACACACTAATTTGGGGGCGGAGCTAAACATCAGGTTGCATGTGAAACGCCGCCCACCAAATGTTGCAAGAAACCAGGAAGAAAGACGATTTTACAGCAGTGAAGACTGCTGAGTATGTGACGTGGGAATACCCCTTTAATTCCAGTATCAGGAATTTTTCCCAATACTTAATGTACACACTTACAGAAATATATCACTCTATTACCCTGAGAGATTTGGCAAGGTTGGTCAGAATGCATCTTCTTCTTTAAGAGGTACATTGATTATCTTCTCTTCATTTGGGAGGGAACCAGGCTGATTTTGACAAATTTACATCTCATTTAAGTAGCAAGAACTGGGGTCTTAAATTCACAGTAATAACTAGCAGCAGTGGAATGCAGTACCTTGATTTAGTCCTTATGGGAAAAGAGGAACAGCTTTCAAGAAAAACTTTTTTTTACAAAAAATTAGACTACAACAATCTTTTAGATTATCAAAGCCTTCACTATCAGAAATGGAAGGATAATTTATCATTCGGACAATTCAAGATGATCAGAAGAAAATAAACCAAAGTCACTTATTATCCCAAAGGGCTAGTTCATACGGTGGAAAAGTTTTCTGCCGTGTGGTTTTTTTGGTGCGGCTAGCCACGATGGGATGCTGATGGAGTGCATCGGCATTCTGTTGTGGCATCCCACTCCTGATTAGGACTGAATGAATGGGCCTAAACTGGAGCGGAATACAAAAAAAGAAAGGACATGTTGCTTCTTGTTTCCGCTAGCTAGCTAACGGAAAAAAAAAGCAAGTGGCTCCCACTGAAGTGAATGGGAGCCTTTTTTGCAGGAGGATTTTGAGGTGGATTCCATGTCGAAATCTGCCTGCAAAAAACTCTTTGTGGACATACCCTTACAGAGTAACATTCTTACAAAGAGATTCAGGAAAAGTAATCATTAAAACTGCTAGAAATAAAGCCAAAAACCTTGCACAGATACAATATCCAAACTCGAGAATTAGATCTACAGATAAATACATATCCAACCTTATTACCCCATACAGTACAATGGGGCTATCACAATATCCCACATTATATCCTGAAAAAAAAAAACAAATTATGAACAGGACTAAATTTTCTGGCATGGAGCAGGCAATAGTCAAGCATAACAACCAGACAAGGATCAAGTGAAATCTTAAAAGGGAAACACAGTTGGTGAGGACCTCTAGTGGGAGGGGGCGGCTGTGAACTCTAGGCCAGAACAAAACTAAGTCACATGGGCTAAGTTAGAGGGTGGTGGATGCAGGAATCAAACAACGAAGGGAACTATCCCACCCTGTACAACTTCCAAAATAGTATAAAGAAGCCAGAACATGGGGCCTGAAAAAAGTCAATACTATGAGAAAGTCACAGCATCCTGAAAAACAAGGACCTGAAAAGAGAAAATAAGAGTCATGAGGGAGGGGATTCAACTGAAAGCTTCTGTGAAGATGGCAGTGGGAGTTGGCGCTTTGATTTCTGCTGTTGTCATAGTGGAGGCGGCAGTGTAGGAAGAAGACTCAGTTCGCAGTCTATCAAATCCAGCAGGGGAATTTTCAGAGTCTTGCAGAAGAGATGCAGGTTCAAGAAAAATCTAAAAGTACTACAGTGTTTGTCTTGTTGAGCTGTCAAAAAACAAAGGAAATCCCCACTTATAGGGAACAACAGACTGGGACCAAAATCTTCAGAAGGATTGGCAAGGAGAAGCGCTCACCCAATTGGATAACGATATGTTTATTAAGGCACGACGCGTTTCAGGCACTTAGGCCCTTTATCAAGTGCAATAAATCACCTTCCCAGAGCAGCTGGGAGTCTTAGTGGTTCCGAGTTCAGGCTCTATGCCTCTACGTCCCAGTGACGTTTCTTCCAGCTGCTTCCCTCTTGGTTTCTAACATCTTTTGAACTGTTGGGGTTGTTGTGTCCTACACAACCCCCTAAGGTGAGCGGCTTCCCATTTGCTTACCTTTACTCATACTTGTGCTGAATTTACTACACTAGGGTCGGCTCGGTGCCGTATTTTTTCTTTTTCTCTTGTTCCACTTATAGGGAAGTTAGTGGTCTTTGAGTGGTTGGAGGAGGGGGTGGAATTGACATCTCTTCTAAAGCATGAACCTTGAAAAGTCCTAAAACAGCTGGATTCTTGCTTTAGCCATCATAGCTTCCTTTAGTGCAAAATGGTGGACAAAGCATATTACATCCTGGGGAATATGCCTGTAAAAATACGACTGTAAAATGTCATTGAAGTCAACGGGAGTCTTATTTTTACACGTGTATTTTGCAAAAAGACCCACGCGTTTACTCCATGTGAAGGCTCCCTCACATAACTTCAACTGTGTTTGCCTCAGATAGGTAGAAATTGGACAGATGGGTTCTAGGAACCCTGATAGCGCTATACACTATGTTTTGAGCCAATTTAAATTGAAGTTAGTACCAAACTTGTTGAACCCGAAAAGAATCTGGAACCCGACCAACAGAACCCGAAACAAATCGAATTTCATTAGAGATTCTCCCATCTCTAACAGGAGTTTTGTGGGAGGATATATATATATATATTTTAAACAAATTGTTTAGGAAGGGTTTAAAAAAAATACAAGAGACAATATTCAACTTGCTGATCCCCTGCTGTTCTCCCTTACCTGCCTGTTTTTTCTTGACACTAAGGAAATAACTCTTAGTCTATAACTGGCCACAGTGGCATTTTCTATGAGTTGAGAACAATTGGGAAGTAAATAACATTGGGAATCTGTGCAGCATTGGAATGGGGTAGTGGGGGAATAGTTAGGTGAGCATTATTCGACCTTTTTTATTTATTTTTATTTTTTTTAAAGCCTTCTGAATAATTAAAAGAAAAAATTCTCTCTGAAAATGTAATTGAAATAGTCTTTTTGTGAAATTAGCTCTAGTGGGTATTTGAAAGAGAGATTGTGCGACCCACTGTACACATGGACTAATGTTTGTGCATTGCTGGAGCAGGAAATACATTGTACATAAACCCAAATAACCAAAATCACTATTTTGTTGTTAAATGAGACATGTCTTTATCCTTATGCTCTCTATCACAGGGATCCTATGGCTTTCTCTAGGATCAGAACTGGTGTACATTACACTGTTAATCATTAGCTTTGGTCTGCTGCTACTGGAAATCTTTTACACTGGAAATCCTGTCTGTGGATTGAAGCTGAATGCATTTGCTGCAATGTCCTCAGTGCTTTCAGGTAATGAGATGAACCCATGAGATGGTATTATAAATGTACTTGAAAGGTTCTATGACAGAGACAGTTTTGCCTCACACATATTATACCATACACTATTCAAATGTTGGTTCATTTTTTAATATAATAGGTAAATGCAGAGATAGGGGTGCGGCACAGGGGAGACAGATGTATCCAGGAGCACTCCCTAACTGGGCATATCAATATTATCACTATATGGTGATTTTTTTAGTGATAGATACTGGCTGCACACAGGGCTCTGCATATAGTTTAAGTAAATACAGTACAGGAAAATGTGACTTACAGATGAAGTCTCTGGCTGTAATCTTTCACATTTCTGTTCTCCTCCATCTGGACCATCATGACCACTTCTTCCAGTCTCTGTAAATTTTGCAGTACAGACAATTTTCAAGACACTTGACCTACATTTTCCTTGCCTATAGAAAGTTCCTCTCCTGCTACTACCCCCAATTATAAAATACATGATATAAAAACTCCCTGTAAACGAATGATACCCCCATATGTATTAAATTAACAATGCCCCTTTTTGCGCCTTAAAGGGGTTGTCCCATAACAAGGATCCTATCTATACTGCTTGTTAATGTGGATTTAAGACTTTTCCTAAATACACTGCTTCAGCAAAACTGCTTTGTTTGTCCACTATCTTAATTTATTCACTTCATTGTTGACACTGTGTTTCTTTTTTTTTTTTTAAGTAGATTGTGAGCCCCACATAGGGCTCACTATGTACATTTTTCCCTATCATTATGTCTTTTTTTTGGAATATGGGATGGAAATCCATGCAAACACGAGGAGAACATACAAACTCCTTGCAGATAGTTTTTTGCCCCTGGCTGGATTTGAACACTAGGATCCAGCGCTGCAAGGCTGCAGTGCTAACCACTGAGCCACCATGTGGCCCCCGACACTGTGTTTCTATGGCCCTTGGGATTATCTGCTCAAATGTCAAGTCACGTAGCTGCCTGCTCTCAGGGGGGAGGGAGGAGGGGCTAAGTGCACGGGAGCGAGCCTGTGTCTGTAGCTGTTCCTGTGTCTACACCACACATGTGACCTAGCTTCCTGCTCTCAGATAAAGGAGGAGGGAAATGAGTGCTGATTTTTTATATAAAACAGTCTAAATCCTAGTAGGCTAAAGGACCCGGTCCCTCTGCTCACTAGGATATAGCTTTCTTATATAGAGCAGGCTAAAAGCTAGTGGGCAGAAGGACCTGGTCCCTTAGCCCACTAGGATTTAGCCGGCTCGATATAGAACAAGCTAAACCCAAGTGTTATAGGACCTTTGATGACATCACAAGTAAACAAATATACACATATTAAATATACATATTTTCCCCCAAAAAAAATCACTTACATTTTGCTGAATTGCTGGGTGCCCTGGGCATGGAGGAGGCTCATGTTCAACTCTGTCTGGCAGTAGTGAAAGATTTCACATCACAGTAGAAACATCAGAAAACAAAACAAAACAAAAAAAAAACATACTCCAACTGCATAACAATAAAAACTGAAACAATCAAAACCTACTTTTTCATATTTTCAACCAATGTATTTTTTGGACTATAAGATGCACTTTTTCCCCAAAAAAATTTGGGAGGAAAATGGGGGGTGCGTCTTATAGTCTGAATGCATCACCCTATTCCTGCCCCTGCCTGTTTCCTGCAGCAAAGCTTCCAGTTAAGGCAGGAGTGGCATGACGCTGCGGGCCCTGGGTGTGAGGACAGGGTGTCCCGGTGGCACAAACACATCCCGGCATCTGCCGTACTATTATGGTGGATGCCAGCTCTGTAAAGATAATGTACAGTGGAGATCCAGAGCTAAAGCCTGTGATCATAGTCCATTTTGATCAAGGGCATTGCTACCTGTAAGACGCCTGAAAACTGCCCCCGTGCCGGTGCCTACCTTGTTTGTTACAGGCCGGCTCCTGCGTGGCGAGATCGCAGAAGCTGTCCTTTTCCTGTGACAGCCAGGAGCCTAATGAAGGCTCTCAGGCCTGCCATGGTAATATTACTACTGAGGCTGGTCTATAACCAGACTCAATAGTAATGTACAAAATATTCCCTAGAATGCAATACTATTGTATTGAAGTCTATAGGACTTGCACTCAAATGATTGCAGGTTCAAGCACCCTATGGGGGGGCTAATAAAAAAAAAAAGTTTTGAAAATAAACACAAAGTTCTAAATCACCTCCTCTCCCTAGAATACATATAAAAGTACAAAATTTCTATGAGACACATACACCTTAGGTGTCCCTGTGTTTGAAAATAGCCAGTCTACAAACTTAAAGTGACTCTATCATTAGGAAAAGTCATTTTTAACTAAGCAGATACTTGCATAGCCCTTAGAAAGGCTATTCCACACATACCTTTTGTATGTAAATCGCCTCAGTAATTTTTGAATGATCCTGTTTTTAATCATATTCTAATTAGCCTCCATCGTGCATTGCGGACGTCTCATCGAGCACTGTCTCTCTCCTGTGTGTACAGTACAGGCTGCTGCTGATGCTGATGATTCATCTTACAGAAAGAGAAGAGAGTGGAGTACTCACTAAGAACTTCCTGTGCTCACTGGAGCCTAATTAGCATATGAATTAAAAACGGTCTCATTTGAAAACTACTGAGGTGATTTACGTATAAAAGGTATGTGTGGAATAGCCTATCTAAAGGCTATGCAAGTATATGCTTAGTTAAAAATGACTTTTCCCAATGATAGAACCCTTTTAAATACAATGCGCAGTCTACAAATTATTTTTCCGTAGAGTGAATGTCGTAGCAGGAAAAAGTATCAAAAATGCCAAATTACCGTTTTATTCACTGTTTCACCTCTGATTTTAGTAAAAAGCGATCAAAGCAATAGACATTCCCCAAAATGGTATAACTAAAAAATACACTTGACCCTGCAAAAAAGAGATACCATATGCATCCCCGTACACCTGTCCATGTGGCCTTGCAGCTTTTGCAAAATTACAACTCTCTTATATTAAATATTTTACCACATTTTTTCTTCAAAATTTTTTCTCTCCATTTTTCTCCTCTAAAACCTAGATGCATCTCATGATACGGTGCGTCTTATAGTCCGAAAAATACGGTATTTTTTAAATAATGCTTAAACGTTTAGAATGTATTGGTTGTTGCTTGGGAATTTTTATTTGAATCCTGATAAATAGGAAAAAGGCATTTTTCGCTAGTAAGATATATAACAAAATTTCATATTTCGAATGTATTAGTGATTTTGACAAATTTTGTTGAAAATGCTGTGCCTGTTGAAATCTAATTTTTATCAATACCCAACTCATATTTATCAATGATCTGTCCTCAGGATAGGTCGTTAGCAAAAAATCAATGGGGTCCAAATGGGGTTCCCAGCTGTAATGATGTTTCTTTATGTTACTTATGACCAAAAAAAGAGTATCTCCAGGTATAAAGCAACTTTTCATAAATTAAAAGCAAAACTGAATGTAAGAAATTTTGTAATATATCACATTAAAAGGATCCTATCATTAAAATTCAATTTTTTTTCTCACTAACACATCGGAATAGCCTTAAGAAAGGCTGTTCTTCTCCTACTTTTAGATGTCGTCTCCACCCCGCTGTGCGGTAGAAATCCTGGTTTTCGTCGGTATGCAAATGAGTTCTCTTGCAGCACTGGGGGCGGGCCCCAGCAATCAAACAGCACTGGGGGGCATCCCCGACGCAGGCTTCACACTTTTAGCCCTCGGGCCTAGGGCAAAGCTGATTAAAGAGCCGTTCCTGAAGAAGATGGAGGCGGCGCTGGAGAGTGCTCTCTCAGCATTAGGGATGCTCCCAGTGCTGTTTGAGCACTCGGGACCGCCCCCAGAGCTGTGAGAGAACTCATTTGCAAACTGGGATTTCTACCAAACGGCGGCACAGAGAAGACATCTAAAGGTTTGTTTTCTTCTCCACTTATAAGGCTGCTCTCTTGGTGCTGTTCATATGGCTCTTCAGGTGTAATTACCATATATACCGTGCTAAGATTTTTTACTTTTTTTACAAAAGTCATATTATTCAGACTATGTTCATTTTGCCAATAATATAATGTATTATCTGCAGGGCTTCTAGGGATGGTGGCACACATGATGTACACTCAGGTTTTTCAAGCCACTGTGAGCCTTGGACCAGAGGATTGGAGGCCACATTCATGGGATTACGGATGGGCATTTTAGTAAGTTTATTTATGATTTAAAAAGTACTGGGGAATATCTACTCCTCACTGAAAGAGTAAGTTTTTCTTCATATATCCCCTTTTTTTTGTAGCACTGCATGGGCATCTTTCACCTGCTGTATGGCTTCTGCTGTTACAACACTCAACACTTATACTAAAACTGTTTTAGAATTCAGAAGAAATCAGAAAGCTTTTCATCAAAGCTTGAAAGAGCAAACCTGCTTTCTGAATCACAAAGGAATGAACTGCTATAGAGACAAGCCTATCCACTCTGTGTCAGAAAGTGTGGACTTCTACACTGAACTTCAAAAGAAAGTCCTTCTACGTGACCATTCAGTGGATCTTGAAGATGTAGAAGAATCCATGGAGGAGGAACATTGCTAGATAATTCATGGATTGAAATAGGATGCTTGAAGTTTGCTAGAAATTAGAATATGAATGGGTTACTTGAACAAATGTTTTATGTAGATTCAGTGGATTAAATATAAATGATCTACAACTATAACACTCAACATCCAACAGGGCTGGACATTACCCCGTATAATGTCATGTACTCTAGCCCAACCAGCTAGATTTTTCTCCAAAGCAGCTACAGGTTTGGATAATGCTGTACAACTGACTGTGTTCTTACAGATGTTTTTGAGACCTAGCATGTGTCCTACAAATGGTAACCTTGAAGCTAAGGTTAGTTCTTCCCTTTTTAAAGGGTTTAGGTGATATTAGAAAACATGAGTTGTTGTTGTCCAGAAACACTACATGTGTCTAATATTACAACTTATACCCATTCAGGTGAATAGAACTGCTATGCCAAACTCTACCAATAGACAGAAGTAGAAATGAGGAAATCGGTTCATAGCAAACCAGCTTTGACCTGAATTTTCCAAAAGTTTCAGGTTTGACTTTGGGGGTTTGCCACTCGTGAACTGGAAATAAAACTATTATACTCCGGGGTCTCCTCAGGCCCAATAAACAGTTATTGGCTCACCTCTTCTGGGCCTCCTCACAGCATCTGGTGCTCTCTTTGGGTCCTCTTCTGGCCTCCTAGCTGCCATATACCCCAGGGTCACTGCTGAGGCCTTTGATTCGGGCCCCAGCGGCCCCATGGGATGCATTGACATCATGATGCTCAGCGCACTCCATGTGACTGCAAAGGCTCAATCACAAGCTTCATCATGTCACCAAGGAGGTTGAAATAGGCCAGAAGAAGACCCAGAGAGAGCACCAGTCTTAGGGAGGAGGCTGAGAGGCGAAGGAAGGTAAGTATAATTAATTGTTAGGTTTTTTTATACCTCCCTATAGACTACACCTATTATACTCTGGGTTCTGAGGAGATTCCAGAGTATAATAATCTAATAAATTGATAATAATCTATCCAAACCATTCAAACATAAAACAATTCTTCGAAGTTTATGCCCATCTCTAGATGCAGTGCTGTTTCTGGGATAAAATTGTGATTCTACCTACAAATGTATGACTGTTATTAGCATTAGTAAGGTGTTATTATTAGAGATGAGCGAGTAGTATTCGATCGAGTAGGTATTCGATCGAATACTATGGTATTCGAAATACTCGTACTCGATCGAGTACCACTCGCTATTCGATGGGAAAAGTTCGATGCAGAACCAGCATTGATTGGCCGAATGCTATACAGTCGGCTAATCAACGCTGGTTCTTCTCCTACCTTTAGAAGTCTTCTCCGTGCAGCTTCCCCGCGGAGTCTTCCGGCTCTGAATTCACTCTGCCAGGCATCGGGCCTGGGCAGAGCCGACTGCGCATGCCCGCACTACAAGCGGGCATGCGCAGTTGGCTCTGCCCAGGCCCGATGCCTGGCAGAGTGAATTCAGAGCCGGAAGAGGACGCGGGACGCTGCACGGAGAAGACTTCTCGGCGAATCCAGCCCGACCTTCACTCGTGGACTTGGTAAGTGTAATTTGATCGAATGTTGTCTAGCCCTGAAACTAGCATTTTCCCCCCATAGAGTATAATAGGATTCGAGTAGTCGAATATTGAGGGGCTACTCGAAACGAATATCAAATATCGAACATTTTCACGGTTCACTCATCTCTAGTTATTATCTAAGTAAGGCCAGTACGAAATATTCAGATAGACAGGTGTCTCTCTAGGTGATTTATTTTTACATCTCTATATATAGCATCTATATCTCTTCAGCTTTAACATATTTATTTCGTTTTGTTCATATAGTGCCAAATGCCAATATGTTCTGCATAGTTGTACAAAGAATGTATTTGCTCAAAATCTCATATCCCCATATTATGGCTAAATTCATATGAAGCCAATTAAAGGCTAAGACCCCACTTTGCAGAAATGCTGTGTTTTTGTTGAATATTTTGCTGCATATGTCTAATAAACAATAAGAATAGGATCTTTACTAGCATATTGAGCATTATGGAAAGGAGGTATATGAGCCAGAAAAAAACCCTAAGTGAGAGAGAGTCCAGAGTCCATGTAGATCTTCCTACAATTTGATATAACCTCATGTCCTTAGTTTTGCACAGCAGTAATGCTAGCCACTGTGATTCCCTATTATCTCCAGTTTATTAGCAGCTTTCGCCATCTTTTGTATCTCAATAACCATTGTGAAGTACAGCCTTGGCTGCTTTTCTCTGAGCTGCTTTGTTTCCCGTTACCTGCTTCTTCTGCAACATTAAACTGTCATATTCAGTTAGATTTGCAGTCGGACCTTGCATTTCATTTAGCTATGCCACCACGATGTCTGCCAATTACTGCTTGCACTACCGCACCAAACCTTTATAAATCTTGAAGGAAAACTCAGTTTACAGATTTATTATAATATTAGTGGGTTTTTCCAATTTTCATGTATTATTTGATTTAAGGTTACAGAAGTTATTTAAATTTACAGACATGTATAATTCTACCAATATATATGTTTAGGAGTCACTGTATATGGTGCTGTATAAGAAAAGAAATGTTTTATAGCCCTCATGTCTAATGTACATTTAGTGAGAGACTTCATATTTCATTTGGAGCTCCTGGCACATTATGATTCTGATATGCCAGGTTCCTTAAACAGGATTATTCCACACCCTTACCCTGCACATGTTGAAGACATGCTAACCTTGACTACATAATCTCCAATAAATAAATCAAGGCCTTATCTGTAATCCTGGGATTAGGCGTTCCCTCCAAAAAACTGTAGGGAAATTAGTTATGAAAAAGGGATTCAAACCACTAAATGAAAGACACAGATTAAAGAGGAGGATCGGGGATGATTCCCATAATCCATTGCTGTCTTTCTTTCCTACTTTGTTGGTATGACCTAGCAATTTGTAGAATCAGCAACAGATTTGCTCAGAATGGATATTTATACTTCATTTGTGATTATGCTATATGTACATATTTTGTATAAGATATGTCTTTATGTGTTATCTTTGTAAAACATAGCCCACTGCAAGATAGATATATAGATTGGAATACCTTTGTCTTGTTTTTTTTTATTTGTAAATGATTTGAAGCTTTGTCTTGTGCATGTCTACAACAGGAAATGGCAGATTATTAAAAAATTTAGATATTCTTAAACATGGCATGATATTTGCTGCATTTCTACAAGTGTAAGACATAATGGTACGATGTAGAGTTCTTGGATTATAACTTCTTAGCTTTACATCTTCTCTGCTCCAGACTACTTCACACAGTGGAAAGTGAACAGAAATTTAAGGTGGACTTCCATATCAAATTTTGCTTCACTTTTTAGCCCTCTGGCTTTTTGCTGCAGGATTTACTTGCTAATCAGCGGAGTGGCTCATGCCATACGTTCTACGACTGAATCAGCCATGAAGTTTGCGGCAGGTATGAGCAAGATGCTTATTTTTGCAGTTCTCCTCTTTGATCCCTGCCTCTCTTTGAATACAATGGGCAGCAGAATTTTCTATATCAACTGCAGTCATCACAGATTTAATCAGTGCAACATTGTGTACAGAGACATATCTCTAAACTTTTGGCCTCTAATGCAAAACATAATTTTCCAGTTCTTTCCAGTTCTCCCATATATATGCTGGTGTTGTACTATGTGGCAGAGGGGCTTTTGTGCCTCCTAAGGCACCAGGGTTAAAGTATAATTGTTATCACTATTAGAGATGAGCGAGTAGTATTCGATCGAGTAGGTATTCGATCGAATACTACAGTATTCGAAATATTCGTACTCGATCGAATACTATTAGCTATTCACAGTAAATATTCGATTCAGAGCCAGCGTTGATTGGCCGAATGTTATACAGCGTATAGCATTCGGCAAATCAATGCTGGTTCTGCAGCAGGCTCGTCCTTGCTAGTCAGGAGAGTTGGCAGTTTGCTGTTATGAGGGAGCTTACTTTTTTTTTCATAGGAATGAATTGACCAGCGTTGATTGGCCAGTGTACAGCATTCTGCCAATCAACGCTGGTTCTGCCGGAGGCTCAACTGTGAGGAGATGGGGTCTAAGATCGGACCACATCAGTCTCCATTGTGGTCCGATTTTAGACTCCGCTTCCTCACAGACGAGCCTCCGGCAGAACCAGCATTGATTTGCCGCAGGCTCGTCTTTGCTAGTCGGGAGAGCTGGCAGCTTGTGGTTACGAGGGAACTTACTTTCCAACTGCAAGCGCTGTGCAGTTAAAGACTATAATGGGGTCCGTGCGCTTTAAATGCACAGGACTCCTCCTAAACACTCTCCTTCTGCTATTCATGGACTCGGTGACTCTCCTTTAGTCGAATAGTCGTTTCCCCTGAAATGAGCATTTGGGACTATAATGGGATTCAATATTCAATCGAGTAGGCTCTACTCGAAACGAATATCGAATCTCGAATATTTCACTGTTCGCTCATCTCTAATCACTATCCTATAGCTGGACCCCTAAGTGTACACACTGTTTTTGTACCTGTTGTTTTTTTCTGTGTGGATGAAAGTTACTGTTTCTCATACAAGAGCAGCTAATATATGGAGTTTTATTCCAAGGCAATGCTCCATGAGAAAATGGTATCCACAAATAGCTCTCCTCCCAAGGTAGAAAGCTGTCACATACCAGTCAAACAGCAAACTCCTTCAAAAGAAAGAGTGGCTTGTTCACAAATAGCTGTCTTAGCATTCTTGCCCTTGATCAGTACAGAGTAGGCTACTGGTTACCTGAATGTTTAGCCTTAGACTCAGGAAGGGTGAGGGAGCACATACAGTAGCTTCACACTGAAGAAATGTAACTGCTGCATGCAGACCAATATCCTGTTTTGTAATGTAGAGTCTTCGCCTGTACAGTGTAATGTAGAGTCTCTGTTTTGCATCTTGTGGGATATTTTTCTTACTCCCACTGGAAAAACTACTGTATATAAAGCTTGTAAATACTTATACCATCCTCTCTAATACTTGCCATAAACCCTTCAAAAAATAGCTGTCACTTTTTTTCCACCAGTTCCAGCCAAGTGTACAAGTATATTTCAACATAGCGAGAGCGGAATAAGTCGCTACTGGAATCCTCTGGTAGACATTCTGTAGGAAATAAAGGATCACACATGTTGAAATCCAGGATACTTGTTTGGGGGACTTTTATCCCATGCATACGGTCAGCTTAAAAAAAGAGACTTCACTGCAGCCTTTTTGCAATTTTATTTGGGGTTATATAACTTGACTCAGAGATACTCAACACTTCCTTTGCTGACCATATAGAAAGAGTTGAAAAGTTTCTGAACTCCCTCTCCTTACCCTCCCTCTAAGAGGCAATCGCCTCTGCTCTTAACTGCCAAATATCTCTTGATTTAGCTAAATGTGTCCTGAATAGTTTCCTGAAAGGAAAGAGCCCTGGTCCTAATGGTTTCCCTTTACAGTATTATAAGGTATTCCAATCTGAACTCTTGCCACATTTTTCCCTATCATGTAATGCCTTGATGTCCAGAGAATCATTCCTCCGCCAAGCACAAGAAGTTCATATCACACTTCTCCCTAAAGAAAGGAAGGATCCCCTTCCATGCTGTAGCTATAGGAACATATTACTCCTCAATATGGATCTCAAAATGTGGGCAAAGATTTTAGCCTCTACAATAAAACATCTTCTACCTTCATTACTACATCCTGATCAAGCTTGGTTTGTTTTGGGAAGGAGGGGAAAGGACAATTCCCATCTACTGCTTCATGCCGTTACTCACGCTAGGAAAACCTGCTCTGATCTTGTGCTCATAGGAGTCGATGCTGAAAAAGCGTGTGACAGAGTGGATTGGTTGTTTATGAAAGCTACTTTGAAAAAAATTTAATTTCCCGCCTCAATTCATAGATGCGGTTTTTACCCTGTATGATGCCCCCCATGCTAGTTTGAGGATTAATGGCACTCTTTCACCTATCTTTAATATTACAAATGGCATTAGACAGGGATGTCCTCACTCTCCTCCCCTTTACATTCTCATGCTAGAGTCCTTACTACAGGCGGTTTGTTCACATCCAGATATCTCTGGTTTCCAGATGGGATAACATGTGCTGCATTCAGCTGCATTTGCCAATTATGTCCTTTTTCTGGTTTCAAACCCAGAGAAGGGACTCCCAGCGATAGTGGATCTACTCCAATCATATGGATCTGTGTCTGGCTATAAAGCCAATCTAGATAAGTCAGAGGTACTAAATATTACTGTTTCACACTCGCTGGTATCGTGGCTCGCCACCGCTACTCCTTTTAAATGAACATCTAAAACGCGCAAATATTTTGGTATCCAACTGTCAGCGGATCCTTCTAGCAGCTATGCTGAAAACTTCCAACCGTTGTTAACGGAGATCGGATAATGTTGCTGTCCTATCAGGGAATGCAGTTCTCATGGTTTAGTAGGAGGAATCTTTTGCAGACTTCCTAAGATTCTTTACCGGCTCCATATGCTGCCTATTCGTTTACCACCACTCTTCTTCAATTCAGTGAGGAACATTTTATCTTCTTTTCTCTGGAGAGGCAAGCGCCCAAGGCTACTAATGAGGAAAAGTTGTCGGGAGGAATAGTTCTCCCTGATATTTCGGATTATTACAGGGTAGTACAATTAAAACATTGGATGGAACTCACTTCAATTGGTCTGCAAACACTGATAGCTGATTTATCATGGAGTACGTTTGGGTATTCTTCCATAGTAGATTTTTGGCTCTATGGTTTCTCAGGCCATTGTTCGAGGTCTTTGGATCACCTCTTATTAGGTGCCTGTGAGACGTGGCGAAACTTAAAGGTGAATCTAACCCCTTCCCCTGTATCCCCCTTGAAATAGTTTCGAACTGTTTAGGTAAATCAGGGTTAACGTGCTGTAGCATATGGAACCGTTTACTCTCTCACAGGCAGATGGAGGTGCTAGATAGGACTAAAGATATAAATTCTACAAAACTGGATTTGTTAATTTCTGACACATCATCGCTATCTTTTCTTCTCAAATATCATCTGTCCGGAATTCTCAAAGAGTGGTCAGCAGCTAATAATGTGAATACTGACAATACTACTTTTGAACATACGCTCCTGGCCCATCATAAACAATTGTCCAAGACATGATATGTCCTGGCCACCATTGTCAGTCCTCTACAGATACACAAACCGGCCTTTCTTTCCACTTGGGAACGTGAATTGGACTTAACTCTCTCAGATAACAGGTTCAACACTCCCATGGCTTCTCTCCTTGTGTGCGCCTTCAGAAGACGCATTATAAGGTGCTAACTAGATGGTATCACACCCCTCAATGGCTCCATAAAATGAATCTGGCTGATATTGACCTGTGTTAGAGATGCATGACTTAGAGCAGATCTCTCTCACCTATATGGTAGTCATGCCCAGTGATTTGCACTTTTTGGGAGGATGTCCCAGTGGTAATCCGGCAATTGTCATCCCACACTTTAGAGATTACCCAGACAATGATCATACTAGCGCTACTCTCCTCTCAATACACTCCTTCAAGATTGAACCTTATTTCTCTTTTGCTCTCTGTGGCAAATTCCCTAATCCCACAGAGAAGTTTGAGTCCAGACCCTCCATCAAAAGCTGAATGGATAGAAAAGATGAATCAAATTTCCCACTTTGAAGAACTATCAAGCTGGAAACATAGATCTCACGCCAGGTTTGAGAAGATTTGAGCCCATGGAAGAATGTGAAGCTGAGAGTTTACAAGTAACCCCCTCTTTCTCCCACCCCCTTCTTCTTCTTTCTCTCTCCTCGTTCCCCCCTCCCTTTCCCCCTTTTGCTCTACTCTCAACTTTCTCTTTATCTATATCTCTATCTTCACTGTTTACATTTGATGTTGCCTTTATTTTGCCCCAATTTGGCTTATGTTTCCTTGAAAATTTTTTTTACAATTACCTAGCAGTACCCCTTTTTCTACAATTACTATTATCCTTATCCATTGTAAAGTCACTAATATTGTACTGACAATTTTTATTGTCATTCTAGCTATAGCCACTTTATTGTTAAAGTCACTGTACAATGAAATGTTGTTGTCTCTCCTGAACTTGGAACTACCTTACCTGAGTACCTGTAACTACACATACTCACATTTGTGAGTCTTGATAATGTCATTATTTATCATACTCTTACTGTTTGCCATTTGTGTGCGTTCTTATCAGATGCTTTATGTTCTATGTACTTCACGTTTATTATTTGTTATTTGAAAATCCTTAATAAAAATATTTAAAAATAAAGTAAAAATAATAAAAGCGGATCTGCAGGTTAGTAGGCCTACCATGTCTCGTGGAAATAAACTAAAACAAAAATAAAATAAAAATAGATTTGAAAACTGCATGAAACTTGTTTTAGCACCGCTTTTATGGTTTTTTTTTCTTTGTTAGAAATGACCCAATGTGAATAGGAAAATTGTTAAATATTGTAGTGTGAATAGAAAGAGAATAACCGAAGAGACAGATTGCATTACAATTAGCAATATTGTATTTCAGTTTATGAATCCATTTAATATTGTATCAAAATATTTACAATTAGTGCAAAAACTACATATTTATTCCATTCCACATAAAAGCCATAGTACCATTAAATATGCAAAGAATAATAGCATAGGTAAGAGTAATAGGGTAGAAGGACCAAGAAAAAACTACTGAGTTCTACTGAGGTATGTAGCAAGAAGCAACAAGGTAATGAACCACAGAACATAATCCAGATGTGTTTGTGAAAAACTATATGTATTAAATCTAAAGTTAAATCTAAATGAGCCAAATCAAAAGCAAATGATATAGTTACTTTAAATTGTTCTAAATGACATTTTTTTGTCTGGTCCATATAACTTAGGGTCTGTCACTTCTTACATCTCTGTTAAGGAGGATCTGTCACCAAGTACAAAATGCTAAATGATATACTTCTGTTTATTGTTGATGAGCCCCTGGTTAATTTGTGTTAAAAAAAATTAAATAAAAAATAAATAAATAAATATATATATATATATATATATATATATATATATATATATATATATATAATATTTCAGTCCACTCATTCTCGTAGAATACACGGGTTACTATCCACTTGGAGAGTATGTGCTGTATGTTTTGTAGGGGTGAATGCACGAGTGAATGTAGGGGTGATTAAAAGCAAAAAACCACTGATAAGGCACAGCCGCAATTATAAGAGGTATGTCATTCAGCATTTTGTACTTGGTGACAGCCTCTTTAAAGTAAATGCTTAGATTCCCCATGAAATAATTGTTCAGTGCTGTTATTCCTTATGGAAATATATAAATAAATTGACGGCTGGGGGTTAGCATTCTTTTTGTCAGTAGGATCCCAATACAGTCTGATATTGTCCAGTCCCGAACACTACTTACACAGTTTACAGTGATCACTATTAGACCATGTGTGGTCACATCTGATAGTCAATGAAAATGGTAACACCCAGTTGTCAGTTGATTCATATATTTCCAGAAGGAATAATAGAGGAACAATGTAACACAGTTCTAAGAAATAATGCTCCTGTGTTCCATAGGGAATACAAATATTTACTAAGATGGAAAAGTCAGTAGAGTAGAACTCTAAAGTCCATAAAGAGTAGGGGATCAATAATCATGAACACAAGGCTGAGGATGACCTTTAGTATGGTCTCCCAGGGTTAAAGGAGCTCTATCAGCAAAATCATGCTGATAGAGCCCCACATATGCATGAATAGCCTTTAAAAAGGCTATTCAGGCACCGCTAAAATTATATTAAACTACCCCCCCCCCCTGTTTTTAAATAAAA
The DNA here is from genome assembly GCF_031893055.1 of Leptodactylus fuscus. Lineage (NCBI taxonomy): Eukaryota > Metazoa > Chordata > Amphibia > Anura > Leptodactylidae > Leptodactylus > Leptodactylus fuscus. Next base: position 48,349,910 of record NC_134273.1, on the reverse strand, counting down.
CTCTAAAAAAGAATATGTTAAACTTATCTATCGTGTACGGTGGGTGGGCATTCAGGTTCCGACGTCATCTTCAGCCACACCTCCTCTTCCAGCGTTGTCTTCAGGTCCCGTCTTCCTCCGGCACTCCCGAACTGCCATTGATAAAAAATGGTGCGGGTGCATTCACAATAGCATGCTGCTACTACTACTACTGCTGCTACTGCGCATGCACCCACGCCATTTTTTATCAATAGCGGTTCGCGAGCGCCGGAGGAAGACGGGACCCAAAGACTTCGGTGGAAGAGGAGGCGTGGCTTAAAATGATGTCGGACCCTCAATGCCCGCCCACCGTGCACGATAACTAAGTTTAACATATTCTTTATTAGGGTTTTATTTTAAAACGGGGGGGGGGGAGTTTAATATAACTTTAGCGGTGCCTGAATAGGCTATTCACGCATATGTGGGGCTTTATCAGCATAATTTTGCTGATAGAGCCCCTTTAAGGTAGCATGATGAGCTAGTTTGCCTAATTGAAATAAACATAGATTTTTGCATCTACAATTGTGTAAGCTTTTTTGCACTTTCCCATTTGCCTTATCAGACTTTCTTGCCGTAACTCCTTAGGAATCCCTTTTATTAAGTTATGTGACAATGTATTTCTTTAATAGCCATTATTAATCATTTTACAGCAAAACTTAAACATAGAGATACACTTTATTTTAACATGATACATTACATAAGGCATCTTTATGCAACTTCAGTAGGTCCTTAAAATGGCAACAACACTTTTCACTGAATTGCTAAATATAAAAGGTATAGTGATCCCCATCATCACATCGAGATATATGTCCGACCTAGGAACTGGGGCATTTTACACAATGGTAAAATAGTTAATATTGTTAAACATGTATAATATCTTACATACTGTATAGCTTGACACTGACTTTGAGGGTAAAACTGTTTATTCCGTTTTAACCTTACATGACTAAGCGGCCTTTATTTTTCTAGTTAACCAATGTTATCATTTTTATATTACTTGTGGGGGTTTTGTGCACAAAAGTATTTTATACAGTCAAGGTAAAACAGAAAAACAGTGGCAAAATGGAACCTTTCTCGCAAATTTATATGGCCTTGTATTGTGTGCATGCAGTACTTAATACCACACGGTGTCCTCAAAACCTAACAAAAAGATCTTGCACTTAAAATATCTTTTAAACTATAAATAAATACATTTAATAAAATACTTTGTTGTTTTCAGGTCACATGTAATTTCCAATTTGTACTGTGACTAAAAATCCCTTAAATTTAGTAAACTAGAAATTTGCAGCAACATATTGTTGCTTTCTACTTAGATGGCTTCCCCATTGCCTTTTTTCCCTTCAAATTGGGGCAGTTGTATTAGAAGCAATGTAACCTGTTGCATGTCTTTCATAGACTATGCCCACTGTTTGTGCACCCTTGTCTGTGACGTAATGTTGAAGCATTTCTCATGTGGCAAATTAGGGGATTCTGTTGAAATTACGGTTCACAGGCTTTGGGGTAGGTCCAGCCCTATAGGATAATTACTTTTTCCGCAGGATCATGTAAAGGATTGCAAGTATAAAGGTGAGGCAGAAACAGATCCATGTTAAAATGAAGCAATATGCTTGGTACATTCCATCATAATGTCCAAATCTGGCTGTGAATATGGAAATTCCACATAGTATTACAACAACTGTAAAGAAAAAGAAAAAATTGCAGTTAGAGTACTGTATTTATCTGGGAATTGGAGCAAGCTTTGAAGGCTGGGGGAGGTGTAAAATAAAAATATAAAACATACTCACCTGTCCCTGACTTTCCATTGCCTGCTGCAAGTGCGCGAGACTAAATGGACACCAGCAAAAGACAACCAAAACTCAAAGGACAGGTAAGTATGCTTTTTTTTAACACCTTCCCCAGACACCACAAGAGTAGCTCCAAACTTCCTGGAAAACTTCTTAACGCATTTAATATTAGTAACATGTTTAACAAATGTCCTGCCTATGTGACCACTTTTCTACTTCAATTTTAAATAGGGTTGTATGGGATTAGATATATTTGTCATTTCACAGAAACAGAGCCACTCTCATCAATAGGCCAAGTCTAGTACAGCAGGAGCTAGTACCAGACACAAACAAGTAGAAAATTCATTATTATTTACATCATAATTATAACTTATTTATATCATTTTTAGCTCTAATGTATTTAAAAGTAGAAATGTAGAAAATAGTGTGCAAAGAAAAAAAAATAGAACAGCAATCCTCATAATAAACTGAGAAAAATGTGTATCCCAGAAGATCAGCCATCGTTTACAATCCTTGTAGACAGGGATGCACCTCTAATGAGGCGGAGTGAGGCGGCCACCTCAGGTGGCACTATCAGAGGGGCAACATTTTTACAATTTTTTTTTCCTCAACCAATAGGCCCATACAGGCTGGAGTATCCCCAGCAGGTAACGGCCTATTTACCTACCTATCCCCGCTCCTGCTCATGGTCGACCCAGCTTCCCTTTCTGCTATAGGACGCAGAAGGGGGGAGTATAAGTGGCTGTGAGCAGCAGAACCCCAACATCTACCACTATTATTACTGAAAAGACCCCAGAGTATAATAATAGTTCATGGGTGGGGAATAATGGAGGTTGCAGGGGCCATTGTGGGGCATAAGAGAGGTTTGGTCGGACACTGTGGGGCCTAATAGAGGTTGCTTTGGCTGCTATGGGGCATAATAGTGGTTGCAGGTGCTGCTATGTGGCATAATTCTGCATGCAAGGGTTTTGTGTAAACGAGGTGTTCGACTGTGTGTGGGCCAGGAAAGGTGGTGGTGGAGGGGGAGTCAAAAGTTTTCTGGGGGGCCCAGTCTTTGCTAGTTATGTAAACTTATAAGGAGTTGTTAGGAAGGGGCATATTATATAAGGGGGCTTTATGAACTTAAGAGGTGTTATATATATATATATATATATGGGCTGGGTGTGTGGAGAAGTCAGAGATGTCTGTATTGCAAACTTTACAGAGACAAGCCACAGCTGGTAAAAGTGGCCATGGCAGTCCAAAGGGAAGAGACAGGAAATGTGAACGATTAGTCAGAGACGTCTCCTGTAAGTCACAAAATATTACTGCCCTGTATTCACCTAAATGCTAAAGGATAAATACCTGATTGATGGGGGGCTGAGACCCCCACTGGGCCTTAGAATTGTTACCAACACCCCCCTCCCCTTTCCTCCAACGCTTTCAATAGTCCGCCTCAGACAGCAAAAAGGCTAGGTTCACCACTGCTTGTAGACAAGTGTTCTTTTCTGATTATTTGTAGCAATGATTAGAGATGAGCGAACACTGTTCGATCGAATAGGTATTCAATCGAATATCAGGCCATTCGAGATATTCGTTCCCAATTGAATACCACGCGGCATACGCAGTAAAAATTTGTATCCCCTCCCACTTTCCTTGGCACGTTTTTTGGACTAATAACTGTGCAGGGGAGATGGGACAGGAACTAAAAAGTGAAAAAAAATGAAAAAACCCATTGGCTGGCGAAAACATTTGACCTCCCATTTATAAGAACGGCAGCCGGCATATTCACCATTTTTGCAGTCAGAGATAGGGAGAAAAACATATCTGCTGAGGGCTAGATAGGCATTCACTTCAGATAAGGAAAAACCAAAGAACAACAACAGCTGTTCTCAGAGCTATACACTGCAGAGACAGGGGTCCAGCTTTCCATGGATGGTGGAAAACAGGGATACAGAACAGTTACTTGTTGCTATATACATGCACACAGCTTTTGTTAGGGGTCCCCCCCCCCCACAAAATAGCAGGAATCCACAGCAGTTACTTCTTGCTATATACGTGACAAACAGCTTTTCTCTGGGGTGTCCCCACAATATAGCAGGAATCCACAGCAGTTACTTCTTGCTATACATTGTTGGGCAACAGTATTGGCACCCCTGCAATTCTGTCAGATAATACTCATAGTCTTCCAGAAAATGATTGCAAGCACAAACTCTTTGGTATTAATATCTTCATTTATTTTGCTTGCAATGAAAAAACACAAAAGAGAATGAAAAAAAGTCAAATCATTGATCATCTTACACAAAACTCCAAAAACGGGCCGGACAAAAGTATTGGCCCCCTCAGCCTCATACTTGGTAGCACAACCTTTAGACAAAATAACTGCGAACAACCGCTTCCGGTAACCATCAATGAGTTTCTTACAATGCTCTGCTGGAACTTTAGACCATTCTTCTTTGGCAAACTGCTCCAGGTCCCTGAGATGTGAAGGGTGCCTTCTCCAAACTGCCATTTTGAGATCTCTCCTCAGGTGTTCTATGGGATTCAGGGCTGGACTCATTGCTGGCCACTTTAGAAGTCTCCAGTGCTTTCTCTCAAACCATTTTCTAGTGCTTTTTGAAGTGTGTTTTGGGTCATTGTCCTGCTGGAAGACCCATGACCTCTGAGGGAGTCCCAGCTTTTTCACACTGGGCCCTATATTATGCTGCAAAATTTGTTGGTAGTCTTCAGACTTCATAATGCCATGCATACGGTCAAGCAGTCCAGTGCCAGAGGCAGCAAAGCAACTCCAAAACATCAGGGAACCTCCGCCATGTTTGACTGTAGGGACCGTGTTCTTTTCTTTGAAGGCCTCTTTTTTTTTTTTTTCCTGTAAACTGTATGTTGATGCCTTTTCCCAAAAAGCTCTACTTTTGTCTCATCTGACCAGAGAACATTCTACCAAAACGTTTTTGGCTTTCTCAGGTAAGTTTTGGCAAACTCCAGCCTGGCTTTTTTATGTCTCTGGGTAAAAAGTGGGGTCTTCCTGGGTCTCCTACCATACAGTCCCTTTTCATTTAGACCCCAATGGATAGTACGGGTTGACACTGTTGTACCCTTGGACTGCAGGGCAGCTTGAACTTGTTTGGATGTTAGTCGAGGTTCTTTATCCACCATCCGCACAATCTTGCATTGAAATCTCTCGAAAAATGTTTCTTTTCCGTCCACATCTAGGGAGGTTAGCCACAGTGCCATGGGCTTTAAACTTCTTGATGACACTGCGCACGGTAGACACAGGAACATTCAGGTCTTTAGAGATGGACTTGTATCCTTGAGATTGCTCATGCGTCCTCACAATTTTGCTTCTCAAGTCCTCAGACAGTTCTTTGGTTTTCTTTCTTTTCTCCATGCTCAATGTAGTACACACAAGGACACAGGACAGAGGTTGAGTCAAGTTTAATCCATTTCAACTGGCTACAAGTGTGATTTAGTTATTGCCACCACCTGTTAGGTGCCTCAGGTAAGTAACAGGTGCTGTTAATTACACAAATTAGAGAAGCATCACATGATCTTTCAAACAGTGCCAATACTTTTGTCCACCCCTTTTTTATGTTTAGTGTGGAATTATATCCAATTTGGTTTTTTGACAATTCTTTTTGTGGTTTTCCATTGAAGGCAAATTAAATGAAGATAATAATACCAAAGAATTTGTGTTTGCAATCATTTTTTGGAAGAAAATTAGTATTATCTGACAGAATTGCAGGGGTGCCAATACTTTTGGCCAACACTGTATACGTGACAAACAGCTTTTCTCTGGGGTGTTCCCCCCAAAAAAATAGCTGCAAAAACTATATCAGCTCAATCCAATTTTTAAGGGTCTACCCCCTAAAACGAGGGCCATGTGTGGACCGTGTTTGAGTCTGGAAAGCTCCAGATCTGCTACCAGGTTTTGGCCATTATCACATACGCAAACATGCCTGGGCCCAGGTGTAGCGGGGAAAGCCATATTGCCATATCATCCTGGATGGCATCCCTCACGTCGGAGGCAGTGTGCTGTCTATCCCCCAAGCTGATGAGCTTCAGCACGGCCTGCTGACATCTCCCCACGCCAGTGGTACAGTGTTTCCAGCTCATAGTTGGGGTCGAGGTTGCAGCGCAGGAGTAGGCTGTCAGAGAAACCCTGCCATGAATTTTGGGCTGGGAGAGGAGATAGGCCACCCCAGTTTGCACCCCGGGCCAAAAGATAAGCAGCATCCCTGACCGCAGGCACTTGTCGATATGTTGGTGGTCAAGTGGACCTTGCAGCAAAGTGCGGAACTCTGGGCCCGACTGATGTTATGGGACACATGCAGGCTCAAGGTGGGGAAAGCAAGAGAAGTATGCACCCCACCCTGATGGAGGACAGAGGCAGCAAAGAGCAGCACTCCTGCCACTAAGGATACGTGTGTACTGGCTATACACTTGAGAAAGAGGTACTCCCCGAAACACTTTTTTGAATGCGTCATGTGTAAAGAATTCCAATAAAGTGCAAGTTTAATTCAACACCTCTGGAGTAGCGCAGTTTTCATCCATTGGTCAAGTGTTCTTCCTAGCAAGAGAAGTAGTAACGGCTAGGCCCAGCATAGGGAGGTGCCCCAGCTGCCATCTGGTGATGGTAGGCCTGGGTATCCAGAAGGATAAACGCACAAAATTTGTCATGTAACTGGTGACACTAGGCACCTCAGTGGCAGTAGTTTGGCCAGGGGGTGCCGCTAGCCTCCTATGTGACACTTTGTCATCCTCCTTTTCCTAAATCAATATACGCTGTGAAGTGGCAGGAGTGTGCACTGACTATCCTGCTGGAATGGTTCTGCTCCTATGCCTGATTCCTCAGCGTACAATACATTATCCCTGATGGTGATGAAGGTTTCTTGCATCACACACAGGAGTGGGATTGTTAAAATCAGTAATGTGTCGTCAAAGCTGACCCTCTTGCTGAACCCCTCAAAGACGAGTTTTGCATGAGTGGCTAGTACATGGAAAATCTTTGGCCTTGCCGCCTCTGGACATGCCTCTGCCTCTAGCCACCTTTTTTGCTGCTTAGCCTGCCTCCTTATGTACATATCATTTGTATGTTTTTTTCCTCTCCTGTACCAGAACAAAGGATGAGATTTTTAACTTCTACCAGGGGTCAAGGATTACAAAAATCCATTATTGTTTGTTCTCCATGATGTGAATTATACCTTTTTCTCTTGAAAAGCAACCTAACATGAAGTCAGCCATGTGTGCCAGTGTGTTACTTGGCATGACTTATAATAAGCTTCCAACCAGATGGACCGGATGGCAGTTGTTAGCCTGTTGGAGGAATTATTCTGGCAACATGGGAGACTTTTGCATGAGTGGCTAGTACACGGAAAATCTTTGGCCTTGTTGCCTCTGGACATGCCTCTGCCTCTAGCCACCTTTTTTGCTGCTGCACTTGCATCCACATCTACACTGCTTTCACCCCTACACATCAACCTAACACTCTGCTGGTGCAAGGCTCAACTCACCCAAAGGGTAAAAAACTCTGCTGGTGCAAGGCTGAACTAAGTTAAAGGGCCTAAAACTCTGCTGGTAAGAGGCTGAAGTCACCTCAAGGGCCTCAATCTCTGCTGGTAGCTCAGCTTAAGGGCCTCTAACTTAATTTGGAAGGGCTCATGTTAAGGGCTAGAAAAGTGAATTTTTGAAGGTCTCACCACATCACACACACATCCACAATGACAGTTAAGGGTGGGGGCTTTTGGATTTCCCATTGCCTATTTCATCTGTGGTTGTCATGGGCAACATGGTTTAACCCTTTCCCACCGATGGCATTTTTTGATTTTCGTTTTTGACTCCCCTCCTTCTAAACCCCATAACTTTTTTATTTCTCTGCTCCCAGAGCCATATGAGGTCTTAATTTTTACAGGACAAATTTTTCTTCTTGATGCCACCATTAATTATTCTATATAATGTACTGGGAAGCAGGAAAAAGATTCAGAATGGGGTGGATTTGAAGAAAAAATGCATTTCTGCGACTTTCTTACGGGCTTTGGTTTTACGGCGTTCACTGTGCAGCCAAAATGACATGTCCCCTGTATTCTGTGTTTCAGTACGGTTCCAGGGATACCAAATTTATATGGTTTTATTTACATTTTGACCCCTTAAAAAAATCCAAAACTGTGTTAAAAAATTTTTTTTCTAAAAGTCGCCATACTCCGACAGCCGTAACTTTTTTATACGTCAGTGTACGGGGATGCATTGGGCGTCTTTTTTTGTGGGGCCGGGTGTACTTTTTAGTTCTACCATTTTCGGGAAATGTTATTGCTTTGATCACTTTTTATTCAAATTTTTAGCAGAATCAAAACAGTGAAAAACCGGCGGTTTGGCACTTTTGACTATTTTTCCCGCTACAGCGTTTACCGAACAGGAAAAATATTTTTATAGATTTGTATAGCAGGCGATTTCAGACACAGGGATAACTAACATGTATGTGTTTCACAGTTTTTAACTACTTTTATATGTGTTCTAGGGGAAGGGGTGTGATTTTTTATAATATATATATATATATATATATATATATATATATATATATATATATTTGCATTTATTAGATCCCCTAGGGGTGTTAAACCCCAGGGGGTCTGATCACTAATACAATGCATTACAATGCTAATGCATTGCAATGCATTGCAAAAAATCATCCTTTCTTTTGCAGGCTGCATAGACCAGCCTGCAAAAGAAAGAATTTGCAGACAAGCCTGGGAGCCTTGTAAAGGCTCCCGGCTGTCATGCCAACGTGACGTCAGCCCTGGAGCATGCTCCAGGAGCCGGCGATCACCAGCAAAATGGCGGCGCCCTTTGACCATGGCGCCGGAGGGGTTAATGCCTCCGATCGGTCCGGGGACCGATTGGAGGCATTAGAGCCTGTTGTCTACTGCTTAAAGCAGTAGACACCCGGCGGCTATGGCGGCCGCCCGGCTCCCGAGCGGTCGCCATAGTTACAGACCCGACATGCGCTGTACTATTACGGCGCATGTCGGGAAGGGGTTAAAGGGGTGCTTGTTAATGTTTCTTTAGCTTAAATTTGGGTTTCTGTACATCCATTTGGGGAAGAAAGAAGGTTTCCAGGTATTTTCCCTCTCTGATAGAGGTTATTTTGAGTGTGGAAAGTGTGTAGTTGATAGGCTGTGATGGTGGGGTAAAACTGTGACTTGGGCGTGTTAGATGCCCCCAGGCATGCTTCTCCTGCTGTCCCAGTTGCATTCCAGAGGTGTTATCATCATTTGCTGAGGTGTCATAGTGGACTTGGTGACTCTCCTGAGTCGAATGGTGGGTTCCCCTGAAATGAAGCATTTTTCCCCATAGACTATAATAGGGTTCGATATTCGATCGAATAGTCGAATATTGAGCGGCAATTCAAAACAAATAACAAATATTCAATATTTTACTGTTTGCTCATCTCTAGCAATGATGGCTACCAATTTGGCTAAATCATAACGACAGATGAACAGTAGTTACTCATTTTCTACATTAGTCCTAATTAAGACCATGCCTCCATTTTGTTGTCTGGCATTTATGGTAGAACCCTCAACAGAGGCTCCAGATAGAACCCCTGATGAAAATGAGAATGTACAAAGACTCTAATATCCAATATGGGCTTTAGTGTGATCTAAGTGAAATGACCATTTTCTACAAGTGAAAATGTTACAAATGAAACATTACATGGCTTAAAGTTATGCATACTCACAGCACATAAACATCAAAGCGCCTGTAATGTAAAAACGACATCCTTTCCCCAGTGTGAATAGTTGTCCAATGAATGACATCAGTGCAAAACAGCAGAAGATAATGGCCAGGATCATGAAAGATTCCACTGCCCTCATAGCAGGGACTGAAAGAGAAGAGAAGAATAGCATTGGTTTCACTGGTTACCTACAGTCATTCTAGTAACTAACCCTCTGTTGTTTACAGAGAAAGAGCTATTCAACATTTTTACTGTTAAAAGAACTTTGAAATATTTGTTAAATAGTTTTTTGTAGTATGTACAGAAATATTCTCATGTTAATTCCACCTCCTCTCATATACCTTATACATATCTATACCTACTGCATAAATGATCTGCATTTCCTAAATGCACAATACCATTAACACCATTATGAATAAGGGGGACTGAGGAACATCCTAGTAATAGATAAGATATTGGTTGTATGGTAATAGCACAACATTAGTAACATACCTTGATCAGGTGGAATGGTGTCATACACATTATTACAAGTTCCAACAATGCAGTATTGCCAGATCCCTAGTGACTTTGCTCCATCTTCAGTTTTTAGCCAAACCTGAAACACAATAACCAAAGTCAGTATACATCTCTCTTCATACTCTATGTAGTTTTGTACCATGTAACAGATAAAGAACATTAAAAGCTTCAGTTATAAATACAGAAATTTGGATTTATATAATCGTCTTATGCAAAACCAACTTCTGAAATGTTAGCATATTACATTTTCATTCAGTGTTATTCCTGCAGTTACTTCTGTTTTTGTGAGAATGATGTAAAGCTGCTGTCCTGTCTCTAGTTGTTTTCATTGTTTTCACTATTTCCAGCAGTAAAATGGTTTGATTCCATTAATAAAAATTTATTAGATTTATTTATTTATTGATAGGTAAATAAGTGGCACTCCGCTGATTTCAGCTCAGTTGCCAAGCGATAAGGCATGTCACTTGTGGCACTTGTTATTCTACGTAGGCTCTGTACTGTCCAGTGAGCAGTGGGCAGCTCCAATCAGAGGCAGCCAGTATCAGAGCTCAGAATCACACCCCTTGTCTGCTCCTGCCTGACACCGCCGTCCTGACATACAGAGCTTAAAGGGATTCTACCATTAAACTACCTTTTTTTCTAATGAACACGTCGGAATAGCCTTAAGAAAGGCTATTCGTCTCCTACCTTTAGACGTAATGCTCCAGAAGCCGGCGATCACCAGCAAAATGGCGGCGCCCTTTGACCATGGCGCCTGAGGGGTTAATGCCTCCGATCGGTCCGGGGACCGATTGGAGGCATTAGAGCCTGTTGTCTACTGCTTAAAGCAGTAGACACCCGGCGGCTATGGCGGCTGCCCAGCTCCCGAGCGGTCGCCATACTTACAGACCCGACATGCGCTGTACAATTACGGCGCATGTCGGGAAGGGGTTAAAGGGGTGCTTGTTAATGTTTCTTTAGCTTAAATTTGGGTTTCTGTACATCCATTTGGGGAAGAAAGAAGGTTTCCAGGTATTTTCCCTCTCTGATAGTGTGGAAAGTGTGTAGTTGATAGGCTGTGATGGTGGGGTAAAACTGTGACTTGGCCACCCCAAAATGGCCGCCGGCCAGCTCCTGTATTGAACTGCAAGAACGGCTAACCCAAAATGGCCACCGGCCGGCTCCTGTATTGAACTGCAAGAGCGGCTAAACAAAAATGGCCGCCGGCGGCCATTTTTGTGTAGCCGCTCTTGCAGTTCAATACAGGAGCCGGTGGCCATTTTGGGGTGGCCTCTCTATGCTCCTGTATAGAACTACAAGAGCAAGAGAAGCCAGAAGAGGCGGAGTTGCTGTAGAAGAAGGAGGCGGCGCAGGAAAGAGCTCTCGGGCAGTAATGGGGATGCGCTCATCGGTCTTTCAGCGCTGGGGCCCGCTCTCATTGCTGCGGAGAGCTCATTTTCATACCTTTAAACCGGTATTTCTACAGAACGGCGCGGCGGACACCACGTGTAAAGGTAGGAGACGAATAGCCTTTCTTAAGGCTATTCCGACGTGGTAATTAGAAAAAAAAGTAGTTTAATGGTAGGATCCCTTTAAATAGCATATCAGGAACCAAAACTAACTGCACTTATTGCTCAGAAAGATTGGAGGCCAGAGAATCAGTAAGAATCAGTGAAGTAGCACCTACTAAATGATACAATGAACTGGAGATGGCAAAAGGTCCATTTTAAAGGGGTTAAGCAACAATTTGTATTTCTTTCTCTTAGGTTAGGTTCACACTTGCACCCAGTTTCTATTTGGGAATTCTGTTCCCCATTCTGCTTGAAAAATGCAAGCAGGACTTTTCTGTCTGCATTTGTCTGGCGGAAACCTGGAGGACCCCATTATAACCTGTGGTGTCTGTGGGTTTCCACGGGTAACCGCTTTTTAAGAACGAAAACCTGAACACAGGCTTTCTGTGAAAAGTGCTGCAGGAAAAACCACAATGTGTTTCTGCTGCAATTTTTCCTGCAGTCTGCTATTTGGGACCTTAGCCTTGCAGTCCGTGTTCCTCAAAGTTATGAAAGTGTTATTTAAAGCATTTTACGAATAGGGATAAAAACACATACTTAGGTTATTCAATGCCATTTTGTGAAGCCAAAAACAGACATTCATCTGATATAGGACAGATAGTACATCTCCTTTTTTAATCTTTGGCTTCATAAACTATATTAAAAACCTCAACGTGTCTTATTGTTATTTATCGTCTTGCCGTTCAAATGTAAATTTGTAATAGGCTTTGGTAATAAACACATATGCAATACATTCTTATATCTTTTTAATACATACACTGGAAATTGTGGCTACAAAGAGCATGATAGTGACAGCGATGTGAACCACAAACACAGCAGCTAGGATGACCAACATCTTGGTTTGTTACTGGTACACACAACAGGTCCTGAAAGTGATAAAAGAATACAGATCAACAGGCATAAATAATAAAGAACTATTGTCATATACTGTATATTAATACAGAGCAGAAAGATGTAGTGAAGCACACAATAATGACTAAATGCCCACACTTGTCTTGGCTGTGTTAAAGAAGGTATTGTAAGGTTTTGGAGTATAGTTAAAGAGGCTCTATAGTTGGGAAAACACATTTTTACTAAGCACATTCTTGCACAGCTTTTAGAAAGGCTATTTTACACATACCTTTTGTATGTTTTTGAATGAGCCAGCTTTTATATTCATATGCTAATTAGCCTCGAGCGAGCACCCAGAAGTGTCAGTGAGCACTCTCTGCTGTGTGTGTGAGAGCAGAGAGATGAGTCATCATCATCATCAGCCTCTCTGCTCTCATACACACATAGGAGAGAATAGCAGAGGGTGCTCACTGAGACTTCCGGGTGCATGCTGGAGACTAATTAGCATATGAATAAAAGCAGTCTCATTCAAAAAGGTAGGTGTAGAATAGCCTTTCTAAAGGATATGCAAGTATGTGCCTATTTAAAAATGTGTTTTCCCAATGATAAAGCCCCTTTAAAATATATAAGTAAAGCACACATACAATAATTTAGATTACAGTTTTTTGCCAAATAATATACAAGCCAAAGAAATAATGTACAGTTAATAAAACGGTGTATTGTGAATATATGGCTATAGTTAACACTCTAGTGTCTGTTTTATCACAGAATAGTAAGCGTTGCTATGCTGGAGAGATGCTGAAGTGACCGCAATCCTATTATTTTTAGGATCATTAGGGGTCCTATACTTTGTACCCCTGTTGATCATAATTACATAACCTAGTGATACAGATGTGGCTACCCTACACTTAGCTCGAGTTTGATTCAGTACTGCAATTTCTCATGAGACCAGTTCAATACATTGTTGGCACATATTAGCAAAGCCCTTGCTTTATAGGCTGTAATTCACAACACAGTCACTGAATAGCCAAACATGTATCATATCATGTTGAGACAGAATATCATGAAATCATATTCAAAAAGCTAAGGGAATGGGAATGGATAGTGGAGGGGAAAGGTATGAAAGCCTGTAGTGTTTATATTTATTAAAAAATCTGATAAAGCAGATAACCTGATGAAAGTACAGCAAATATCATGTGAATGCTAGCTTATAAAATGGAGATGCAAATTTCAGGACGTGAGTAAAGAAATAGCAGAATAAGTGCTTAGGCACACATTGAGAGATAAAGATGGAATGCTGGGTGAGATCTCCATTGCTCATTAAAAACCTGAACTTGCAACCTGAAGGAGTGTCCTTATGGGCGCGGTAGTATCACTTCATCACTGGTATGTGTGATTTACAGACACACCTCCTACAATGAAAGTGTATTCATTTATGTCAGTCAGTCTTTGCAAAATCACGGCCGCAAAATAATGCGGCGTATATGATCCTAACTCCCACTGAAAACAATGTGAGCGTTTACGGCGCTCAAAGTCTCACACGCAGTATACGTGCCACATCACGCGGCACGTTACTCCGTGTGAATGGACCCTTATGTTACGGAGTTGCTTCTTTCATTATGATTTGGAACTACTTTCACAATTTTGCAAGCTTCACAGCTGAAATCTACCAGCATTCCTTGTCAGATTAGTGTCAAAGCTTGCTCTGCTGTCCATTTTCTCTCACACTGTATTATGGTAAGGTAAGGTATTATGGGTGTGTATCATATTTTCACAGGCTACCAACGGATAGGTCAACAGTTTCTGATCTGAGGGGTCTGACAGCCAAACCCTGCACAGATCAGATGTTCTTGCAGCCTGCAGGCAGAAGAAGCTACTGGAGTGGTATTATTCAAGTAATAGGTGCAAAACTGCACACCCTTCAACTGTATAGTGATGGCATTGGGGACAGCTCTGCTGCTATTACTTGAATAAGAGCAACCTGTACACACTTTCCGTCCTCTGTAGTGGCTTTCAGCACCTACAGATCAGATAACGGCTACCTATCCTGTGGAAAAATCATTAATATAAAATATGCATCTGGGACCTTTTAGGTATAATGTGAATGCAGGGCTAAACTTTTAGGTTAGGGCTACATGATCACCTGTTGTGCGACAAAAATTTCAATGTATCTTTTTGGGGTCTCACTGTGACATGCCACATCATGTGACAATTGCAGAAAATCCAAACCTGGATTATGGTCGCAGGTTGCAAGTCGCATGTGGTTTTTCTACTATAACTTCAATAGAAGTCTTGACTGTGACTTGACTGTGTTTTTACAGCCAAAACACAGCTCAAAAAAATGGCGAGACAGTTAGCCACAGGCAAGTTTTAGCTGCTATTTTAGTCTTCTGTGAGACTTTTTGTCATGCGGCATGTTGCTGCATGACAATTCAGAAGTAGCACTGATATGTAATATTCAAAGATACTGATACCCAGGTAATGTTTAATATTGACCATCCATGAACTTCCCATGCAGAACAGGGCAAATATATCCTTTTGATTTCCTAGCCATAAAAATATATTCCTCATGGGAAAGAAATATTTTTTTTTTCAAAAAGTCAATCGGTAAGTTAGAATCCTGAGTTCACACTATACGTATTCACTAAAGTACAATAATATCCCTATATACACTAAGGTCATGATTCTAGCTCTAAGTATAGTTCAAGGCTGTATTTAAGCCAAGTCTCAGTCTTGCGTCAGAAGGGTAAATGTGCGTTATTCTGACTATTGTTCTAATCAGTTTTTTTGTATGGTTTAAAAAACCCATTTCCAAATTTTCTAAGGGTAAGTTCACACTGGGTTTTTTAGTCAGGATTTTGAGGCCGTATCCACCTCAAAATCCTGACCAAAAAAACAGCTCCCATTGAAATCAATGGGAGCTGGTCAGTTCTTTTTTTTTGAGAGCCGTTTCTTCCGGCTCCTGGAAAAAAGAAGTGACATGCTCATTCTTCAGGCCAATTTGCCTCATGATTTGGCCTGAAGACACACCCTTCTCCGGCCTCTGCCTTTTCTACCAAATACCTTTTTTTTTAATTTAAATTGTGAGCCACACATAGAACTCACAGTGTACATTTTTTCCCTATCAGTATGTCTTTCGAATATGAGCTGGAAATCCATGCAAACACAGGGAGAACATACAAACTCCTTGCAGATGTTATTTGCCCTTGGGGGGATTTGAACACCAGGACTCCAGCATTGCAAGGCTGTAGTGCTAACCACTGAGCCACCGGGTGGCCCCTACCTAATTCCATTTTCTACCATAGACTTCAAGTCTCAGTCTTGCGTCAGAAGGGTAGATGTGTGGTATTCTGACTATTGTTCTACTCATTTTTTTTTGGTATGGTTAATAAAACCCATTTCCAAATTTTCTAAGGGTAAGTTCACATGGAGTATTTTGAAATCAATGGGGGCCGCTTAGGTCTTTTTTTTTCATGAGCCGTTTCTTCCGGCTCCCAGAAAAAAGAATCAAGATGCTCATTCTGGAGGCCGTTTCGCCTCACGATTCAGCCTGAAGACACACCCTCCTTCGGTCTAGGCCCATTCATTGGGCCTAATCCAGAGCGGAGTGCACAGCTGGATGCCGATGCAGTGTTTCAGTCGCTGCTACCTGGCTTTTGAGGCCTCTGTGACGGTGCTGCAGGTGAATGAACAATTGCTGGCAGATACTCCCACAGATATCAGAAGATTTGGGAAGGTCCCAGCAGCTACTGGACAACTTATAATCAAGGAACAGTTCTAACAAAATAGACATAGGGGGAAATTATCAGGTCCTGCATTCCAAATTTCTGATATCAAAATCCTACAATATGGTGTTTTATAACTTTTTTGGGCATATTTGCAACTGGCTTTCCTTCAAAAAGTGAGTGGGAAAGTGAGTTTGGTTAGCCTGTCTTGCTGATGTATACATGATTTTACAAGTTTGACTTTTTCAAACAATTGCAAAAATGATCACTTATCACAATGTATCACAATGAAAGCAATAGGTAAAAAAAGCCTCCCATTGATTTCAATGGGTAGCGCGTGTATGCCAGCAACCATTCAAGTCAATGGGATCTGTTTTTTACGCCGCTCACTCTGGACGTTCAGAATGAGCGGAGCGTAAACTCCGTGTGAAGGCTCCCTAAAGGGTACAATTTGTTTACTGAATTATTTTATGTCCTATTTATATCTCTAAATTCACATATTGTGTCTCCATTGTTCTGCAGTTTTGGGGTATAATATTTTGGCTATAGTAATAAAGTATTTTTTTTCCGTTGAACACATATGAGTTTATTGCTTCTTTTGTTCTAGAGTAAGTTAAACTGTCACCACAGGGGCAGGACTGTGACAACCTTTCATGACAAACTTTCTTCATGAAAAAGAGAACACAATACAACTGTGTACAAGCAAGCTCTCATAAAATCAGTCCAGCACAGATGTATAAAGGAACTAATATTAACATGATATATATGGACTCCATATTAACTGGAAGAAAAGATACATTTGTGTCGTGAACTTGTTTTTCTTTTTTTGTTTTACAAGGGTTGGAGTTATTCTACATGCCACACCTCAGCCTGAGTCTGTTCTGGGCCATGGCCAATAGTGTCTGCTGTAACTTGCAAAAGGGTGTGGACTGGCACATTGAGAGAAGTTGAGAAAATTATACAATTGATACTAGAGACAAGAAAAAAATATTTCTTACTTCCATCAATGTCAATATATTTTCAAAGATGAAGATAAAACATAATTATACTGTCTATAACATGTAATGGAATTGTACATAGACCACAGCATAAGGTCAGCCAGACTAAATTAGAATGTTTGTGCTGTACCTAGTGTCATGACAAAATCTACTAATGTATTAGCCACATCTATGACACGCCATGCACCAAAAAGTCTAAGCTGACTCCATTCGGCCCCTACATAAAATTGATGACTGATATTGATGACAATATTGACGACCTATTCAGCAAACCCCTTTAAAGCTAAGGCCCCATATTGCGGAAATGCAGCTTTTTTTATTGCAGATTTTGTTGTGATTGTTTGAGCCAAATCCAAAAATGGCTACAAAAGGAATGAGAAAAATATAGGAAGTTCTTATACCTCTACCTTATGCTTAATTCACTTCTGGCTTTGGCTCAAAAAACACAACAAAATCTGCAACAAAAAAAAAGCAGCATTTGTGCAACGTGGGGCCTTAACCTAAAAGAAGCAATTCTCATTATTGCAAGTTAGGAACTTTATGTTTCAGACAGGGTTTCTTGAGCCAAAATAAATGGTTTCCAAAAATTTTAGGATCCACTCACACGGAGCAAAATGGTGAGGAATTTGGTGTGGAATTTCAGCACTGACAAAAAAGCCTTCCATTGACTTCAATGGGTTCCTTTTTCTGCTAGTGGAAAAAAAAGCTAGCAGAACCCATTGAAATCTATGGGAGGCTTTTTTTTCAGTGCTTAAATTCCACACCAAATTCTTCACCATTTTCCTCCGTGTGAATGGACCCTAAGATGAACATGCACCAAACTGAATATTGCCACTAGAGAAGTGAGCAGAGATTGATTATATGTATACAGTACATAAAACCCATAGCCATAGGAACACTGTAACATGATACTGTTTTTCTAACTTTGACCTCAACATAGTTTATAGCCACATCTGGTTACAAAGAAATCTTTTACCCTTGTTGCTACAATAAGTATGACACAGAACATTTGTGAGTCATCTTTTTTTAATAGTCTATGTACTACAGTATGTAGGATACAATAAGAGAATACACATCACATTCACAGATATGGGTGTTGCCACCAATTGGTCATATTTTAGGATTACAGATTTTCACGTGTGATTTCCATGTGCATTGTCAAGCAAGTCTGAACACTACTTTCTTATTCCCTCATTAAATTGTAAATACTTATACATATATTTTACTGCTCACCCGGCACTTTTTTTTCCTATAACCTGTCAACTGAAGTACATTTTATGTATATCTCCTGTTTAAAGACTAATGTATGTGTATTTTTGTAGCCACTTAAAGGTTTTTTTTGTTTTGTTTTTTTTTTAACCAGGATTAATTATTGATGAAACTTCAGCAATTTCGGAACCTCCGATCAGCTGTTTGTTTAGCTATGCATTCGGGTGAGCACTGTGGTCTCTATTACATACATTGGTGTAGCGGGTCAGCTTGGTATCACAGCTCAGTCCATTTACTTTAAGGAAGCTGACCTACGAAATAATCATTTGAACAAAGAATATGGCATCACATAGCCTAGAAATGGGAAGCAGTTATGGTGTCTATCATTTTCTTGGCCAAAATAGGGCAGCATGATATGCACGTATCGCATTGTAAGCAATAGGTAAAAAAGCCTCCCATTGATTTCAATGGGTAGCGCGCGTATGCCGGCACCCATTCAAGTCAATGGGATCTGTTTTTTACGCCGCTCACTCTGAACGGGTTTTAAGTTCAGAATGAGCGAGCGTAAACTCCGTGTGCAGGCTCCCTTACTTTGTATGTGATTTTTTATGCCATCTGTGGTGAACACTCCTAACAGAACCTTCTATCCAGGTGTCAATCTTCCTAGAACATGCTAAGTTCCCTCTTCCAATATTCATTATTCTGTGCCCCCATGCTACATTTATGCCCAATCTGAGAAGGGGCAAAAAACTGTAAGGATTTTTTTCTCCAATTATAATTTATAACGTAAAGGCCAGGTATGTGCCAACTACTGGCAAGCGTATGCCTGCAGGCCACAGGTCTATCAAGTCCACCATTTATGAGCAGTTATAAATGTTTAAAGGCAGTTATAGAATCACATCTAATGAATTTATACTTAATTAAAAATAAACCTAAATTAGTGACACATAAATGTTAATTGCCAAGAACTCTGGGTCAGTTATACGGCAGTATGTAAAAATGACCAAATGACGTGATCTAAATGTCAGGCATTGTTATCCATTTACATCAGTATGTATCGGCATCAGGAAAGATAAATAGATGTAAATGATCTGTCATAGCTCACAGCACGGCACACCCTGCGTTCTGTTTGTGCGATAGATGGAGTAATTGGTATAATGTATAGTAACTACTCTCTGTGTGGGAAAATGCACTCTGGTGTTATTATTTATTTATTTTTTACATAGTTATGCACATTAATTGACCATGTGCCAACATGTTAGGCCTGGTTCACATCTGCGTTCCATATTTTCATTCAGGGGGTCCCCAACCTATACGCATTAAATACAGAAATAGACTTGACAGGCTGGTTAGAAGGGCCAGCTCTGTCCTGGGGAGCCCCCTAGACCCTGCACAGGATGTGGGTGACAGAAGGATACTGTCCGTGGTGAGTTTCATGCTGGAGAACAACTCCCATCCCATGTATGAGACTGTGACAGCACTGGGCAGTACTGTTAGTGACTAACTGCTTAATCATAAGCGTGAGAAGGAGCATTATGAAAGGTCCTTCCTCCCAACCGCGGTCAGACTGTATAATCAACATCAGGCTACGCAGAGATCACTCTGCACAGAGAACTAAATGATCCTGAAGTCTTTCTTTTTCTTGTTATGACTCCTAGTATCTTTTTTTATCTTCTATTCTTAGCTTTGTATGTGTTTTTTTCTTCTATTATTACTGTATTATACATGCTGCTGTAACACAGTGAATTTCCCCATGGTGAGTCTAGTAAAGGATTATTTTATCTTATCTTAAAAAGCAGTTAGTTAAGAAACAACACAGACCCCATAGACTATAATGGGGTCTGTGTGGCTTCCGCATGAGACATTCAGAGAGAAAAGTACTGCTTGCAGGTTTCTGTTCAGGAGGTCCCCAAGCAGATTCCATGAACGGAATCCCAAACACAGATTTGATCCGGGGGTCACCTTTGCTTTGGGTGACATATCAGCAAACACAAGTATTCAACATGTTATTACTGGGTAGAATAGAATATCATAGCAATCTTTGGAGGAGATATCAGTATTTTATTGCAATATCCAGTCCAGTGGTTCTTAACCAGGATTCGATCGAACCCTAGGCCATATGCATGGTTCATTTTGTATACCAGTGAAAAAACATATACCTATGTCTTGAATTTGGAAATAAATCATATTTGATTTATCACTAAAGAAGGGTTGGGTGAATGTGCACATGAAACTGATGGGTTCGGTACTTCAAACAAGATTAAGAATAACTGATTTAGTCTCTGTGGAGTACCCACACAAAAAATCTAACCACTAAATCCATTACCAATATAGTCACCATTACATTACAGTTTTTACATCTTTTGTTTCACTCAGGGCAAAGATTCAGTTAGTTGCCCTACTTAGTTGCCTGTCTTCTAGAAGGACCTTGTCTTGTTATAACAGCGGATGTGAATTATGGAAAGCTTCTTACACGTTGTATTCATTTTTCAAACTCTAATAAAATGACTTATCAGAAGAGGATAATTAAATGAGTTTTCCAGGCTAAAAATATAGATACATAACATTATGTAAAGGGGATAGTTCTGATAAAGGGACATTACATGACACACTGATGTGGTTGTGATCATTTCTCTTAGGCATATTAGTAGTGTAGAAATTGTATTATTATCCTCCTTATATATGGTGAATAGTTTTTTCCCCTTTTTGGTCTTCCCCATGACAATGGTGATCTTGTGCAGTGAATCACATCCAATATGGAAGCCAGTTATAGTCACTGTACAAAATCTTCGGGCATCCAGCTTTTCATCTTAAAAATGACAGAAATGCACCCGGGGCTGTTGGAGAGTAAAACTTATTTTAGCAAACACATGGTCGTCATTTTTTTTTGCTTGTACAGAATTATATGGATTTCTCTTCATTTAAGCAGCTAAAAGACTCGAGGTATCACTCATATCTATTGGACCATTGTTGATTTCCAAAACTAAACTTGTCACAGACATTTTTTAAAAAGTTTTAGTTAAAGGAAAAAATATATTTTTCTCACTGACTAAGGGACTGTCAAATTCGTGTACAAGTTATTTGTTATGTGCAATTGAAAAATCCTGTTTTTGTAGTGAGTATTGTAGATATTTTATTCACCATCAGCAAAAGCTGACATTCATTACCTGTGCTGGCAACTATCAGAGCACAAACAACTCAGGCTTAAGGCTCCACATAGCAAAAAGCAGCTATAAAACGATATGCAAAAATGCAGCGAAAAATGCATGAAGTTTTTTTTCCGCAGCATTTTTTATCAATTTTTTGCTGCATTTTTCTGTGTTCTCTTTCTTCATGTATTATATCTATAACGGAAACGCTTACAATTCTGTTTCTAAAAATAACATGCTGTGTTTTTTTTTTTTTTGAAATGCAGCTTTTTTTTCAATGTGTGGATAAGATTAAACAAAATCTTATTCACTTTGCTGGTTCTGCAAATCAAAATGTTTTAAATAAATAAAGCAAAACAATGTATGTTAATTTACTTAGTAATTATACAAAGCTAGCAAATCTGGTTTTGCTGTATCCAGCCCTACAGTGTGTCAATGCCTGACACCAACACACCAATGCCCTAAAGACCTGACACCAACGCACAGTTCACGAAACTGAGCTAGCATGCAATAAGGGAAATAATTATATATTATAGAGTCATTCTCCCCTGGACTATTGCTTATGGGAAGAATAATGCTTTGATACAGAAAATCATGCAGAGTATATGGAGTTGTGTCTGCCGTGTTTGTCACAAAGCATACCACATGCAATATCACAATGATTCAGGTTTCTTAAAATAGATCAGAAGATGTTTGTCCATGACTAAAGACTATTTCTTTATATTGCAGTTTTTCCAATGTTTAATGAATCCTGATACAAATTTTTGTATTGTATTTGAAATATAAGTATTTTCTGGATTGGTAAAATTGGAACTGAAGATAACGCTCTTATTAGCTGAATATTACTAAGATCATCAGGTGTACAAGCTCAATCCGATGAGCATACCTGTTGATATTATGACATTTAGAACTAGTAAAGGAATCCTATTGTAACCACAACAATCTACTGCAATGTCTACAGTACATGCACTGGCACCCTCCCAGTCCATCCTTATACTGTAGCTCCACACCTTTAACATGTTTGCTTAATGTGATCTCACTGCTGTTCAGAAGACTTCCCTATATTTTAACATCAGAGCCAACACCCAACTGAAGAAAGGGTTTGGTCACTCATGGCGTCCAAATTCTCTTCTGTTTTTACTTCTTTCTTCCTGGAACTCCATCCCACAACTTTGTGCTTTCAACAACACATGTCCAAGTTGCGAACGATTCAAACATTTAGTATATAGTAGTAATTCATTATTTTTAATGCAAATTGAATATGAAT
Organism: Leptodactylus fuscus; assembly: GCF_031893055.1. Taxonomy (NCBI): domain Eukaryota; kingdom Metazoa; phylum Chordata; class Amphibia; order Anura; family Leptodactylidae; genus Leptodactylus; species Leptodactylus fuscus. The sequence continues at coordinate 48,327,158 of NC_134273.1, read as the reverse complement.
ATGACCAAACACCATTCATCTTTCTGCCAGTTACATACACAATAAAACCTTATATACATAAAAAGGGAAATTCATCAAGACAGGAGTTCCAAGCACTAGTGTTGATAAGCTGTCTGCTGCTGTGATTTGCATCTATTTTATTAAGATTCCTCTTAATGAATTAGTAGTATCTTTGGATTTCCAAGTGGCAGAAAGCTAAATGTATGGCAGCCATGAGCTGGAGTAGAATTACACTATACTTACTATACATTGGTTTACAGCTGTGACTTCTCTATTTTCAATAGCCAACTTTAATGCTGGGGCCCCACATGGCCATGGCAAAAAAAGCGGCGTTTTACAGTCCCTAGCAAATCTCATCCACAAATTACAGAAAAATATGTGTAGCGGAAATGCTGCAATTTCCAAAAACATTGCATTTTTGGAAATTGCAGAATATTAATTATACCTACGGAAATGCTGGCGGTTTCCCTTGGTATAATTACATAGTTACATAGTAGATGAGGTTGGATAAAGACATTAGTCCATCAAGTCCAACCTATAACCCTACAATCCCTACAGTGTTGATCTAGGGGAAGGCAAAAAACCCCATGAGGCTCATGCCAATTGCTCCATTTCAGGGGGAAAAAATTCCTTCCTGACTCCAAATCTGGCAGTCAGTATAAAAACCCTGGATCAACGTGTCCTTAAAATCTAGAGTCCATAACCTGTTATATTTTTCTCTTCAAGAAAGGTATCCAGGCCCTCTTTGAACTTAATCCTTTATGGACTTTTTGTGAAAAGTGCTGCAGGAAAACTACAATGCCTTTCCGCCACAGTTTTTCCAGCAGTGCTTTTTCACTGTGGCCCTCTACATGGGGCTTTAGCCTTACTCTTGCTCCAATTCTTTAAGAAATGGCTGACAGCAATGATCGTTCAGAAGCAGTAAAGATCCTCTAATTTATTAAAATTTTGCTGACTGAATTCTCAACAAATTAAATATGCAACTAACTATCCATCTAATAAATTATACAATATTAAAAATTGTATATTATATTAAAAAATAATATATAATTAAAAATAAATAAATATATAAAAAATTATTTATCATTTTATTTTGAAGCTTCTAAGTCATGTAAAAAAATATTTTACCTTTTCAAAATATAAACTCCCCAATTTATCCTACTAGGATAAATCACCTTCAGCAAAATAGCACGGCGGATGTTTGATCTTGTTACCCAAGAGCCTCTTTGTCTATTTGGTATCCCTATAGTTCATTGCAGTTGTCATATTTAAGTACATGCATTTTTTCCTACAACTTGTCAAATGGTTCATATACTAATCAAAGCAATGGTAACATGTTAGGAGGTCCCGGATGTCAGATGTCATTGTTAGTATTGCGTAATGTTTCCTGACAACTAAATGAATTAGACATAACAAAAGAATTGCTCAATGTAAAATAGTATTAAATAAGAACATACATCAGATGTGAAACAGGAACAAAGTGTTTATGCCATGACTATGGATATTCAGTTTTTAGTAACTAAAAGGAAAATATAAGATGCAAGACACAAACTTACAATGTGTGAACAAGCACTTAAAAGGAATCTGTCACACGGCAAATGCTTTAAATCTACAGGTAGCATGTTATAGAGCAGATTATATAATCCTGCGGCAACATTTCATCACTATATAAAGTAGATGGACTGTTGGACTGTCTGACGAGAATGACACCATATTTACCACTGACTGCAGAATCAGTACCCTTCAAAAATAGTCTACAATGGGGTCACACGGTGGCTCAGTGGTTAGCACTGCAGCCTTGCAGCGCTGGAGTCCTGGTGTTCAAATCCCGCCAAGGACAAAAAAACATCTGCAAGGAGTTTGTATGTTCTCCCCGTGTTTGCATGGATTTCCATCCCATATTCCAAAGACATACTGATAGGGAAAAATGTACATTGTGAGCTCTGTGTGGGCTTACAATCTACATTTAAAAAAAAAAAATAGTCTACAATGCAATATTATTATGATAAACTATATAAGTATGTACAGTAAAGTATATAGTATACAAGCGTGCAGTGATCAGTTTAAAGTAAAAATAAAAGTACCATACAAGTATGTGTGCAATGTATGAGGAGTAAAAGTTGCTTAAGATGTTTCATAGTTATATTTGTAATGACTTACAGTGGCTATGTATATTATGTTTATTGGTTCAGTTCACAGTGGTTTCAGTGTCTACATCATGTAGAAAGTGCTCCTCTTCCCAGGCAACATGAGGAGATAGCATTTAGGCTTATTCTATGAGGTTCCTGGTGAAAACCATTTTTAATTTAGTCCTTTTGTACTGTACATACTGTACATTGTGCATGACTGTCAGCTTTGGTGGCCTATTCTTAATGCAATTGTTACTAACACAGGGGTCTCATACCTTTTTATGTATCACTGCAGATTTTTTATGAGACTGAGCTAAATAACTAAAGAGGACCTTTCACCATCTGGGGCACATGCGGTGTAATACACATCTTGAAAGCCGACAGTGCGCTGAATTCAGCGCACTATTGGCTTTCCCGTTCTGTGCCCCGTGTGAAGAGCTGTTGGTGCCGGTACCACAGAAGGGTCTATAGCGCTGTACTGTGAGTGCGGACGTTACTTACCGCCCAGGGATGACGCTGAGCGGTGAGGAACACCCCCCTCCCCCGTGCTCATCTATGGACGAGTACTATCAGTGCTCACCTCACTGCTCTCACAGTACAGCGCTACTGACTGTCAGAAACGACATTCTGACAGTGAAGAGCCATGGTACCGGCACCAATAGCTCTTCACCGGGGGCACAGAACGGGAAAGCACTGTTGACTTTCTAGCGGTATATAAAACCGCATGTGCCCCAGGTGATGAAAGTTCCTCTTTAAGGACACTGTAATTATCAATACTGAATTATTACCTTTATATTGTTAGCATATGTATGTGAACCCGTGGAATATATACTTCAGCATGCATATGCATTCTTTGATTTTGTTGTTGTTGCCATAAACAAAATATGTTGTTAACTCTGGGCAGTAACCTGCTATTTTCTATTTTAAGAGGGCCTGTCAACTCTTCAAACATGTCTGTTAAGTCACTAATTCTAGTCCTCAGGACAATTCCAGGCCGTCTTTTCATAGAAGAATATATTGTGCTGTTTCTTGGTTAATCCTCCTAGAATTTAATGAATAAAGTCTCAACTGGGTGTTGGGAGTGTCTTCCTATACAGTTTAATGCTGCCCAACTAGTGCTAGTCCTATATTTCAGTACATTCCAGGCTGAACAATAGAGGAAATGCACAATGCAGAGCAGAGTTCTTAAAATGATACATTTGAAAACTGAACCTAGTAAATATCTTCCAAATAGGGGGCCACACGGTGGCTCAGTGGTTAGCACTGCAGCCTTGCAGCACTGGAGTCCTGGTGTTCAAATCCCGCCAAGGGCATAAAACTATCTGCAAGGAGTTTGTATGTTCTCCCCGTGTTTGCATGGATTTCCATCCCATATTTCAAAAACAAAAAAAAAAAAGACATACTGATAGGGAAAAATGTACATTGTGAGCTCTATGTGGGGCTCACAATCTACATGAAAAAAAAAAAAAAATCTTACAAATAAGGCAGATAGTCTGTACTATAAGGCTACAGGGTACTCCATGTGATACCATACAATTGGTGGATAACTCCATTCATACAGCACCTGATGGGAGATTCAGAAACAGGGTTGTACACAAGACTATGTAACAATCAAGGTTTATAAGCCAGGATACAGGCTGTAATATATGTATACTTATTGGTGCTATATATTAAGCAGTATGATCAATCTATTCAATACATAATTGCTTTTCTGGTGACTATTGTGTCATTGTCACAGGCATATTGTGGGTCCCATTGTGACCACATTCATTTATGTTAGTTGCACTGCAGGCAGTGCAGCACTACTACCTTTGGCAGTGCAATGTGTAGCCTCAGTGTTACACTGCAGACTATTGTAAATGAATATGTGAACAAACCTGCTCCTAGTACAGTACATACAATAGCTGTAAAGTCTGTCATATGGTCAAAACTATTTTTGAAATTGCCTATTGCTATAAAAAAAAGCTGTAGCATTAAATGTTTCTTTGTATTTGACATTTCAGAAATGATATTTCTTAAATAGAGAAGTCGAGCGGAGATGATAAGTCATGCAAGCGATGTGTAACTATTCTGTGATAACAAGCATCAAATATCATGCCAGCAACCTGCCCCACCCATCTGTCAGATTCACAGTGCTCTGACTCATTGTGTATTGAAAAACAAAATCCTAAGCAACCCAACCTATCTATTGAGATATGTACTGGCAGACATCAACACTGGGAAACCACAGTAACTACGTGGTTAAACTATGTGTGTAAAGGACAGCGTCATAGTCACTGGAATGCTCATTTCCCACACACCCTTAGCCTGATTCTAGCTCTGTGTCACTTACATTTTTTCTTGCCATAGTTTTCATAAAATCATGCTGTATTGGATACAATAAAGCCAAAGACTGAATGAGTTTCCATCCCACCCATTGCTTAGGAATATGAGGATTCTGTGCTCAGCCGCACCTAATAATGTTAGAGTTTATGAAAACAACCACAAGAAAATCGGTTTCACAGTGTTGGAATTAGGTGCAGCAAACCCTAATTCCAACACTCATGAAAAGTGGACTTGGGCTTCATTGAGAGGACTGTAATGTTCTGTCTGGTTGTATCTAATAAAGTATGATTTTATGAAAACTACCACAAGTGACATAATGCTAGAATCAGGGTTGCTGTCATTACGTCATGCCGCCCTCAGACAGATTCCCTTTAAACTAGAAGTAGTATGACGATTGAGGGATACAACAGATATAATAAAACAGTAGCATGGATTTTGTGCTGTATGAGATTTCCATATCTATACTTACAAAGAAGTCAGATACATGTTCTTGCCTGCTATAATATCAGTGTACTGAGAAGAGTAGTCATAATGAGATTGCTGTAGCCCTCAGGTCATTGTACACTTAAGGCTTCAGCGCATACCTGCTATGAATAACACTGAAGTGCCTGGGGCCATCACTCACATTATGCAGTCAATTAAATGGCACAGCTGACATGTCTAGGATGTCTGGATATTCATGATTAAAAATGTATGCTATATAAAGATAAGTGAAAATGACCAAAAATAAATGTATCTTAGTTTTTCCTTGTTAATAAGCTTAAATTCCTCAGTCAAAGTCATAAACCAATATTTAGTCACATCATATATCTTTTTACGTTAACTATCATGAGATGCCCTATAATAGGAATTGCCAGCATGTACTCTTCTCCCCATTTACCTCTATGGTCATGATATGTTATATAATAGGTGATACCAGTATGTACTCTTCTCCCAATTTATTGCTATTGTAATTAATTCATAAATGATGTTATTATAAATGACTAACACATCAGTAGGTACATCTACCGCTATGACTTAATGTACAATAAATGTAAGCTATGGAAGACATCCTTCTTTAGTGGTAATGATGCAAGCTGGAACATTAACATTTCTAACCCAGATGCCAGAAGGGCAACATTCTACATTGTTTGTGGATTTAGTATTGCAAGTGAAGTTTTGCAAGAAATAAGTAGCATACAACCTTTTTGTATTGCACATGATCTCTCATTCGCTCACAATTTATACTTTATGCTTTGATATGATATGATAATGCAATAGTTATTCCATATAACCATCTCCATTACACCTACTTAGCCTACATTCACATGACAGTGACAATCAGTCATATGACAGCTACATTAAATTCATTGTATGTGAATGGGAGCTATTGACATGACCATCATAAATTTTTACTCAATTCTATGAGGGATCTGTGAAAATGGGTCCCCTTCTGTTGAAAATTGATCATTCATGGCTATTTTGTACCACATTCATATGAACATGGACTTAACAGTCGATAGATTCATCTCTATGTACTTCTGCTCCATATTCATCCAGTGTTGTGTATTATAGGAGTAGTAAAACACATATATGTCATAGTAAAAACATCATTAATATTATTATATTGACGGTCATTTTGGATAAGCCTAGGTCATCTAACACAATGTGACAACCGTGACTGAGAAACAGAACACATCAAGCATTATGAAATTACTTAGAAAGGTGGGCAAGCCTGTCAGCAGGTCACTGAATTCATAGTATGGTATCCAATGGATGAATGTAAAGCAGACTATAGACTGTTGTAAACTAGTAATAAACCCTACTGGTAGGTTAGTTATTTATTTAACTAGATGAACTACTTTCTCTTCAGACTTTGCTTTCTTAAGGATGATTCTGTTTATTACGTCTGATCACAGAACTGCTAAACTCATAAGACATAGAGACAATCTAACCCGAGAAACCCAGTCTTGAGTGACCCTTGTGCTGGTTTACATTAAAAACAAGGGTTTCTCAGCTCTCTAAATTTCAATGCTATTCTAGGACATTCTAGTCCTTTTTGTAGACCCTGAATATACTAATACATTTTATGTTCTCATCTGGCCTAGTTTGGGTGAGAAAGATGAATGTTTAGGTGATGCCTAATCCATTATCTCTAAAATTATGGAAATTTAGCAAAATCTGCTGTCAAGGATATTCGTAGTACACCTTTCAATAATAGCGAACATTGTTTAACTAAAATATCTCTATTCCAGTGGTTCTTAACCTTGTTTGAGGTACCGAACCCACCAGTTTCATATACACATTCATCGAACCCTTCTTTAGTGATAAATCAAATATGATTTTTTTCCAAATTCAAGACATAGGTATATGTCTTTTTACTGGTACACAAAATGAACCGTACATATGGCCTAGGGTTCGATCAAACCCCGGTTAAAAACCACTGCTCTATTCCTTTATATGTCTACATTCCCTACAATTTTCCTGAAATTGCCATAAACAAAGGAAACATTTTACCAGATACTTAAGTAAATTTAATTAATATATTTTGCATTCATGTTACACAAAGTTTTACTGGACAAACATCCTCTATTCACTACCACTACAGCATTAAGAATCTCTATAATGAGGTATTATCTACACCCTAAAGCTTGGCAACTGGCCATCACCAAGGGTAGCAATGCAGGTCCAGATTTCCCAGTATGAAGCTGTAGAGTACAGTAAACAGGAGCAAAAAACCCAAAGACCCAATGATCTAAAAGTAAACTATATATACTGTGACGAGACGACCATCAAACTTTGCAAAGACTCAAAGACGGTTTTCTGGAAAAGTGCTCAGACCAAGATCTTTTGGAGAGGTTTCACTATTTTACTCTTTGTCTAACTACAGATATTACACATATGCATATATATATATATATATATATATATATATATATATATATATATATATATATATATATATGTAACAAGAAGGCCTTCACACTATTTGTTTAGTATTAGTAATTTTGTATGTGTTTTTTCATAGCATCTGTCCTATAGAAAAGATTACATTAAAAAGCTGGAAAAACCTTCAAAGCCTAGTTCAATCTTCATCTCTGCTTGTAGAAATGACTGTTCTGCATGAACCCTGTCACAGCCTGTCAATGAAAGCTTACCGTATAGAGTGATGTGCGTTTCCAGAAGTCCTTGCTCACTTTTAGTGTGAATGGCAATACTTGTATAAAGATATTTCACAAGCAGTTATAGGTTCCCTGTGATGCAATTTGGGAGGTGCCCGTGTGGTTTTTATAGGAACGTACATTATATGCAGAGAACTAGCAAGGAAAGAATTCGGCTACACCCAGTTTTTGGCAGCTGAATAGTTGCAAGGTATGGGAGGAGGCAGAAAAGTTGTATTACCTCCTGCTCAGCATGAGTCACAATTACATTTTTAGGTGGAAAGAACATGAATGACTAAAACACACACACAATGAGGCTCAGATGATTCTCAGGAGACAGATTTGTTTACAAAAACAAAGAGTTACAAGAAGAAAAAAATGAGGTGTTGGTAACTATGTGGTAATGGAGTGAGCAAGCTGCAGTGGTAACTTCCCAAATTGGAGAATTAAAAGGGTTGTCAAGGACTAAGTCATATTCTAGTATTGGCCATAATACAAATAACTTTTTTTTTTTTACTTTCTTTCATTATTTTATTGAGCAAATTCTTTGCTGGCTGTGGCCACATGAAAACATTGCAGCTGTGCCTTAGCCTGTACATTGCCCTCAATCTCACTTGTATAATATAGCAAACTTACATCAGCCATGAGATGAGACCACTTCATCTTAAAGACTTCTGCTTGTACTTTAAGGGTCCATTCACACGGAGTAAACACGCGCTCATTTTGGCAAAATACACGTGTAAAGAACACATGTGTAAAAATAAGACTCCCATTGACTTCAATTACAATTTTTTACACGTGTAAAAAAACGCATTGCGTTTATATGGTGAAAAACCTGCATCACTGGTGATTTCTTTAATTAAAAATGTATAACCAGATACCTCTACCCTTGAAGAACACCCCCATAGGGTCCATTCAAATGAAGTTTTTTAGCGAGGATTTTGGCGCTGAATCCATGTCAGAATCCATGTGGAAAAAACACCTCCTCATAGAGTTCTATGGGTTCCGCTAGTTTTTTTTTCTCCACTAGCGGAAAAAAGCTTCCTTCAGGCAGATTCCGCCTGCAAAAACCAACGCAGTCAATGGGAGGTGTAAAATCCATGTGGAATTGGCAAAAACTGCGTGGAAAAACTGCTAGAAGTTTTTTCAAGGTCCATACACTGTGCTGGAGGAAAAAAACATTTCCTAATTCTTGAAGCAGATTTTTTCCTCGTCAAAATCCTCACCAAAAAAATTCCGTGTGAATAGACCCTCATGGGAGAAAAGAAGCCAGGAAAGAAGGGAAAAGAAGCCAGATATGTTTTCAGATCTGCTTATTGCCTTCCATTCCATTTAACTGTTTCTGCAAGGAAACTTTTCAAGGAACTGTAATTTTCAGACACGGTTACACTGAGTTTTACTTCAGTCTAACCAGAACAGAAGAATTTCACACAAATTCTGCACATGTGCATTTAGAAGCACAGAGAAGTTTACATCTTGGGTGGAAAAAGCTTTAAATAACAGGATAATATCCCACGACTATTGCTATGAGAACGCCTGGGGATATCTTGACTCATTATTACAGTACCAGAGCTGCTAGTGGATGTTACATATCCTGCTTTTGAGTATAGAGCAATTTATTTCTACTTGCATACGTCTTTTTTAGGCTTGTTAGCTTTCATCAGCAGACTTTGACTTTATTGGTCAGGGTTTCGAGAGTATTATCTCAGGATATTCTGCAAGGTTACAGTTCCTCATCACATGCTGTATTGTTATATAAAATCTTTGTAACAAGGCTGGCATTTTCTACATCTCAATCAGGTCCTACACTGGCATGAGATGCTCCACAGACATTGGGTTTTTGATCATTCTGGCACATCTCGGGAGGTCACATACCCCAGAATTGAAATCTGAGTCGAGCCTGAAAATTCCCGTTAGAAGCACTTGTTACAATGACCAGAAAAAAAACCCAGCAGAACTGAATTGTTGAGATTCAAAATTGTTGGCGTTAATGATTCACAAGGCCTTAGGAGTTATGAGGACTGTCCCTGTATTGTATATTTTATCTCAGTCATGAATAATATCGGGTGTGGTGAAAGCAAGTATCAGATTCCTTATGACAACATAGTCAAGCAAGGATTATAGAATCTGTGGTTGGGTACTGTGAATTGAATGAAGACAATATAAAAGGCTTGGCATATTAAAAAAAGCACGATGCTTATTGTGTTGTGTCTTAAGTGATCCTGAAGAACAACACACTAAGTGACTTGACTTTACAAAGCTTTATTAGATGTCCTGGCTTCTCTGTTGTATTAGTTTGGACTTGACAGGCTATGGAAATAAAAAAAGTTATATAGAAATAAGTTTATATCATGTACAGTATATCATGGGCGTAGGATTTCGTAGTGTTACTAGCCACATAAAACTGTTTTAACTGGCCAACATGGGAACTGGAGGGCACACAAGCTTCCTAAATAGGGAAATACAATTGATTTACTATTTTTGTTTGAACATGCTCTTGTTCTTTATTTATGAATCTGTATTTAGAATTGTATTCTTTGATAGGCCCAATCTACCACAGTCTGACACTAGGAGTATGTTTAATATTTTATCAGAGAAAATGCATCTTTTTCTACTCATGAGGATCTTCTTTCTGCCTCTTTCCTCACACCTCTCCAAAATTGGCATTCACTCTGAATTCTTTGCTGAATTTATCTTGACATCCTAAGACAGACTATCAGACTGTGCTTACATGCACTTTTACACTCTTTCCAGGAAGATGGCTGTGTGTCTATGGATATTGAGGGAATTCTATCAGGCTACAGCTCAGTACATGAATTAGAACTAGCATCTGCTCAGTCATGGATGTGTCCCTGCCTGTATGAAATCTCATCACTAATCTCCTGCACTGCCATTATGGTGTGCCCTGGCACTTAATGTTCTACCATGAAACCCACTACACTATATCACCTAGAAAAGCCCCTTCTCTAGTTCACACAACTCTGCTTTTGTCATTATGACAACATATCACAGTTACATCTGCCCCCTTAACACCCATTAACCCCCTCTGCATGTGTTCTATGGAATGTCTTCTCATGCAGCAATATTTCAATATTAAGGTGGTCAGAAAACACATAAAATAGTGCAGACAATTGCTTTTCCTGTATATGCTCAAATTAAATGTACCCATAAAAGTTTTTGAAGAGGGGAGGGAGAAAATTAGCAGAGACATAGGTAAACATAGAGCTAATAGTAAGTTGCTAAGTGCTATATTTACATCAGTACTGTTCAAAACTTCTTTATAACGTCCTGTATGTGCTTCCAGGGTCGGTTTTAAACAAAATGGGGCCCTGGGCAAAATTAAAAGTGGGGCCCCGCTTGTACATACAACATAGTCACATTCTATTAATTCAATGTGCCGCAGTGCCTATCACTGGTACTTACAGAGGTGTTCTTAGGGCTAGTTCACACAGGGTAAGAGGGGGCGGATTTTGACGTGGAATCCGCCTCAAAATCTGTCCCCTTACAATAGTGGTCTATGTAGACTGCTAGCGTTCTTTTTTCCGCTAGCGGTTTGTTCCCGCTAGCGGAAAAAAGAAGCGAGCTGACCTTTGTTCAGGCGGATTCCGCGGCTAATTCAGCCGCGGCATCCGCCTCTCAACAGCCCCCTCCGGAGTAGACCCATTCATTTGGGCTTAATCCAGTGCGGAAACCTGCGACGGGATGCCAATGCACTGCCAGGTACAGCACTGAACTGGCATCCCGTCGCAGCAGCCGCAAGGGAATGTGTTCATGTGGAACCCCATGTGAACCAGCCCTTAATGTATTTTAAGTGATAAGTTTTTTTTGCCTTGGCAAACTAGTTGCTTCTGCGCCTTATCTTTAAAGATCAGGGGCAAAAGCAACAAGGCATATGCCCTTCCCCACACTAAAAAAAATATTTATATACACACAGAGTTGTCAAATATGACCACTATACCAGGACTAAATACTGTCACGTCAGCCACTGACCGCTATACCAGGACTAAATATTGTCACGTCAGCCACTGACCGCTATACCAGGACTAAATACTGTCACGTCAGCCACTGACCGCTATACCAGGACTAAATACTGTCACATCACCTGCTGACCTCTATACCAGGACTAAATACTGTCACGTCAGCCACTGACTACTATACCAGGACTAAATACTGTCATGTCACCTCCTGACCGCTATACCAGAACTAAATACTGTCATGTCACCCGCTGACCGCTACACCAGGACTAAATACTGTCATGTCACCTGCTGACCGCTACACCAGGACTAAATACTGTCATGTCACCCGCTGACTACTATACCATGACTAAATACTGTCATGTCACCCGCTGACTACTATACCATGACTAAATACTGTCATGTCACCCGCTGACTACTATACCATGACTAAATACTGTCATGTCACCTGCTGACTGCTATACCAGGACTAAATACTGTCATGTGACATGCTGACCGCTATACCAGGACTAAATATTGTCATGTCACCCGCTGACTACTATACAGGACTAAATACTGTCACATTAGCCATTGACTGTTATACCAGGACTAAATATTGTCATGTCACCCGCTAACTACTATACCAGGACTAAATACTGTCATGTCACCCGCTGATTACTATACCAGGACTAAATACTGTCATGTCACCCGCTGACTACTATACCAGGACTAAATACTGTCACATTAGCCATTGACTGTTAAACCAGGACTAAATATTGTCATGTCCCCTGCTGACCGCTACACCAGGACTAAATACTGTCATGTCACCCGCTGATTACTATACCAGGACTAAATACTGTCATTTCACCCGCTGACTACTATACCAAGACTAAATACTGTCATGTCACCTGCTGACTATTATACCAGGAATAAATACTGTCACGTGACATGCTGACCGCTATACCAGAACTAAATACTGTCATGTCACCCGCTGACCGCTACACCAGGACTAAATATTGTCATGTCACCCGCTGACCGCTGTACCAGGACTATATACTGTCACGTCAGCCACTGACCGTTATACAAGGACTAAATACTGTCACATCACCTGCTGACCACTATACCAGGACTAAATACTGTCACGTCAGCCACTGACTACTATACCAGGACTAAATACTGTCACGTCACCTGCTGACCACTACACCAGGACTAAATACTGTCATGTCACGCGCTGACTACTATACCAGGACTGAATACTGTCATGTCACCCGCTGACTACTATACCAGGACTAAATACTGTCATGTCACCTGCTGACTACTATACCAGGAATAAATACTATCACGTGACATGCTGACCGCTATACCAGGACTAAACACTGTCATGTCACCCGCTGACTACTATACCAGGACTAAATACTGTCACATTAGCCATTGACTGTTAAACCAGGACTAAATATTGTCATGTCACCCGCTGACCGCTGTACCAGGACTATATACTGTCACGTCAGCCTCTGACTACTGTACCAGGACTAAATACTGTCACATCACCTGCTGACCACTATACCAGGACTAAATACTGTCACGTCAGCCACTGACTACTATACCAGGACTAAATACTGTCACGTCACCTGCTGACCGCTATACCAGGACTAAATTCTGTCATGTCACCCGCTGACTACTATACCAGGACTAAGCTATAGGACCTGCTCCATAATTTGCAGCTCTTCAATTTGGCCCAGAAACACAGCCGCAAAAACAACGGCCGTATGTACGGGACCATTGAAATATAATAGTCCACAATATTATCCACAATTGAGGATAAAAAATATGATCATGTGCATTACAGTTTAGTAAGTCTATGTGCTTTATATTAATAGCAGTTAACCCCATCATGTCCCTCACATTAACCTCTGTGTACATCACATAAGAGTTACTGATATGTTAGAGACATAGAGGTAATAATAATGTATCTTCATTATTAATACCCCCATATGTCTCACATATTAGTAACCCTTGCATACAGGGGTTAATGTGAGGGACATGATGGGGTCAATTCTATTAATATGAGGCATGTGGAGTGACTAAAACTAAATTAATCACCCCAAATGCCTGACAATAATGGCCATAGTAACTCCAGCATGAACCTGTGTGTTTTTTACTTTCACTTTGCTGGAGATCTCCTCTGCTCCTTCTCTTCTGTGCAGGATGTAATAGCAGGAGCAGTGGCGTAACTAGGAATGGCGGGGCCCCGTGGCGAACTTTTGACATGGGGCCCCCCCGACACCGAAGATCTTGACCAAGTCCCTCCTACGCATTCCTGTGCGCTCTATTATGACCAACAGTGTCCCCTGCACACAGTATTATGTCCCTTAGAGGCCCCTGCACACCAGTGGCGGATCCAGGGTTTGCGGGGCCCTGGGCAATTGACTTTGGTGGGGCCCTACTTACTGGGGGGTCTCGCACTTCTAACCTGTACTTCCCAACTGTTGAAGACTAGAAAGAGGGAATAAAATGTGCGGCCCCGCCCACTTTTATGTTGACTCCACCCATTCTCATTCAATTTTCATGTGATTCCACACAGTATAATCCTCCTACAGTCACCCGTAAATTATATCTCCCCCCCATTTTCATATACACCCTTCATCTACCCCTAGTTTCATGTCCTCCCCCACTATCTCTGTCCCCAGTTTCATGCCATTCTCCCCCTTTATCTGCCCACAGTTTCAATTCTCCCCCGTCTCTGCCCCAGTGTCATGCCGTTCTCCCCCCTTCATCTGCCCCAGTGTCATGCCGTTCTCCCCCCTTCATCTGCCCCAATGTCATGCCATTCCCCCCCCTTCATCTGCCCCAGTGTCATGCCATCCCCCTTCATCTGCTTCAGTGTCATGCCGTTCTCCCCCCCTTCATTTGCCCCAGTGTCATGCCGTTCTCCCCCCTTCATCTGCCCCAGTGTCATGCCATTCTCCCCCCTTCATCTGCCCCAGTGTCATGCTGTTCTCTCCCCCTTCATTTGCCCCAGTGTCATGCTGTTCTCCCCCCCTTCATCTGCCCCAGTGCCATGCCGTTCTCCCCCTCCATCTGCCCCAGTGTCATGCCATTCTCCCCCTCCATCTGCCCCAGTGTCATGCCGTTCTCCCCCTCCATCTGCCCCAGTGTCATGCTGTTCTCCCCCTTCATCTGCCCCAGTGTCATGCTGTTCTCCCCCCCTCCATCTGCCCCAGTGTCATGCTGTTCTCCCCCCTCCATCTGCCCCAGTGTCATGCCATTTTCCCCCCTCCATTTGCCCCAGTGTCATGCCGTTCTCCCCCCTCCATCTGCCCCAGTGTCATGCTGTTCTCTCCCCCTCTATCTGCCCCAGTGTCATGCCGTTCTCCCCCTCCATCTGCCCCAGTGCTATGCTGTTCCCCCCCTCCATCTTCCCCAGTGTCATGCTGTTCTCCCTCCATCTGCCCCAGTGTCATGCCGTTCTCCCCCTCCATCTGCCCCAGTGTCATGCCGTTCTCCCCCTCTATCTGCCCCAGTGTCATGCTGTTCTCTCCCCCTCTATCTGCCCCAGTGTCATGCTGTTCTCTCCCCCTTCATTTGCCCCAGTGTCATGCTGTTCTCTCCCCCTCTATCTGCCCCAGTGTCATGCCGTTCTCCCCCTCCATCTGCCCCAGTGTCATGCCGTTCTCCCCCCTCCATCTGCCCCAGTGTCATGCTGTTCTCTCCCCCTCTATCTGCCCCAGTGTCATGCCATTCTCCCCCCTCCATCTGCCCCAGTGTCATGCTGTTCTTCCCCCCTTCATCTGCCCCAGTGCCATGCCGTTCTCCCCCCTCCATCTGCCCCAGTGTCATGCTGTTCTCTCCCCCTCCATCTGCCCCAGTGTCATGCCGTTCTCACACACACACACACACACACACACACACACACACTCACCATTCCTCGTTCCCCCGCAGCTCTCTCCCTCATACACATATTGTAGCCGCGATGTGATGACGTCATCACATCGCGGCTACAAATGCCGGAGCTCAGCGTTAAAGCAGGAGCTGAGCTGTGACAGCTCCTGCTTTAAACGCCTATGCATTCAGCTCATCGGCGTCCTACCGCCGATGAGCTGAAATACATAGGCGTTTAAAGCAGGAGCTGTCAGCTCCTGCTTTAACGCTGAGCTCAGTTGGAATTGGGACATGCCGACCGGGACCATTTTGTTAGGTCCCGGCCGCGCCGCGGGGCCCCGCTAAGCGCGGGGCCCCGGGCGTTTGCCCGGCTCGCCCGGCCCTGGATCCGCCCCTGCTGCACACAGTATTATACCCAATAGTGGCCACTGCACACAGTATTATGTCCCATAGAGGCCCCTACACACAGTATTATGTCCCATAGTGGCCCCTACAGGACTAAATACTGTCACGTCACCCGCTGACCGCTATACCAGGACAATTGTGGATAAAAAATCTGGTCATGTGCATTACAATTTAGTAACTCCATGTGCCTCATATTAATAGAAGTTAACCCCATCATGTCCCTCACATTAACCCCTGTGTGCCTCACATAAGAGTTACTGATATGTGAGAGACATGGAGGTAATAATAAAGTATCTTCATTATTATTACCCCCATATGTCACACATATCAGTAACTCTTACGGTGAGGCACACAGGGGTTAATGTGAGGGACATGATAGGGTTAACTGCTAATAATATGAGGCACATGGAGTTACTAAAACAAAAGTAATCACCCCATATGCCTGATATTAATAAGTATAGTAACCCCAGTTTGTACCTGTGTACCTGACATTAATAAGTATAGTAACCCCAGTACGTACCTGTGGACCTGTTTTCTTTCTTTAGTTTCATTTTCCTGGAGCAGCTTCTTCTTCCTCTCCTCTTGAGTGCAGGACGGCAGTAGCTCGGCAGTGATAAGCCCCGCCTCCTGGGCTCTCCTCAGCCCTCTCATTGGTGGGCAGAGGACAGGCAGAGAAAGGGAGGGGGGAGAGAGGGGGAGAGGGGGAACGTCCTGAAGCGCTGAAGACCTGCAGCTCCTGTGTGTCAGCCGTTGCTGCAGCTTCGGGGCCCCCTGTTGGTGGAAAGTATTCCACCAACAGGGGGCCCCGATCATTATACTCGGGGGTCTGAAAAGACCTCCGAGAATAATGATAGCAGCGGTAGCAGCTGTCACCGGGCCCCTAATGTCCCGGGCCCTGTGGCAGCTGCCTCTGCTGCCTCCGTGGTAGTTACGCCACTGGGCAGTAGCTCAGCAGGGTCCATCTTCTGCATAGTGATAAGCCCCGTTTCCTGGGCTCTGCTCACCCCTCTCATTGAATCAGAGGGCTTACTTACCTCTCCACGATCCTGCCAGGCCTCCTTTCTGACTGCGTCCCGTCATGTGACGTCTGACGTCATTTCAGAAGGACGCCAGCGGAGAATACAGTGTAGGAGCCGGAGACAGGTAAGAAACAGTAATTTTTTATGTTTTTATTCCCCCGGGTCTCCGATTATTATACTCTGGGGTCTGAAAAGAGTATAATAATTGTTTATGGGTGTCCACTATGGGGTATAATACTGTGTGCAGGGGACACTGTTAAGGATGATATTGTGTTAAGGGGCCACTATGGGGGATAATACTGTGTGCAGGGGCCAGTAAGGGACATAATACTGTGTGCAGGGGCCAGTAAGGGACATAATACTGTGTGCAGGGGCCACTATGGGGGATAATACTGTGTGTAGGGGCCACTATGGGGGATAATACTGTGTGCAGGGGCCACTATGGGGGATAATACTGTGTGCAGGGGCCAGTAAGGGACATAATACTGTGTGCAGGGGCCAGTAAGGGACATAATACTGTGTGCAGGGGCCACTATGGGGGATAATACTGTGTGTAGGGGCCACTATGGGGGATAATACTGTGCGCAGGGGCTACTATGGGGGATAATACTGTGTGCAGGGGCCAGTAAGGGACATAATAATGTGTGCAGGGGCCAGTAAGGGACATAATACTATGTGCAGGGGACACTAATGGACATAATACTGTGTGCAGGGGACACTAATGGATATAATACTGTGTGCAGGGGCCACTATGGGACATAATACTGTGTGCAGGGATTACTAAGGGACATAATAGAGTGTGGAGGAGGGGGTCGGTCGAGGTCTTCGACGTCGGTGTCGGTTGTGGGGGGGGGCATGTCAAAAGTTATGCTTCCAACATATACTTACCCTATATTAATAGGGAAAGTATTCCACCGCCAGGGGGCCCTTGCAAGTCCTGGGGCCTTGGGCAATTGCCCAGTTTGCATCCCTCACACACACACACAAACGCCGGCCCTGTGTGCTTCTGTGTACCCCATTAACTACAGTGGGGGAAGCCAAAAGGGAACTACTCCTCAAGGAGTCTCAAGTGTGTAGGGAAATCAAGAGGATTAAGGCAGACAAGGCTGGAGGACCCGATGGTTTAAGCGCAAGGGTTCTTAAAATGTGCGATGACCAGGTGTGTAGTATTATTATGCACAGGTACA
This sequence comes from Leptodactylus fuscus, assembly GCF_031893055.1. Taxonomy (NCBI): domain Eukaryota; kingdom Metazoa; phylum Chordata; class Amphibia; order Anura; family Leptodactylidae; genus Leptodactylus; species Leptodactylus fuscus. The sequence goes on along the minus strand of NC_134273.1, from coordinate 48,309,121 downwards.
ATATGAGTCTAAAGCTGGGAGTAACTCAACTGTGGAAAACATCTTGTGTGGTACCAGTCCCAAAGAAACCCAATGTGATGGACTACAATGACTACCGACCTGTAGCACTGACATCCCACCTGATGAAGGTCCTAGAGAGACTGGTCCTGACACACCTACGCCCCCTAGTGTGCTCTGCTCTGGACCCCCTCCAGTTTGCCTATCGACCGGGCATTGGGGTAGATGACGCCATCATCCACCTTCTTCACAGAGCTCTATCTCACCTGGAGAAACCCGTAAACACTGTGAGAATAATGTTTTTTGATTTCTCCAGTGCATTCAACACCATTCAGCCAGGGCTATTGAGGGAGAAGCTGAACCTTGGTGGAGTGGACCATCACCTGTCCAACTGGATCCTAGACTACCTCACAAACCGCCCTCAGTATGTGAGAGCCCGGGACTGTGTGTCTGACACTATGATCTGTAGTACGGGGGCACCGCAAGGTACAGTTCTTGTCCCATTTCTCTTCACACTGTACACTGCTGACTTTAGGCACAACTCATCCAGCTGTTACTTACAGAAGTACTCCGATGACTCTGCAATAGTAGGCCTTATCACTGATGGCGACGATAGGGAATACAGAGACTTAAACCAGGATTGTGTTGAATAGTGCCAGCTGAACCACCTCAGGATTATTGCTGGGAAGACCAAGGAGATGGTGGTGGAGATCCAAGGGACTTGCATTGAGATAGTCAAGATCTATAAATACCTGAGTGTGCTCCTCAATAATAAATTAGACTGGGCTGATCACCTGGATGTGCTGCACAGAAAAGGCCACAGCAGGCTCTACCTGCTCAGGAGGCTGAGGGCCTTCGGAGTCCAGGGGACACTTCTCAGGGCCTTTTTCAACTCTGTAGTTGCTTCAGCCATCTTTTTCGGTGTGGCCTGCTGGGGGAGCAGTATGTCAACCAGGGACAGAAATAGACTTGACAGGCTGATCAGAAGGGCCAGCTCTTTCTTTTAGGAGTCCCCTAGACCGAATACAGGTGGTGGGTGACAGAAGGATACTGTCCGTGGTGACCTCAATGTGGGAGAACAAATCCCACCCCATGTATGCGACCCTGATGGTACTTGGCAGCACTGTAACTGACCGTCTGCTTCACCACAAGTGTGAGAAGGAGCGCTATCGCAGGTCCTTCGTTCCAACCGCGATCAGACTGTATAATCTACATCAGACCAAGCGAAGATCACCCCGCACAGAAAACTAAATGAATATGACTATGAAGTATTCCTTCTTTCTTTCTTCTCTTCCTAAGCTGCTATTGACTCCTGGTATATCTTCTCTTCTCAGCATATGTGTGTCTACTTCTGTAAGATATTACTGTGTATTATCCTGTAACTGTAATACTATGCTGCTGTAACATTCTGAAATGTCCCCACTGTGGGACTATTAAAGGATTATTTTATATATTAATAGGAGAGAGGATCAACACCTCAGTGTTCATTTCTGGGAGAAACATAGAGGGGATCCTTTCACCCTCATATTTCAGGGGATAGAATTTATGCATACGCCGTCATGGGGGGAAGAGTGGGATTAGCTGATCCTCAGAAAAGAAGTGGAGTGGGTCTTCAGATTTGAGAGTGTTAAGCCCAAGGGACCCAATAATGGCTTTTTTTTAGTGCCATTTATCGAACAGAGATAGGGTGTTGTCTCCTTTTTTGACTAAGAAATCACTTGATAGATCGATCATGGGTTTGATGAGTGACCCAGATAAATGGTATGGTAATAGATAAATGGTAAATATGATACGCATTATGAGTATAGGAGATCTGGAGGCAGTATATAATTTAGGGACTTTTGAGTTTAGATGGGGCGTTATGATATATTCAGGAGCATTATATATCTGCAGCAGTTTGGTTGCAGTTTAGTTTATTATCTCTGTTGGATTGGTTAGATCATGGTGTCATACGCCCAACATTCCTCCTTAAACCTAACATCTAAAGCCCTAATTACTTATAAATAACTAATTTAAATAATCACGCAACAACGACTTTGTGTAGATTAATTAGGCCGTTACATGAATTGATTAGTAATCAAATAACCAATTGATCAATCAAGGAACCAATAAATCAATAAATAATTAAATAAATAAATCCATAAATAAACCAAATAATAGAATTCATAAACTCACATGACCATAACAAACCATGAACTGTAAAATAACCTAGTCCACCCAGCATTAGCTGGGTGACCATTTCTCCCTAATACAAACATCGCGACAATAAAAGTATATCTTTTTAATAAAACAAAGGGAGGGTGGGCTGGGGCTCAGGTTTATAGCTTCTTCTTTAAAAAATGCTTGACCACGGCGTCTAACTCTCCCTCTTTTATAGCTGGATTTCCCGCCATTGAACATAGATCCACCAATCAGCTGATGCCTGGATTTGAAATCTACCCAGAGATATTGAAGTCTGCCCAGAGATGGATGCTTCCAGAACTTTCAGAAGACGCCATTAGCGACCATCCTCAAAGGGGACGACTTCGGTAAGTACAACTGTAAATCTGAGGGAACAAGAGGAGGGGGGGGGACACAACAAAAACACACACAACACCGTCCAAAGTGCCTCAAAATTAACTATTAAAAATTACCCTATTAATTTAAATAATGTGGGCCATGACACCATGCATCCCCCAGGCTAAAATCCTGGGGGGCCCCTCTTCATTAGATATATGGGTTGTTATTAGAGATGAGCGAACAGCGTTCGATCTAATAGGTATTCGATCGAATATCAGGCTATTCAATATATTCGATTAGAATCGAATACCACGCGGCAAACGCAGTAAAAATTCATATCCCCTCCCACCTTTCCTGGCGCTTTTTTTGCACTAATAACTGTGCAGGGGAGGTGGGACAGGAACTACGATAACATAGGCATTGAAAAAAAATTGGAAAAAGTAATTGGCTGCTGAAATCAGGTGAGCTCCGATTTATAAGAATAGAGGCCGCCATGTTCATGTCATTTGCGGCTTGGAGAGATAGGGACAGACATCTGCTGAGGGCTAGAGAGGGATTAGCTTCTGCTAGGCAGGAAATCTGAAGAACAACAACAGCTCTTTTCAGAGCTATACTGCAGGGAGAGGAGTCCATATACACTCAATCCAGCTTTCCACGGTGTGTACCCCCAAACACCTAAGTGAGATACACAGCAAATCAGTCAGACTATATACGCTCAATCCAGATTTTCGTCGGTGTATACCCCCAAACACCTAAGTGGGATACACAGCAATTCAGTCAGGCTATATACGCTCAATCCAGCTTTCCACGGTGTGTACTCCCAAACACCTAAGTGGGATACACAGCAATTCAGTCAGGCTATATACGCTCTATCCAGCTTTTCCTCGGTGTATACTCCCAAACACCTTAGTGGGATACACAGCAATTCAGTCAGGCTATATATGCTCAATCCTGCTTTCCACGGTGTGTACTCCCAAAAACCTAAGTGGGATACACAGCAATTCAGTCAGGCTATATACGCTCAATCCAGCTTTCCACGGTGTGTACTCCCAAACACCTAAGTGGGATACACAGCAATTCAGTCAGGCTATATACGCTCTATCCAGCTTTTCCTCGGTGTATACTCCCAAACACCTTAGTGGGATACACAGCAATTCAGTCAGGCTATATATGCTCAATCCTGCTTTCCACGGTGTATACTCCCAAACACCTTAGTGGGATACACAGCAATTCAGTCAGGCTATATATGCTCAATCCAGCTTTTCTCGGTGTATACACCATAAATTTTGCATTTATATACATCTAAAAATGCGTAAGGCTAGCCCAAAGGGATGTGGACGAGGACAGGGTGAGGCCAGGGGCATGGAAATGTAGCTGGGGAGCAAGGTTGCGGTCAAGCTACAGCACATCCGGTGCCTACTCCTCATGCGGGAGCAAGAATTGCGCTTCCCCACAGTCCCCGGCTTGATGGCCACATTAAGTAAGGTGTAGGGTACAACACTAACCAGGCCCGAGCACCAGGAACAGATGTTACAATGGCTAGCGGACAATGCTTCCAGCACATTCTCCACCAGCCAGTCAGCCTCTACCTCAACTCCTCCTCCTACCCAACAGTCTGGTCCTCCTTCCTCAAAACATGCCCAGTCTTCCCAGCAAAGTAATCCCACCTTTCCCACCTCCCAGGAGCTGTTTTCAGGTCCTTTCACTGTCCCTCTCTCTGTCCCACCACTTCCCGAATCACGGGAGCTAACAGATGAGTTTCTGTGTCCTGATGCTCAAACACTGCAGCATCCGCCACCTCCTGTTGATTTTGTTGTTGACCAGCAACCCGCCTGCAGTGATGATGACGAGACACAGTTGCCATCAGGGCAGCCTGTTGCCATGGGCGGTGTGCAGGAGGAGGAGCCAAGAGAGGAATTGGAAGAGGAGGTGGTGGACAATGAGAACACTGCCCCGACCTGGACAGGGGGGATGTCAAGTGGGAAAAGCAGTGTAGATGTGGAGGGAAGTGCAGCACCAAAGAGGGTGGCTAGAGGCAGAGGCATGTCCAGAGGCAGAGGACAGCTGCTTCACCAAAGCCAGGCCACAGACAGCGAGGCCCAAGATGTTCCCTATTCTAGCCAGCCTAGAAAAACTCGCTCATCCAGGCCACGGTCTTCGGTGGTGTGGAGATTTTTCAATGTATGCGCGGAGGACAAATATAGTGTGGTTTGCACACTTTGCAACTTGAAACTGAGTAGGGGCTCTGAAAAGAGCAACCTTACGACCACTGCCATGCGCCATCACTTGGATTGCAAGCACTGGGCTCAGTGGGAGAGAACAAATGCAGGACAATCGTCGTCCGGCGTTGCCAACACTGCCTCTCCCACTGTTGCCAGTGCTGGCGCTGCAGTCCAGACCACCAGCCAGGTCATCTCCATATTTGCTTCCACCACTTTGGGGACTTCTCCCTCATCCTCCACTTTTCCTGCCTCAGCTTCTTCTCCTGCACCATCACGCACCTCTTCCCAGCAACCCACCATCTCCCAGATGTTTGAGCGCAGGCAAAAGTACAGCACTATCCACCCACATGCACAAGCCGTTCCAGCTTGTAGAAACTCAGGCCTTCCGTGATCTGATGTCAAGTGTGGCACTTCGCTATGCCGTCTCTAGCTGTCACTACTTCTCCCGGTGTGCCGTCCCTGTCTTGCACCAGCACGTGTCACGCAACATCAGATGGGCCCTAAGTTCCGCACTTTGCACAAAGGTCCACTTGACCACTGACGCGTGAACAAGTGCATGCGGACAGGGATGCTACATTTCACTGACGGCACACTGGGTGAATGTAGTTGAGGCTGGGACTGGGTCACAAACTGGGCGGTCTACTTCATCTCCCCACCCAACATTCCTGGCAGGGGCTCTGAACCACCACCCTCCTCCTCCTCCTCCTCTGCCGTCACATCGACCCCAGCTACCTGCTGGAAACGCTGCAGCACTGGCGTAGGGAGACATCAGAAGGCCGTGCTGAAGCTCATCAGCTTGGGGGACAGACAGCATACTGCCTCCGAGGTGAGGGATGCCCTCCTTGATGAGATGTCAATATGGTTTTTGCCGCTGCACCTGGGCCCAGGCATGATCGTGTCTGATAACGGCCGGAACTTGGTAGCAGCTCTGGAGCTTGCCAGCCTCCAACATGTTCCATGCCTGTCCCACATTTTCATTTTAGTGGTGCAAAGGTTTTTAAAAACGTTTTTAAAAACGTACCCCAATTTACCCGAGATACTGGTGAAAGTGTGGCTTGTGTGCCCACTTTCGCAAGTCTACAGTAGCCACTGCTAGCCTCAAAACACTCCAGCAACACCTCCATCTGCCAGAACACTGGCTGTTGTACGACGTCCCCACACGCTGAAACTCGATGTACCACATGTTGAGCAGAGTGTGTGAGCAGCAGAGACCCTTGATGGAGTACCATCTCCAAAACCCAAGGGTTCCTCAGAGTCAGCTCCTGCAGTTTCTGCACCATGAGTGGCCATGAATGGCAGACTTATGCGAGATCTTGCGTGTCGTTGAGGAGTCCACCAAGAGGGTCACCTGTGATGACGCACTAGTGAGTGTAACAATCCCGCTCCTGTGTGTGATGCGAGAATCCCTCATTGTCATTGTACGCTGAGGAGTCGGGCATAGGAGCAGAACCATCCCAGCAGGATAATCAGTGCACACTCAGTGCTTCACAGCGTATATTGACGGAGGAAGAGGAGGAGGATGACGAAGTGGCAGATGATCTTATGGTCACACAGGAGGCTAGCGGGGAAGTTCAGTGCGTCCCATTGCTGCAGCGCGGATGGGGCGAAATGGAGGAGGAGGAAGAGGAGGAAATGGAGAGTGACCATTCCGGTGGGGGCAGCGAAGTCACACATGTGACACACATGGCTGAATTCATGTTGGGGTGCTTTTCAAGTGACAAACGCATTGTCAAAATCCTGGAGAGCAACCAATACTGGATTTTTGCAATCCTCGACCCCCGGTATAAAAATAATATGTCTACTTTTATTCCGGTAGAGGGGAGGCCCAATTGCATTAATGATTGCCACAGGCAACTGGTGCAGAATATGATGGAGATGTTTCCATCAACTCTCGTTGGCGCCAGAGAGGAGAGTTCCTCCAAGAGGCTAACAACTGCCATCCGGTTCACACCCACCAGGGGCACACTCTCTAAGGACTGGGACACGTTAATGGCACCCCCTCGTCAACCTACCGCCACTGAGGGGCCTAGTGTCTCTAGGAGGGACAAGTATAGGTGCATGTTGCAGGAGTACCTGGCCGACCACAGACCTGTCCTCTCCGATCCCTCTGCACCCTACACTTATTGGGTCTCTAAGTTGGATTTGTGGCTGGAACTTGCGCTGTACGCCTTGGAGGTCCTTTCCTGCCCTGCTGCCAGCGTGCTATTGGAAAGGGTCTTCAGCGCAGGCGGTGGCATCATCACAGATAAGCGCAGCCGGCTGACAGTGCTGACCGGCTGATTTTCATTAAACCGAACAGCCACTGGATAGACCCATCATTTTCATGTCCACCAGTGTCAAGCACCCCGACATGAAGTTTCATATGTGTGCTCAACCTCTACAATTCCTCCTCCTCCTCCTCATACTCCTCTACCATAAGTGTTGCACAATTCCTACTAGGCTCAATCCACCCTGATTCCCCCAAACTCTGCTGGATAGAGGCTCAATCCACCCACTAATGTGCATGAAGACTCGATCACAGTTAATGTTCTTATTTTTCTCCAATTCAATATCTGAATGAACTACTCTGAAAGATGGCCTAGGCACTGCTGCAATGGCAATCACTGGCTTTTTCTGTTCTGGTTCCAAAGAATCTTGTGTCTTACTTGAAGAAGAAACAATCTTAGGCTGACTGCTGGTTTCTTGTCCTGCAGAATTTGGAGTTGGGTCTGTTAGCCTTGTGATGAACTCCACACACACACACATCCACAATGACAGTTAAGGGTGGGTACTGTTGGATTTCCCATTGCCTATTCCATCTGTGGTGATTTAACGTGATTTAAAGGGGTGCTTGTTAAGGTTTCATTAGTGTAAAATTCGGGTTTCAGTCCATACAATTGTTGAGAAAAGAAGGTTTCCAGGTATTTTTACACTTTCATAGAGGTTTTTTTGAGTGTGGAAAGTGTGTACACCATGTTCCAAATTATTATGCAAGTAATACTTTCTCATATTTTCAAAAATTACATATATGAATTGCAGTCATTGTAATTTTCCAGTCATCAACTACTAGAGTACAATTGAAAGGTTTTTGAAAAAATTGCCTATGATAACAGTATATTTTAATTAAAAAAAACACAAAATGCACTCAAAATGCATGTTCTAAATTATTATGCACAGCAGAGTTTTCAACCTTTTTATTTTTATAAAGAACAAAAAAATGGTCATTTGTGAAATTATAAGCATTAGCAGGTTATTACAAACTGAAATCAAACAGTTTTCAAGTCAAAACTTTATTCTAGGTGATGTTACATTTGCACATAGGACCCCTTCTTCGAAAGAAGCTTCTGAACTCTCTTGGTCATTGAATTTGTCAGGTTTTGGATGGTTTCTGCTTCAACTGTTTTGCATGAGGACTGAATTCCCTCCCAGAGCGGTTGCTTAGATGTGAACTGCCTCCCGCCATCATAGACACTCCTTTTGATGATGCTCCAGAAGTTCTCAATGGGGTTGAGGTCAGGGGAGCATGGGGGTCACACCATAAGTTTGTCCCCTTTTATGGCCATAGCAGCCAGAGATGCAGATGTGTTATTTGCAGCATGAGACATTGGTGCATTATTATGCTTAAAAATGATCTTGCTGCGGAATACACGGTTCTTCTTCATGAACCATGGCAGGAAGTGCTGTTTGAGAAACTCCACATACATTATGGAGTTCATCTTTACCCCTTCAGGGATCCTAAGGGGTCGACAATCTCTCTACCCATGATTCCAGCACAAAACATTACTCCAACTCCTCCTTGTTGGCTCCGTAGCTGTATTTGCATGGGGTGTCCATCAACCAGCCATCCTCCATTCCATCCATCTGGACCATCGAGCATTGCACGACACTCATCGGTGAACAAAACAGTTTTGAAGTCACTCTTCATGTATTGTTTGGCCCACTGTAGCCGTTTCTGCTTGTGTGCAGTGGATAATAATGTGGGACAAACTTTCTTAAATAGTCTTGCCTTTAAATGGACACACCTGCCAAACTAATTAGCACAGGCGTCTGCAATTGCTTTCAGTGATATAAAGAGCCCTGACACACATCACCATCAATGAGGTGTTGTCATCATTTGCTGAGGTGTCATAGTGGACTTGGTGACCCTCCTTAGTCGAATAGTGGTTTCTCCTGAAATGAGCATTTCTTCCCCATAGACTATAATGGGATTTGATATTCCTTCGAATAGTCGAATATTGAGGGGCTAATCAAAAAGAATATCGAATATCAAATATTTCACTGTTTGCTCATCTCTAGTTGTTATGAATTGGTAGTATGCGGTTAATACATATGAACGTTTTGATGCCGATTAGGAATATATATATCTCACAGATTACTAAGGAATATTTGATGCTCAGGGGTTGATTGTGTCCCAGGGGCAATTTTATCCTGCCGCATTTTTTTGTATTTGAGCTGCGGTTTTGATGTGGAATAGGGGTGATGAGGGGTTTGACCCCTGTGAATGCGGTGATTGGTTCCCGGGCCACCGCATCATTGAAGGGGGCTGGGCTTGTAAGCAACAGGGCTTGCAGGGAGTGCTCAGTTATGGCGGCAGCTATACTAAGTGCCGGAGCACACCATTAGTGCTCAGGGAACTGCTTTTTTTTTTTTACTGCGCATCATCTTGCAAATTATTGCTACACTATTCATTGATCGCAGCTGAGACTGTCAGACATTAGATTTAGACCGTCGCTGATGAACCTGAAGTCTTGGGACGCAGGAGAAACGCGTTAGTATGTTAGTAGTCACTGAAAATAGGGTGACTGAACTATGTCGACTAAGAGCTTTAGTTACTGCTTTTATTAATATCAATGGACAGTGAACAAAAGCTGGAACCTATTCTACAGGATTACAGCAGTATAGACTTGTAGCGTGTCTGTTTGAGTCCGGATATTTATTCTTACATAGAGAGTGAATTTGACAGTCCATATATGTGAACATCTAGTGTTTGGGCTGCATTCATGTCTTTGATCGCTTTCTCTTTCTGTTCAGCTGGACATCTCATGTTTATAGTGAGGTGTACTAAACTTGAGCTGCCTGTTTGTTCCTTTTATGAGCTAGAGGGAACAATAGTTGTTCCTGTTCCCCTGGAATCTTATATAATTGTTTTAGTGATGACTCCACCAATTTTTTATATAAATAATACCACTGAGGGAATATTTGTGGGTTAGTACAATAGATATTGCTTAAATGACATAGTCGTGCATCTTGGTCAGGATGGTTAGGATAATTTTTGTTTACATAGGTGCATTCCAGGCCTGGAATTTACTTGGATGTAGAAACTGGACCCAGCTGTAGCACTTTGACACTAATGAGCCACTGACCCACTTATGTGAATTAAAGATCAAACCTATGTTGAAATTAGACCCAGTGCAGGTTAATCAGTTGAACTTTAGATCGGTTAACATGACCCTTTGGTTTACTCAATCCATATAGGCACAAGCCTCCAATATAAGAAATAACAGGCTTTTGGAATGTGCTTTAAATCAATAAGTGCTCAGAAAACAAATAATAAGTTACTCTTTAACTTTCAATTACCTTACATTAAAGTGCATCACATGTGCCTCAGGTTTGCTTATCCATCATGAGTTCATCATTACCCAGTTACAAAATGTTTGATGTGCCATGATTCTATGGCATTGTACCAGTTTGTGGGCATCCTGAGGCATAAAGCATAACATCTCAATAGTGAAACATTCATCAATACTTATTATTTTTGTGAACACTGTGAATAGAGCAGTTCAATCCTTGCTGCCCTAATGAGATAATGTCAAACCCTTTTTATACAATCCTTAGAAAACCGGTATATATTATATATACTGTTTCATTTCTGATGAATTTGTAGCATGTTTTATAACTACCTTTCCATACACCCACCTAGGGCAGGTGAAGAACATAGTTGGCATCTCCTCTATCAGCTAGAGACAAGAGCCATCACCAGGTATTACATAGTCAGCCATATAACTTCATTGATGTTCTATCTCTCACTCATATACTACCAGCATTCAAATCCTGAATGGCCAAGGCATGCTGTCCCTTTGCTAATCACTTTTCCTGGGCATGATTGACATCTCCCTAACAGCCCCCTCACTCCCAGAAGGACAAGGGAAATGTCCATCATTCCCAGGAGATGTGATTAGTAAGTGGACTGCAGGACTAGGCTGAAGCTGCTCCCTGCCCACCGTGACTACATAGGTAAATTTGCATATGACTTTTTATTAGAGGTGCGCGAGCAGTAAAATATTCGATATTCGTTATTCGTTTTTAATAGCCGCTCAGTATTCGACTATTCGATCGAATATCGAACCTCATTATAGTCTATGGGGGAAAATGCTTTGTTTCAGGGGATCCCACCATTCAACTCAGGAGGGTCACCAAGTCCACTATCACACCTCAGCAAATGATGCCAACACCTCTGCAATGCAACTGGGACAGCAGGGGAAGCATGCCTGGGGGCATCTAACAAGCCCAAGTCACTGTTTTACCCCAACATCACAGCCTATCAACTACACACTTTCCACACTCAAAAAAACCTCTATCAAAGTGGGAAAATACCTGGAAACCTCCTTTCTTCCCCAAATGGATGGACACAAACCCGAATTTAAGCTAAACAAACATTAACAAACACCCCTTTAAATCACGTTGCCCATGACAACCACAGATGGAATAGGCAATGGGAAATCCATCAGTACCCACCCTGAACTGTCATTGTGTATGTGTGTATGTGTGTGAGTGTGTGTGTGTGTGTGTGTGTGTGTGTGTGTGTGTGTGTGTGTGTGTGTGTGTGTGTGTGTGATATGGTAAGACCTTCCAAAATTCACTTTTATGCCCTTCCAAATTAAGTTACAGGCCCTTAAGCTGAGCTACCAGCAGAGATTGAGGCCCTTCAGGTGACTTCAGCCTTCTATCTGCAGAGTTTTAGGCCCTTTGGGTGAGTTGAGCCTTGCACCAGCAGATTGTTAGCCCCTTTAAAATTCTTAGCCCCTAAAACGTTGGTTCCAGAACCATCACTCTCATTGTGTTGGATTGATGCAGTGGATTGGACTGAGGGCCCAGACATTGACCTTGATTTGGATTGTGAAATTGATAACATTTTGGCATCAAGTCCTGGGGGTAACTTTTATTTAGAGGGCTGCAAAGGTGGAGAATTGGCTGAAACCACTACTACCGATAATGGTCCTCTAATATGGGACTCTACATTACCTCTACAGGGTTCTGATCAGGTGTTAATAATCCAAACAACATGCTCCAGTACTTTAGATGTAGATCAGAAACCACTTTCCCTTCCGACACCAGATTTAACAAAGCTTCACCATCATCATCCTGCTGAAATGGAGCTACTAAAGGAAACCTTGCCTTCAAAGGCATGTTCTGTAGCTGTGAATCTAAACACATAGTCGTTTGGAACTGAACAAAATTCAAAGTGTCAAAAGACTTTAGTGAGTTGAGCCTTGCACCAGCACTTGTCCCATAACATCAGGCGGGCCCTAAGTTCTGAGCTAAGTTCCACTTGACCACTGATGCATGGAAAAGTGCATGCGGCCAGGGAGGCTGCATCTCAATAGCGGCACACTGGCTGAATGTAGTTAAGGCTGGGACTGGGTCGCAAACTGTGGTGGCCTGCCTTGTCTCCCCGCCCAATATTCCTGGAAGGAGTGCTGAAACACCATCCTCCTCCTCCGTCGTGCTGAAGCTCATCAGCTTGAGGGACAGACAGCACAGTGCCTCCGAGGTCAGGGATGCCATCCTGGATGAGATGGCAATGTTTTTTGCCCCGCTGCACCTTGGCCCAGGTGCAGGTTGGCGTATGTGATAATGGCCGGAACCTGGTAGCAGATCTGGAGCTTGCCAGACTCAAACATGGTCCACACATGGCCCACGTTTTCAAATTATTGATGCAACGGTTTCTAACAACTTACCCCAATTTACACAAGCTACTGGTTAAAGTGTGGCACTTGTGCTCCCACTTTGGCAAGTCTACAGTACCTGGTGCTAGTCTCAATACACTCCAGCAATGCCTACATCTGCCTAAAGCACCGACTGCTGTGTGAGGTCACCACACGCTGAAACCCTAGATACCGTATGTTGAGCAGGGTGTGTGAGCAGCAGTGACCTTTCATGGAGTTCCATCTCCAAAACCCAAGGGTTCATCAAAGTCAGCTCCCTCATCAAAGTCAGCTCCCTTGTGTAGTTTCCCAGGAGCAGAGAAAGCCATTTATCTGTGGGTCGACTGCCCTTTTATACACATACTTCTGGATAGTAAGGATTTAACCCCACATATCCCAAAACCTGGAGTGGCTGAATGGAGTAGAGACACCAATACTCCCTGCTCCAGCAGTCAGACCTTTACCAGGTTTTTGGTAGGACCCACCAGCCAGGAGCGCAGCTTTGCTCAGCTGCACCTAGATTGTGTATGACAGGAACCTGGGAGAAATGTATACTCATTCTACCACTTTTCCCCTGGTCCTGTCACAACGGTCACACCAGATGTTTGGATTGTCCTTCATTAAAATTTCCTTATACTTTAGCAAATAAACTTGTGAGGGTGAAAGGTTGAGGTATCGCATCAAACAATCCTTAAAGGGGTATTCCCACCTCACATACTCATCAGTCTTTACTGCTGTAAAATCTTCTTTCTTCCTGGTTTCTTGCATCATTTGGTGGGCGGGGTTTCACATGCAACCTGCCTTTTAGCTCCGCCCCCAATTTCGTGTGTAGCTCTGCCCACCCATATTGGACTATGAAGTACAAGCAGCAGCAGCTCCATTCTGTGTTACATACAGAGACTGCCTGTCTCTGCCATAATGAACACAATTGAATTAGCTAGCCTGATAACTGGGAGAACAGAAGAAATGAAAGCAGCTCCTCTCCCCTATCTGCTAAAAGGAAGCTAGGTCACGTGGTGTAGACACAGGAATAGTTAGAAACACAGGCTGGCTCCCGTGCACTTAGCCCCTCCTCCCTCCCACCTGAGAGCAGGCAGCCCCTCCTCCCTCCCCCCCTGAGAGCAGCAGATACATCACTTGACTCATGAGCAGCTAAGTCAGGGCTGTGGCTACAAAGAATTGAATAAAGTAAGATAGTGGACAAACAAAGCAGTTTTGCTGAAGCAATGTATTTAGGAAAAGTCTTACATCCACATTAACAAGCAGTATAGATAGGATCCTTGTGATGGGACAACCCCTTTAACTGTACTTGTGTGACTGGGAAGAATGCCACCTGTTTCCATTGAGAATAGGTAGACTTCAGCGACCTGAGTATCAAATATATTGGTTAGTGTATCACACCGTATTGAGGGGAAGTGGTTCAACAAAGGGAGAAGACAGTAAAAGGACCCGAAAAGAGATCCTGGGAGGGTGGAGAAGTAATGGCTGCAGTTGTACTACATTTATATAGCAGTTTTCAGTGTTCTAGTACCAGTGTCCGGTACTTGTACTGCTTGAGTTATTGGTTGAAATAATGTCGCAGAAATAAATGAAAAAATACAAGGGGTAGACCCTTAAAAATTGGATTGAGCTGATATAGCCTGAATGAATTTCTGTCTCTCCTACCTAGGTTTTGGGGTTACACACTGTGAACAACTGGATTGAGCAGACGTAGCCTGACTGGATTTCTGTCTCTCCCACCTAGGTTTTGGGGGTACACATCCTGGATATCTGGATTGAGTATGCATAGCCTGACCCAATTGCTCTGTATCCTTGTTTTGGGGTTACACAGCCTGAAAAGCTGGTTTGCATGTATATAGCAAGAAGTAACTGCTGTGGATTGCTGCTATTTTGTTGTGGCCCCCCTAAATAAAAGCTGTTTGTCTGGTATATAGCAAGAAGTAACTGTTCTGTTTACGTGTCAGAATGAGCGGAACGTTACTCCGTGTGAAGGCAGCCTAACAAAATGGTCCATGAAAAGATGTAAGTGCTGCTCCACTGAACTGCATGCATCTTCTACCATGGTCTCGATGTCAGCTTAGATAAAGTAACTATAACCAGGACCAGACCTATTAAAAACAGTTAAAAAAAACAGTGCAGCTCACTTTTATCTCATTTACTTCTTTGGGAGTTATAGAAATAGCATAGCTCAGTGAACTGCACTTTTTTTTATAGAAATCTCACAAAGAAGGTAGAAGGACAAGTATAAGTTTTTATTTTTTATGCTACTAACTTGTTTGTGGTTTTTATACTTTATTAGTCTACCTAATTAAAAGTGTCCATTACAAAGATGGTACTTAAGCTACTAAACCCCCCATTATTTTCCCAGTATCCACCATCACCAGGGGTGTTGGGAAAGGCAGAGTAGTGGCCAGTATCTAACCACTTGATGTGATGGTCGGGCACTGGATTAGTTGCAGATATGGATTTATTAGTCCTGGTTATGCTAGCCTGAGACTGCTTGTGGTGTCTTGCTAGGTCAAGCGTGGAGGTGACAGCTTGAGAAGTTGGGATATCCTGGAGTACTGCCAGGTGCAGGGCCGGGAGGAGGGAGATGCCAGAACAGCATGGATCGCCACATGGTCTGTGAAAGTGATGGGGTCAATAAGCATCAGTCTATGCGGGAGTATACATCTCAGGGGTGCAAGTGAAACGTATAATCCCAGCCATCAGGGTGAGCCGTGTGCCAGATATCTATCAACTGAAGGAAGGACCATAAGTGACGGATATGCTAAAGATAGCTATAGAAGAGGTGAAAAGAGCCTGTAGAAACATCAACCACTGGGTCTAAGGCCAGATTGGAATCTCCACCTAATATCAGGGTTCCCTCAGTGAAGTCCTCTAGTTTAGATAGGATACCCTCCAAAGCCCCCAATTGGTTGGTATTGGGGAAATACATATTAGCAAGGGTGAAAACTGCACCTGCCTATTCCCCTTTACAAACAGGAACCTACCTAAGTTGTCCATGGAAGCCGCCTTGAACTTCCAGAAAACAGAACGTACAATAAGAATGCTAGCCCCATGGACATGGACTCAGGGTAGCAGATGTGATATACATCCGGGTACCTGGGCAAAGATAGAGACGGGGTGTGTCTCTTGGACAAAGGCAACCTGGGTTTCTTGCAGGCAGGCGGAGCAAGGAGGACCGTGTCTCAGGAGTATTGAGGCCATTGGCATTGAGGGAAGAGAACACCAAAGCATGCATGATAGGGAGCCAGGGAGGAGAAGTAAAAAAAAAAAAAAAAGGGGGGGGGGAGTGGTGGAGGGAAGGAAGTAGGAGAGGGTGTGGAGGTACGAGGAATCAGAAGGGGAGAAGTAAATTGGAACAAGAGCGAAGGAATAAACAAAGTACCACAGACAGCTAGATATAGCAAAGGAAATGAAGAAAAAGGTGGAAAAAGAAAAAGGAAGGAAGAAAAAAAAAAAAACACACACACAAAATCTCCAATCATACTAAGCCAAGAGCAGAGAAACACAAACAGTGAGTCAACTCATTAAAGCAGGTCTCAGGAGTGCACCGCAGTGTACAACCAGAGAGCTGCAAAACAACTACTGGGGTAGGGAGAGATAGAACCACAAAGAGGTGCTACTCATTCCCCAGTGCTTTGAAAAATGTGATTCTGGTGAAGAGTAGGGACAGAACATGAAGCAGTGCAGCTCATAATCTTTATGTAACTGGTCTTCCCGACTCTTCCCCACCACTGGGCTCCACCTCGCCTCACCTTCCCCCCTTTACCTATTCCTCCATTTTATTTCTTCCTATCTCCACATCCCCTATTATATCAGAAGTCCTTACATTGAATAACTACTTGCAGGTTCACTCATTTTCCACGTACTTTATTGTGCTTTGTTTATAACTTGTTTATCAGTTGAACTGTATTAAGTTGAATCCAGCTGTAAAAAATTTTTTAAAAAATCTCAATAAAAATGTATTTACAAAAAAAAAATAACATGAAGGAGCACCAACTCAGGGCAGGAGTACCCATAGAGTCAGTGCTGGTGAGAGGGAGAGGACCAGAGTGCGGGATGGCTGATATATGAGCAAAGATGGCTGGTTAAGTTATGGCAACTGTTGTTGTGTAGTAAGCTGCAACATTAGGGAGTTAAGCGCAGACTTCAATTCCAAAATGATACACTCTTGTTTGGCCTAAACCCTCCGCACAATAGTCTCCAAGTCCACTTTAGTGGGAAGGGAAGATAGAAGATTCCAAATATCCGCCAACTTGGGTTGCTTTGACTTGCAGCAAAATGAGGTTGGGTCTCGCATGGAGGAGTCTGAAGGATCAAGGATGGTTGTGTGCATAAGACAACTGGAGAGGAGAACATATCCTCAAAACATATCAGAACCTCAAAAATGTTGTGCTTATAGAAACCAGATTGCTCGCCTCTACTGCTAGATATAGCAAAGGAATTGAGGGAATTGAGTATGGAATTCTATGGTGTTACAATGCAAATAGGAGTCAGTCTAGCTGTGCCAGTAAGGTATGCACTGTATGTAGATGTCTGGTATGATGAAAGGATTCATCATTACATTCCAAGGTGACAAGTGCACTAGCAGGATGGAAAAGAGTTTCTACACTTAAGTGGTTTCTTATTGATAGCCCTCAGGTTTCTGTTACAGGAGTAGTGAGCAGTGTAGGATCATGGAGAAGATTGTGCTGAATTATTGGGATATAGGGTATGCCGGGGGCACTTGGGCTGTCACATTTATAAGACCAGTGTTTATAAGGGGAGTGTTTTGCTAGTGTTTTTCTATGTGCAGCTCACATTTCCATTAATAAAGCCTGTTGCTCCTATACCACATAAGATGAGAGGAATAGCCTTAAACAGTGCTGGAATGATTGATGCAGATGGAGTCCACTCCAGTGTAAATAACATGATGGAAGCTTTCTACAGTCATGAATGCTTACTTTTTAGATGGAAGAAAAACTTCATTATCTCTGTCTGCATCTGTCATTCCAGCACCTTTCAAGTCAGTTTCTTAAATCCTATGACAGATGAGAGCAACAGGCCTCATTAACTGAAATGTGAAATTTGCCTAACATTAAATAGTACTATAAAATGTATCTTTGCAAAGAGAATATGTTTTTATTATTGCAGAAAAAATCTGAAATAACTGGAATAACCGACTCTGGCTATTATATTCTCAGTCCTGTGATGACTGTTTTTCATATAGTTGAATTAATATTAATTCATGTAAAAAGGCTATTCACATGACTGATCATTTTATCAAATGTCAAAAAATAGGACATTTCCAATTTTTTCCTGTTTTCACAGATCTCTCAATAAGCTGAAATCTATGATGAATCCGTGAAACAGGTTTCTCACTGATACATAAAATCCCTTTGTTAGGAACCTGATGCAACAGATATCTCAGTAAGTCCTGGGCAACTAGAATCCCCAAGCATTGAGGCAAAAACAGTCCTGGGTGTGCGGAGCGGAACCAGGCCCTGGAGTTCTTCACCAGAGTTCCTGATGGTGGAGTAGAACTTGGTAATAGTCTGAGGCCCGGATCCGCAACTGCCCAGAGAGAGACGCACACCCAGCGAACCCCAAATAAGAGAACCCACTATGTGGGTCCCCAGTCTTAGGCTGGAAGAAAGTGACTATTTAGACTCCTCACAGATGAGCCTCTGGCAGAACCAGCGTTAATTGGCTGAATGCTGTACTCTGTATGGCATTCGGCCAATCAACGCTGGTCAATACATTCCTATGGGAAAAAAGTCAGCTCCTGCATATCGCAAGCTGATAGGGATCCCGACGTAATACAGTGACTATTAACATGCTCCAGTATTTTAGATGTAGGTCAGAAATCACTTTCCCTTCCGACACTAGATTTAACCAAGCTTCACCATCATCATCCTGCTGAGATGGAGCTACTAAAGGAAACCTTGCCTTCAAAGTCATGTTCTGGAGCTGCGACTGAGCCAAATCTAAACACAGAGTCCTTTTGAACGGACCAAAATTCACCAGCAGTGTTTTGGCCCTTAGGGTGAGTTGAGCCTTGCACCAGCACGTGTCCCGTAACATCAGGCGGGCCCTAAGTTCTGCGCTTTGCAAAAAGTTCCCCTTGACCACCGACGCGTGGACAAGTGCATGCAGCCAGGGACGCTACATCTTAATCACAGCACACTGGCTGAATATAGTTGAGGCTGGGACCGGGTCACAAACTGTGGCGGCCTGTCTTGTCTCCCTGAACAATATTCCTGGCAGGAGGGCTGAAACACCACCCTCCTTCTCCTCCTCCGCCGCTGCGACCCCAGCTACGAGCTGGAAATGCTGCAAAACGGGCGTGTGGAGACGTCAGCAGGTCGTGCTGAAGCTCATCAGCTTGGGGGACAGACAGCACAGTGCCTCCGAGGTCAGGGATGCCATCCTGGATGAGATGGCAATGTTTTCTGCACCTGGGCCCAGGCAGGTTGGTGTATGTGATAACGGCCGGAACCTGGTAACAGATCTGGAGCTTGCCAGACTCAAACACGGTCCACACATGGCCCATGTTTTCAACTTATTGGTGCCACAGTTTTTAAAACGTACCCCAATTTACACGAGCTACTGGTTAAAGTGCGGTGCTTGTGCGCTCACTTTGGCAAGTCTACAGTAGCTGCTGCTAGCCTCAATACACTCCAGCAATGCCTACATCTGCCCGAAGCACCGGCTGTTGTGCGAGGTCACCGCACGCTGAAACCCTAGATACCATATGCTGAGCAGGGTGTGTGAGCAGCAGAGACCTTTGATGGAGTTCCATCTCCAAAACCCAAGGGTTCATCAAAGTCAGTTCCCTCAGTTTCTGCACCATGAGTTTCCATGGGTGGCAGACTTATGTGAAATCCTATCCCATCCTTTCCACTGGACTAGAAACATTATCATGTGCTCATCACAATTCCTGATATGACAGCTGTGTTAAGCAGGGTGCAGGGTACAATGCAGACCAGGCCCGAGCACCAGGAACAGGTGTTACAATGGCTAGTGGATAATGCTTCCAGCTGCTTTTCCACCAGCCAGTCAGCCACTAACCGCAGTCGTGTTCATAGCCAAGAGTCTGCCCCTCCTTCCTCCCAACATGCCCAATCTTCCCAAAAGAGTCATAACACCCTTGCCCCCTCTCAGGATCTATTTTCGGGTCCTTTTACTGTCTCTCCCTTCCCAAATTGCAGGAGCTACCAGACGATTTTGTGTGTCCTGATGCCCAAATACTGGAGTATCCGCCATTTCCTACCAATTTTGGGATTGTGGACCCGCAACCAGCGTTTCTAGGCCTCAGTGATTGGGTCTCCAAGTTGGATTTGTGCCTGGAACTGTACGCTGTACGCCTTGGAGGTCCTTCCCTGCTGCCAGCGTGCTATCGGAAAGGGTCTTCAGCGCAGCCGGTGGCATCATCACGGATAAGCACAGCTGGCTGTCAGCTGACAGTGCTGACCGGCTGACTTTCATCAAAATGAACAGCCAATGGGTAGACGCATCATTTACATGTTAGTTACATGACAAATTTAGTGCGGTTTGCACACTTTGCAAGTCTAAACTGAATAGGGGCTCTGAAAAGAGCGACCTTACACCTTACCACCTTTTGCATGCGCTGTCATTTGGAAGGCAAGCCCTGGGCTCAGTGGGAGAGAGCAAACGCAGGACAATCATCGCCCGACGTTGCCGACACTGCCTCTTCCACTGTTTACAGTGCTGGTGCTGAAGTCCAGACCACCAGCCTGGACACCTACACATCTGTCTCTGACACATTGGGGAGTTCACCCTCATCCGGCCTTTTGGCCTGAACCATCATGCACCGCTTTCCAGCCACTCCTCATCTCCCAGGCGTTTCATTGCAGGAAGAAGTACAGCGCAAACCATCCACATACCCAAGCCTTTAACAGCCTCATCTAAAAACTGCTGGCCCTGGAGATGGAGCCTACTACTGCAACCTTGACCCCAGCTATGAGCTGGAAACGCTGTAACACTGGCGTGGGGAGATGAATGTCAGCAGGCCGTGCTGAAGCTTGTCAGCTTGGGGGACAGACAGAACACTGCCTCTGAGGTGAGGGATGCCATCCAGAATGATATGGCAATATGGTTTTTCCCGCTGCACCTGGCCCAGGCATGTTTGCATATGTGATAATGGCCAGAACCTGGTAGCACATCTGGAGCTTGCCAGACTCAAATACGATCCACACATGGCCCACGTTTTCAACTTGTTGGTGCAAAGGTTCTTTGAAACCTACACCATTGTGCCTGATATACTGGTCAAAGTGTGACCATTTTCGTAAGTGAAAAGTAGCCTCTGCTAGGCTGAAAACAATCAGAGCACACTCCTGTCATCTTCACACCGTTGGCTGGCGGAGGAAGATGAGGGGGATGAAGTGGCATTTCATGTCACTATCCCACACGAGGCTTGAGGGTGAAGTTCAGTGCATCTCATTGCTTCAGCACGGATGGTGTGAAGGGGAATGTGAAATGGATGAAATGGAGAGTGACCCTTACAGTTGGGGGCAGCGAAGTCATACCAAGTAACACACTGGCACACATGGCTGACTTCATGTTGGGTTGCTTTTCAAGAGACAAAGGCATACTTCACATCATGGAGAGCAAACAATACTGGATTGAACAAAAATTTGGATTGAGTTTATATAGCGTGACTGAATTGCTGTGTATCACACTTAGCTATTGGGGGGTAGACCCTTAAAAATTGGATTGAGCTGATATAGCGTGACTAAATTGCTTTGTATCACACTTAACTTTTGGGGGGTAGACCCTTAAAAATTGGATTGAGCTTATATATCCTGATTGAATTGCTGTGTCTCCCACTTAGCTTTGGGGGGTACAGCATTAAAAACAGGTTTGACCATACATGGCCTGACTGAATGAACGGCTGTCTCCCACTTAGCTTCGGGGGGTACAGCATTAAAAACAGGTTTGACCATACATGGCCTGACTGAATGAACGGCTGTCTCCCACTTAGCTTCGGGGGGATACCCCCTTAAAAATTGGATTGAGCTGATATAGCCTGATTGAATAGTTGTGTCTCCCACTTAGCTTTGGGGAGTAGACCCTTAAATATTGGATTCAGCGTACATAGCCTGACTGAATTTCTGTGTCTCCCAGGTAGGTTTTGGGGTTACACACCGTGAAAAACTGGATTGAGCGTACATAGCCTGACTGAATTTCGGTGTATACTAGAAAGGATTTCTGGTTACACACCATGGATATCTGGATTGAGCCTACATAGCCTGACTGAATTTCTGTCTCCCCCACCTAGGTTTTGGGGGTACACATTGTGAAAAACTGGATTAAGCGTACATAGCCTGATTGAATTTCAGTGTCTCCCACCTAGGTTTTGGGGGTACACACCCTGGATATCTGGATTGAGCGTACATAGCCTGACTGAATTTCGGTCTCTCCCACCTAGGTTTTGGGGGTACACACCGTGAAAAACTGGATTGAGCGTACATAGCCTGACTGAATTTCTGTCTCTCCCACCTAGGTTTTGGGGGTACACACCCTGGATATCTGGACTGAGCGTACATAGCCTGACTGAATTTCAGTCTCTCACACCTAGGTTTTGGGGATACACACTGGGAAAAACTGGATTGAGCGTACATAGCCTGACTGAATTTCTGTCTCTCCCACCTAGGTTTTGGGGGTACACACCGTGAAAAACCGGATTGAGCGTACATAGCCTGATTGAATTTCAGTGTCTCCCACCTAGGTTTTGGGGATACACACCGTGGATATCTGGATTGAGGGTACATAACCGGACCTAATTGCTCTGTATCCCTGTTTTGAGGTTACACACTGCCTGAAAAGCTGGTTTGCATGTATATAGCAAGAACTATCTTCTCTGTATTCCTGCTATTTTGTGGTGGGGACACCCCTAAGAAAAGCTGGTTTGCACGTATATAGCAAGAACTAACTGCTCTGTATTCCTGCTATTTTGTGGAGGGACACCCCAAAGGAAAGCTGGTTTGCACGTATACAGCCGGTTCTAACTTCTCTGTATTCCTGCTAATTTGTGGGGGGACACCCCAAAGAAAAGCTGGTTTGCACGTATATAGCCGGTTCTAACTTCTCTGTATTCCTGCTATTTTGTGGTTGGACACCCCCGAAGAAAAGCTAGTTTGCACGTATACAGCCGGTTCTAACTGCTCTGCATTCCGGCTATTTTGTGGTGGGGACACCCATAAGAAAAGCTGGTTTGCACGTATATAGCCAGTTCTAACTAGAGATGAGCGAACAGTAAAATATTCGATGTTCGTTATTCGTTCCGAATAGCATCTCAATATTCGACTATTCGAACGAATATCGAACACCATTATAGTCTATGGGAGAAAATGCTTCGTTTCAGGGGATCCCACCATTCGACTCAGGAGGGTCACCAAGTCCACAATCACACCTCAGCAAATGATGCCAACACCTCTAAAATGCAACGGGGACAGCAGGGGAAGCATGTCTGGGGGCATCTAACACACAAAAGTCCCTCTATTACCCCACTATCACAGCCTAACAACTACACACTTTCCACACTCAAAAAAACCTCTATCAAAGTGGGAAAATACCTGGAAACCTTTACTCCCCAAACGGATGGACACAAACCCCAATTTAAGCTCAACAAACATTAACAAGCACCCCTTTAAATCACATTCCCCATGACAACCACAGATGGAATAGGAAATGGGAAATCCTTCAGTCCCCACTTTAAACTGTCATTGTGGATGTGTGTGTGATGTGGTAAGACCTTCCAAAATTCACTTTTCTAGCCCTTAACATGAGCCCTTCCAAATTAAGTTACAGGCCCTTAAGCTGAGCTACCAGCAGAAATCGAGGCCATTCAGGTGACTTCAGCCTTCTACCTGCAGAGTTTTAGGCCCTTTAACTTAGTTCAGCCTTGCAACAGCAGAGATTTGTTGGCCCTTTGGGTGAGTTGAGCCTTTAAAAAGCAGTGTTTTTGGCCCTTGGCAGTAGAGCCTTTAAAAAGCAGTGTTTTTGGCCCTTGGAGTGAGCAGAGCCTTTAAAATACAGTGTTTTTGGCCCTTGGAGTGAGTGGACCCTTTAAACTACAGTGCTTTTGGCCCTTGGAGTGAATGGAGCCTTTCAACTACAGTGCTTTTGGCCCTTGGAGTGAGTGGACCCTTTAAACTACAGTGCTTTTGGCCCTTGGAATGAGTGGAGCCTTTCAACTACAGTGCTTTTGGCCCTTGGAGTGACTAGACCCTTTAAAATACAGTGTTTTTGGCCCTTGGAGTGAGTAGAGCCATTAAAATACAGTGTTTTTGGCCCTTGGCATGAGTAGAGCCTCGCACCAGCAATGTTTTTGGCCCTTGGAGTGAGTGGAGCCTTTAAATTACAGTGCTCTTGGCCCTTGGAGTGAGTGATGCCTTTAAACTACAGTGCTTTTGGCCCTTGGAGTGAGTAGAGCCTTTAGAAAGCAGTGTTTTTGGCCCTTGGAGTGAGTGGAGCCTTTAAATTAGTGCTTATGGCCCTTGGAGTGAGTGGAGCCTTTAAACTACAGTGCTTTTGGCCCTTGGAGTGAATAGAGCCTTTAAAATACAGTGTTTTGGGCCCTTGGAGTGAGTAGAGCCATTAAAATACAGTGTTTTTGGCCCATGGCATGAGTAGAGCCTCGCACCAGCAGTGTTTTTGGCCCTTGGAGTGAGTGGAGCCTTTAAATTACAGTGCTTTTGGCCCTTGGAGTGAGTGGAGCCTTTAAACTACAGTGTTTTTGTCCCTTGGAGTGAGTAAAGCCTTTAGAAAGCAGTGTTTTTGGCCCTTGGAGTATATCCTTTAAAATATAGTGCTTTTGGCCCTTGGAGTGGGTACAGCCTTTAAAAATCAGTGTTTTATGCCCTTTTGGTGACTAGAGCCATGCAGCAGCGGTGTTTCATTTTTTGGCTCTTGGGGTGACTAGAGCCATGCAGCAGCAGTGTTTCATTTTTTGGCCCTTGGGGTGACTAGAGCCATGCAGCAGCAATGTTTCATTTTTTGGCCCTTGGGGTGACTAGAGCCATGCAGCAGCAGTGTTTCATTTTTTGACCCTTGGGGGTGACTAGAGCCATGCAGCAGCAGTGTTTTATTTTTTGGCCCTTGGGGTGACTGGAGCCATGCAGCAGAAGTGTTTTATTTTTTGGCCCTTGGGGTGACTAGAGCCATGCAGCAGCAGTGTTTCTTTTTTTGGCCTTGGGGTGACTAGAGCCATGCAGCAGCAGTGTTTCATTTTTTGGCCCTTGCGGTGACTAGAGCCATGCAGCAGCAGTGTTTCATTTTTTGGCCCTTGGGGTGACTAGAGCCATGCAGCAGCAGTGTTTCATTTTTTGGCCCTTGGGGTGACTAGAGCCATGCAGCAGCAGTGTTTTATTTTTTGGCCCTTGGGGTGAATAGAGCCATGCAGCAGCAGTGTTTCATTTTTTGGCCCTTGGGGTGACTAGAGCCATGCAGCAGCAGTGTTTCATTTTTTGGCCCTTGGGGTGACTAGAGCCATGCAGCAGCAGTGTTTAATTTTTTGGCCCTTGGGGTGACTAGAGCCATGCAGCAGCAGTGGTTTCTTTCTTTTTTTTTTTTTTTTGGCCCTTGGGGTGACTAGAGCCATTCAGCAGCAGTGTTTCATTTTTTGGCCCTTGGGGGTGAGCCCTAAAATATTAATTTTCAGGCCCTTGGGGGTGCCCTAAAACATTAATTTTCAGGCCCTTGGGGTGAGCCCTAAAACATTAATTTTCAGGCCCTTGGGGGGAGCCCTAAAACATTAATTTTCAGGCCCTTGAGGTGAGCCCTAAAACATTAATTTTCAGGCCCTTGGGGGAGCCCTAAAAATTAGATTTCAACCCCTTGGAGGTGAGCCCTAAAAAATTATTTTGCAGGCCCTGAAATTGAGTTGCAAAAAAATTGAGTTGCAACCCCCCTGGGGGGAGGGGGAGATGATGGAAGTATTTTTTTGTATATATAAATATATATATATATATATATATATATATATATATATATATATATATATATATAAATTCACATGCAGAATTAGGGGCTGTGGTTGTAGGAGGAGGAGGACGACGATGAGGAGTATGAGGAGGAAGAGTAAATTGTTTGCTGACTGAATCTCTCCAGTACCTGGGCACTGGTGTGGATACCCAGCTGGTTATCCACGTCCTCAACCATGTCCCCTGCTGCTGCTGGCAGCCCCTCTCCAGTACCTGGACTGTGGAGTGGATATACAGCTGGGTATCCACATCCTAGCCCACGTCCCCTGCTCATGATGGCGAAGGATATTCGTGGCATCCCCTCTACAGTAGCTGGACTGTGGACTAGAAAGCCAGCTGGGTATGCATGTCCACGCCCTCTGCTGCTACTGACAAGAAGCAATGCTGGCTGCCCCTCTCCAGTACCTGGACTGTGGTCTACACACCCAGCTGAGTATGCACGTCCACATCCTTGCCCACGTTCCCTGCTGCTACTGATGAGGGACACTGCTGGCAGCCCCTCTCCAGTAGCTGGACTGTGGACTACACACCCAGCTGGGTATGCACGTCCACGTCCTCGCCCATGTCCCCTGCTGCTACTGACGAGGGACACTGCTGGCAGCCCCTCTCCAGTAGCTGGACTGTGGGGTGGATATACAGCTGGGTATGTACGTCCACGTCCTCGTGCACGTACCCTGCTGCTACTGACGAGAGGCATTGCTGGCAGCCCCTCTCCAGTAGCTGGACGGTGGACTACACACCCAGCTGGGTATGCACGTCCACGTCCTCGCCCACGTCCCCTGCTGCTACGCTGCATGATTTTCTAGCTAGCTAGCTAGCTAGCTATTATTGAGCTCTGAAAAGAGCTGTTATTATTCAGAATTCCTGCCTAACCAAAGCACTGTATTGCACTGACAGTCTTATTCCACACTCTCCCTATCACTCCAAAACTGAAATGACATGAATAGGGCGGCGGCCGTTCTTATGAATTGGGAGGTCACATGTTTTCCGCAGCCAATGGGTTTTTTCAATTTTTTTCACTGCCTCCGTTGTCGTAGTTCCCGTCCCATTGGTGCAAAAAACGCGCCAGGGAATGTGGGAGGGGACACGAATTTTTACTGCGTATGTGGCCTTGTATTCGATTGTGAACGATCGAACGACGTTCGCTCATCTATAGTTCTAACTGCTCTGTATTCCTGCTATTTTGTGGGGGGACATCCCGAAGAAAAGCTGGTTTGCACGTATATAGCAAGAACTAACTGCTCTGTGTTCCTGCTATTTTGTGTGTGTGTGTGGGGGGGACACCCCTGTAAAAGCTGGTTTGCATGTATATAGCTGGAACTAATAGCTCTGTATGCCTGTTTTGGGGAGCACACCGTCCGTGGAAAGCTCGACTCCTCTCCCTGCAGTATATAGCTCTGAAAAGAGCTGTTGTTGTTCCTCCATTTTTCCCTGCCTAGCTGAAGCTAATCCATATCTAGCCCTCAGCAGCACGTCTGTCCTTATGCCTGAAATCCAGAAAATGAAACGAATATGGCGGCCGCTGTTCTTATGAATGGGAGGTCACATGTTTTCGGCAGCCAATGGCTTTTTCCAATTTTTTTTCAATGCCTACGTTGTTGTAGTTCCTGTCCCACCTCCCCTGCACAGTTATTGGTGCAAAAAACAGGAAAGGTGGGAGGGGATACAAATTTTTACTACATATGCCGCGTGGTATTCGATTGGAAACGAATACCTCGAACGGCCTGATATTCGATAGAATACCTATTTGGTCGAATGGTGTTCGCTCATCTCTAATCCACATACATGCATTTAGCATGACTTACATTACATTCCAGTATAGGGCAAGGTTTAATTAAATAAGAAAAGGTTTGTTAATCTCAGGAGACTAATAGTTATCTAAATATTCCTCAGAGCTTTGAGATTCTTAGAGCTCACCTCTCGCTTGAGCAATCGGATCAACACTAACTATGATGAAAGATGAATCACTATGTCAGAAGAGGTGACTTCAACACGCCTCCATCTTCTTTTTTTTTTTTTTTTTAAATGTGGATTGTGAGCCCCACATAGAGCTCACAATGTACATTTTTTCCCTTTCAGTATGTCTTCGGAATATGGGACGGAAAACCATGCAAACGCTGGGAGAACATACAAACTCCTTACAGATGGTTTTTTTGCCCTTGGCAGGATTTGAACACCAGGACTCCAGCGCTGCAAGGCTGCAGTGCTAACCACTGAGCCACCATGTGGCCCCTGTGAAGCCTCCATCTTCAACAGCAACCGCCTCTTCTGCGTCTTCTTCTGGCTGGAGTGTGACCCAGCCGGAAGAAGATACGGTTGCTGTTGAAGATTGAGGCGTCGCTGGAGAGAGTTCTCTGGAAGCATTGGGGACGCCTCCAGTGCTGTCTGAGTGCTGGGGCCCACCCCCAGTGCTGCGAAAGGACTCATTTGCATACTAGTAAAAACTGATATTTCTACCGAACAGCGGGCTCTGGATAAAGGTAGGAGACGAATAGCCTTTGTTAAGGCTATTCCTACATGTCAACTAGAAAAAAAGTGTTTAAATGATAGGATCCCTTTAATTCCTGGAATAAGATATTGCCCTACAGCCATGCTAATGGAGCTTTTTTAAATGCACCAATATGTGTATATAGAACCGGGGCTGTGATTACTGTTATACGGTTCTTAATTGGAATATACTGTATATATATATATATATATATATATATATATATATATATATATATATATATATATCATACTAAGGGTGCAATTTCTGTAAATTTTGTGTGGTTGTTAACATGGGAGCTATACCCCCTTTTTAACTTTTGTTGATAATAAAGGTTTTTAGCTTTTAACCCTATTAGTGAGTCACCATCACAATTTATTTCTAATTTGATTTCATAGGGCTACTCACACTTGAGAAAAAATTTTATTTTTTTTTTCATTCCTATTATAGCATCAACTCCCATCATCATAAATCATCTGATATAATCTCTGTAGTTGTAACTTTTTTTATGATGCTTGTAGGCTTGCAAGTCTGTTATTTTTTTGTTTGCATAGTTTTCTTAGCTCATGTGTTGAGTTTAATTGATTAATTGCTATAGCATACCTCCCATATTTCTAAGGATGAAAATGTAGCTCCTTCCACTTCTAAGTTGACTCCACCCATTCCAATCCATTTCTCTTTGTTATCTCCACACAATAACCCTAATATAATGTCCCCTAGAGGTGGCATTAAACTGAGGCATCTGGAGATGGACACTAAACTGTGCTGTAAGCTGGAGGGGAACATTAAACTGGGGTAGCTGGAGAGGGACATTAAACTGTGAAGTTACCTGGTGGGGACATTAAACTGGGGCAATTGGGTGGGGACATTACACGGAATTATAAAATAGGGTGTCAGAATATGTGTGTCAGATTCCAAGAGGAAAACTTTTTAAGGGGTTAAAATGTAAAACAAACTATATAAACTTGGTATACCTAGAATCATACAGAGACTTAAATCGGGATTTTGTTGAATGGTGCCAGCAGAACCAGCTCAGGATTAATGCTGGGAAGACCAAGGAGATGGTGGTGGACTTTAGTAAACGGAGAGGTGCTCCGACCCCAGTGGAGATCCAGGGGACATGCATTGAGATAGTCAGGACCTATAAGTATCTGGGTGTGCTCCTCAATAATAAACTAGACTGGGCTGATCACCTGGAGGCGCTGCACAGAAAGGGCCACAGCAGACTGTACCTGCTCAGGAGGCTGAAGGCCTTCGGAGTCCGGGGGACACTTCTTAGGGCCTTCTTCAACTCTGTGGTTGCCTCAGCCATCTTTTTCGGTGTAGCCTGCTGGGGGAGCAGTATATCAACCAGGGACAGAAATAGACTTGACAGGCTGATCAGAAGGGCCAGCTCTGTCCTGGGGAGCCCCCTGGACCCAGTACAGGTGGTGGGTGACAGAAGGATACTGTCTGTGGTGACCTCCATGCGGGAGAACAAATCCCACCCCATGTATGGGACCCTGATGGGACTTGGCAGCACTGTAAGTGACCGTCTGCTTCACCCCAAGTGTGAGAAGGAGCGCTATCGCAAGTCCTTCCTTCCAACCGCGACCAGGCTGTATAATCTACATCAGACCAAGCGAAGATCACTCCGCACAGAGAACTAATGATTATGACGATGACCATGAAGTCCTCCTTCTTTCCTCTCTGTTCCTAAGCTGCTATGGACTCCTAGTATATCTTTCTCAGCATATGTGTGTCTACTACTTCTGCAATATTTACTGTGTATTATCCTGTATCTGTATTACTATGCAGCTGAAACATACTGAAATTTCCCCACTGTGGGACTATTAAAGGATTATCTTATCTTATCTTATACCATAGACAGGTGACATGTCATTGTGGCTGCACAGTGAACTCCATAAAAGCACAGCCCATAAGAAAGTCAGTTTTTCTCCAATTCCACCCTATTCTGATTCTTTTTTCCAGCTTCCCAGTACATATGAAATATTAAATGGTACAGAGGACAATTTGTCCCACAAACATTAAGCCCTCTGTGAATGGAAAAATAGCAAATTTACGGGGTTTGGAAGGTGGGGAGTCAAAAACGAAAATAGAAAAATGCCTGCAGCATTTATTTATGATACATGAAACATAAATGCCATAAATATTGAAATTCAGATACCAGAAATTGATGTTTTCTATTTGTTTCACCTCTTAAAAACAAAAAGTAATGACACCGCAAACTACAAAGATTCAGAAATTTACATTGAAATGAAATGCAAAAAGTTATGAAAGTGGGAATGCAAATTGCTAAAGGGATAAAATGCACATACGACACTAGTTATGTTTCAGAAATATTTATTTGTCAGGAACGCCCTTCTGACTGTGAAGAGCTAAGTTACCGACACCAATAGCTCTTCACCCGGGGCACAGATCGGGAAAGCCGATAGTGCGCTGAATTCAGCGCACTATCGGCTTTCCAGCAGTATATAAAACTGCCTGTGCCCAAACACATAAAGGTCCTCTTTAACCAGGAGGAATCCAGGGCCCACCACACCTGAGTAAGATCTGACCGATCTGGTCCGTTCATGGCATGATTATCACAAAAAAATGCATCAGTTCTCCAGCAATTATGAAAAAAATGTAATAGTTACCATGCAGCTGTTGCCAATAATGCTCCGAAACAGTGTTGTGAAAAACACAGCTACAGGGTGATTACAGTCAAAACTGTAACCTGAAACAGCACAGTGCTCTACCATTGCCTTTAAGGCCGGGACTCCACGTGGTGTACATGCCAGTTTGGCCGCGGCAGAAACGCCACAGAAACAAACAGGTTCTGGTCCAAAAACTGGGTAGCCCCGACTGAAAGCCGGTGCACTGCACTGGCATCCAGCCGCACACTCTGCTCCGGATTAGGCCCAATGAATGGGCCTACTCCAGAGGAGTACTCCGAATCGCGAGGCGACTTGGCCTGAAGAATGAGCATATTGCTTCTTTTTTCCGGGAGCTGGAAGAAATAGCTCCCGGAAAAAAGACCTGAGCTGCTCCCATTGAGTTCAATGGGAGCTGTCTTTTTGGCCAGGGTTTTGAGGCAGATACGGGCTCAAAACCCTAACCAAAAAACTCTGTGTGGATGCATGGATTCTAGAAATTCCCACCCACACCTTGCAGAAAAATATGCGCAATGGAGACGTGGCAATTTCCAAAACCGTAGCAGTTTTGGAAAATGCAGCATGTCAATTATACAGTCCTATGAAAAAGTTTGGGCACCCCTATTAATCTTAATCATTTTTAGTTCTAAATATTTTGGTATTTGCAACAGCCATTTCAGTTTGATATATCTAATAACTGATGGACACAGTAATATTTCAGGATTGAAATGAGGTTTATTGTACTAACAGAAAATGTGCAATATGCATTAAACCAAAATTTGACCGGTGCAAAAGTATGGGCACCTCAACAGAAAAGTGACATTAATATTTAGTAGATCCTCCTTTTGCAAAGATAACAGCTTCGTCACTGATTCTTGAACATTATTCTCAAGAATCTGCTGATACTGAGTGGAATCCATGCGACTCTCAACTTTAACAAGATTCCCGATGCCGGCATTGGCCACACAGCCCCAAAGCATAATGGAACCTCCACCAAATTTTACAGTGGGTAGCATGTGTTTTTCTTGGAATGCTGTTTCTTTTTGGACGCCATGCATAACGCCTTTTTTTATAACCAAACAACTCAATTTTTGTTTCCAAAATGAAGCTGCCTTGTCCAAATGTGCTTTTTCATACCTCAGGCAACTCTATTTGTGGCGTACGTGCAGAAACGGCTTCTTTCTCATCACTCTCCCATACAGCTTCTATTTGTGCAAAGTGCGCTGTATAGTTGACCGATGCACAGTGACACCATCTGCAGCAAGATGATGCTGCAGCTCTTTGGAGGTGGTCTGTGGATTGTCCTTGACTGTTCTCACCATTCTTCTTCTCTGCCTTTCTGATATTTTTCTTGGCCTGCCACTTCTGGGCTTAACAAGAACTGTCCCTGTGGTCTTCCATTTCCTTACTATGTTCCTCACAGTGGAAACTGACAGGTTAAATCTCTGAGACAACGTTTTGTATCCTTCCCCTGAACAACTATGTTGAACAATCTTTGTTTTCAGATCATTTGAGAGCGGGCTGTCCATGTTCGGCGACCATCAAACTTAACTGAACTTGAATTGTTTTGTAGAAAGAAATGGTCCAAAATACCTTCATCCAGGATCCAGGAACTGATTAAAAGCTACAGGAAGCGACTAGAGGCTGTTATCTTTGCAAAAGGAGGATGTACTAAATATTAATGTCACTTTTCTGTTGAGGTGCCCATATTTTTGCACCGGTCAAATTTTGGTTTAATGCATATTGCGCATTTTCTGTTAGTACAATAAACCTCATTTCAATCCTGAAATATTACTGTGTCCATCAGTTATTAGATATATCAAACTGAAATGGCTGTTGCAAACACCAAAATATTTAGAACTAAAAATGATTAAGATTAATAGGGGTGCCCAAACTTTTTCATAGGACTGTATCTACAGAAATGCAAGAGGTTTCCCTATAGATATAATTGGAGCAGAAAGTCCTCTGGAGACTTTCTGTGAAAATAATGATGTGCTGCCGCCACAGTTTTTACAGCAGCGTTTTTTTTGCTGCAGCCCACTATGTGGGGTCTTAGCCTTATACAGTTTTTAGCTTCATGGCTTTTACAGTGGAACCATGTGATTCATTTGTTTGATGTGGTTGTGAATATGAGGTCAAAAACATCTCATGTTCTCGCAGGGCACTATCTTTGTTTTTACTCATGCTAAAACATGTGTTTTGATCAATGTAATGCTAAGTTCACGCTAGTGATGGCTCTTTGATAGGGTTGAGCGATCGTGTTCGGAAAAGATTGGATTCCGAGAAAATTTCACGTTCGCCATCGGAATTCCGAACACGATCTTTTTATGTGGGATCGAGATCAGTGATCTTTTCCCACAATGCTTTGCTTAGCCTTCACACTGAGTATACGCTGTATACGCAGTGTAAAGGCTCCGCTGCAGTTCCATAGGAATGAATGGAAGCAGCCGGCACACAGCCTTAACCCCCTGTGCGCCGGCTGACTCCATTCATTCGAATGGGAGGCTAAACTAAACATCTCTAGCAGCTACTTACCTCTAATGATGGCTGCTCCAGTGCCCTCCTTCTTCTTGCCTCGCTGCCCCGCCTCCCAGGTTAGTGTTTCAAGCGCTAAGTAGGGGCTTGTGGCTTAGGAGAGTGTGGGCGGGTACAGGGCGGGGAGACGTGACGTCTCCCCTCCCAGTACCCACCCACACTCTCCTAACCTAGCAGGGAGGGGGCAGCGAAGGAAGAAAAGCAGCGTGGAGCAGCAGCGAAGGGAAGAAGGAAGGCACGGAGCACAGGACCAGCCATCTCTGGAGGTAAGTGGACACCAGGGGGGACTAAGTAGCTACAGGATTAAAAAAAAATCCTCTGGCTACTTTAGTGATTCACTACACAGCGTGGATTCTAACAATTGTTAGATTCCATGCTGTATAGTGAATAGGATTGCTTTTAAAATCCGATCTCCGATTAATAAAAAAATCCCATTGACTTGCATTGGGATCGGAATTGGGATCGAGTTCGAATGAAAAATGATCGGAAATCGGATTTTAAAATCGATCCTGAAAAGTCAAGATCGGCTCAACCCTACTCTTCGAGAGATGTACTGCTAAAACAGTGCTTACTCATGGAGCCTAGTGGGACCCCATTTACTATAATAGGGTCCATCTGGTTTTAGTTATTTTAAAATTGAAAAAAAAAAAAAAAAGTTCTCCAACAGAGATTCTGATACAGATGTGAACTTAGTAATTTTCATACTGTAGGTTCATGTGAGTATGTAACAGCAATCTAAAATCACCTTGTGGTTGATCACCTCTGACTGTATGAAAACAAAAGAAAAAAAGGATGTCAGTCAGCTCACCATATTATATGGAAATGAAGTTCCTAATACAACTGAGGTGCAAGGAAAACTCCCAGGACTCACTGAAGTAAGTTGAAGTAATTTTGCACGAAAGATAAAAATTCAGCACATCTCCAAAGTTGTATTCATACAAAATATAACTTTTAATTAAGAATTAAAATCCAAAAAAGAAACAAACAAAAAATAGAGGAAAAAAAACCCATATAAAATTGCAGAACAGCTATTCTGCAATTTTATTTGTTTGTTTTTTCTCTATTTTTTGTTTGTTTCTTTTTGGGACTTTAATGCTTAAAGGGGTATTCCCAACTCACCTTGCTCACCAACTTGCAGGCTGTATACTCTGTTCACTTCCTGGTTTTCTTTGTAAATTGGTGGGTGGGGTTTGACTTGCTCTGCTTAGCTCTCTTCATAGCAGTACACGTTTGCAGTCGGTAATGAGGGATGGTTATAAATAAATTAGCACAGTATCACTGGAAGATGCACAATATGAAGCTGATGTAGCAGAGCTGGATTTGATAGGTGATGAGAATCCCAAACTTACATGCTACAGAACCAAGAGTCAGCTTGCAATAAACTCAATTTTAGGTCTGTGTTTACATATAGAGGTAACAGACTCCTTGTCTCAGTCCTTATCAGCAAAAATCAATTAGCCAACCTGATAACTGGAAGAGGGAGATAACAGCTCAGAAATGTGAGCACCAAGCAGTCAGCTCCCCCTCCCCTACTGAGAGCAGGGAACTACATTACTTGTCCTGGGTGGAGAGATAAGATCATCCCCAGATCTGTGGTTATGGAAACGCAGTGTAAACAATGAAGTGAATAATCTCAGATGGCGGCCAAACAAAGCAGTTTTGCTGAAGCAATGTATTTAGGAAAAGTCTTAAATGCACATAAGCTAGCGGTATAGATAGGATCCTTGAGATGGGACAACCCCTTTAATTAAAAGTTATATTTTATATGATTACAACTTCGGAGACGTGCTGGATTTTTATCTTTTGTGCAAAATTACTTCTGACAGTATGAACCTGCTAAGGTCTGCCACAACCCACCTGAGCAACAAGGTTCTTTGAGTTCTATTCTTTTGTGAAGGTGTTTGTTGTTTCCTAGCTCTTTTCAAGCTCTGGTTTTGGATTGCTGCCTTCTCTGACTTGTACCTGTTCTATGATGTTGCATGAATACTGCCAATCCTAGTCTCATTAGTATGTTTATAAATGCTAACACCTTGCATAAGATGTCATTACCATATACTAATGAATGCTAGGTGAATGCTACCTTGGGATTCTTGTACAATATATATCTGTGAAGGTTTTTTAAGGTGAAGTTTACAAATACTTTTAAATTCCTTTGGTTTACAGTAGCCAAATCCAAAAGTGATATAGTATAGGTTAAAGCTCCCTTTCTGACAATCCAGTATCTGCTCCAATTGTTACATTAAAGGGGTATTCCCATAACCCTTGTTCACCAACCTGCAGGCTGAGTGCTCTGTTCACTTCCTAGTTTCCTCGGTACATTGGTGGGCAGGGTTTCACTTGCACTGCTATCTGCTATGTTTGCAGTCAGTAATGAGGGATTGGTTGTAAATACATTACCACAGTATGAAGCTGATGTAGAAGCTGATGTAGCAGAGCTGGATTTGAGTCAGCTTGCATTACACACACAGGTAACGGACTCCTTATCTCAGCCCTTATCATCCAAATTCAATTAAACCAGAATCAGAAATGCCGGCGCTCTCACCTTCCCCCCCCCCCCCCTATCTGAGGAGCTCCGTTACTTTTCAGACATACACAGCTCAGAGCTGCTGCTGAGCACTCAGCCCCTCCCTCCCCCCTGAGAGCATGGAGATACCTCACTTTGGGACTGAGCAGATAAGCCCCCCCCCCCCATGGCCATAGAGACTGAGTGTAAACAATGAAGTGAATAAATTAAGATAGCGGCCAAACAAATCAGTTTTGATAAAGCAATGTATTTAGGGAAAGTCTTAAATCCACATAAACTAGCAGTATAGATAGGATGCTTTTCATGAGACAACCCCTTTAAAATTGTTTTTGCCCCTACTATTTCAATGTAGATACAGTGCAAACCTCTCTGTCCTCTACAGATCTAGCAAAGGCTGTATGATCCCTGTCCATAGAGACAATTGTCTGGGTCACATTATGAAAACTCAAATCCAAAAGCCTAGCCAATTGCAATGACTAGAGATGAACAAATCAAGGCTGAAGTTACGGAAAAATTTGATTTGCGTCTAATTCAAATTTCCTCATGATTCGTAGTAATGAATTCCATTTTTTTCTAAAATGACTGCTGCGCATATTAGGACATGCGGCAAGGAACGCTGGGAACCCGGGATAACCCACAATGCCCTGTGTACAACCAATCAGTAGCCAGCCAGCTGCGATGTCACATCCCTATAAATACCATCCACTATTTTAGGTTCACTATTTTCCATTGTACTTAGTGCAAAGGGGGGAGTCAGCAGGCGCTAGGGAAAGTAGAAAACATTTGAAAACTGATATTTTGCTCAATTGAAGATCAGTGAAAGAGCATAGTGAGAATTTATATACATCATTGAAGCAGAGCAGGGTACAATACAACAATACTACTATAACTTGCTGCATTGACTGCCAGCATACTAATGCACGGCAAAATTACATGACTTTTTGACGTGTATTAGTGGCCAAAAAAGGATTATCCATTAATCTCCACAGTTATCTGTTATAACGCCTTTTCTTGGCATTTATTAGTTGGGGAAAAATAAGTGGCTTATTCGCTATTGTGTGTTGAAGTGAGAAAATTACAGGCCTTTTTACCGTAAATTAGTGGCCAAAAAAGGAATATACATTAACCCTTTAATGACTAATGACATACCTGTATGTCATTGACCAATGGGGATAGGGATGTGTAGAATGAGCTCAGGAGATTGAGCTCTCTCCATACAGGGCAGATACTGGCTGCGTAATACAGCCAGGACCCGCCACTAACAGTAGCGATTGGTGCCTGCACCGATCTCAGCTGTTAACCCTTTAGATACCCCAGCTAGACAGGAACGCGGCATCTAAGCTGCTCAGGCACCACCGGCGCCTCCATTTTTCACCATTCAATCGGTTGCCATGACAGCCAAGAGCCTATAGAAGGCCCCCAGACTTGTCATTGCATTATCTCTATTGCACGCTGACAGAGGCAGCTTGTAATAGAGAGGTAGGCATTTTGCTATTCACTGCAATACAGTAGGGGATCAAGGTACCTACGTTTTCAAGGTACCTAGGGGGTCTGATCATTAAAGTAAAAGAAAAAAAAAGGTTTAAAAGTATTAAAAAAAAAAAAAAAGAAGTAAGAGTTCAAATCACCTCCTCTCCCTAGATTACATATAAAAGTAAATAAACAAAAGTAAACATAAACATTTTAGGTCCAAACTATTAAAATATTTATCTCATATGGTGAACAACATAGCGGCAAAAAAAAAAAAGAAGATCAAAATAGCCAAATAGTGGTTATAATTAGAGATGAGCGAACAGTGTTCTATCGAACACATGTTCGATCGGATATCAGGGTGTTCGCCATGTTCGAATCGAATCGAACACCGCGTGGTAAAGTGCGCCAAAATTCGATTCCCCTCCCACCTTCCCTGGCGCCTTTTTTGCACCAATAACAGCGCAGGGGAGGTGGGACAGGAACTACGACACCGGGGGCATTGAAAAAAATTGGAAAAAGTCATTGGCTGCCGAAATCAGGTGACCTCCATTTTAGACGAATAGTGGATTTCAAATCCGGGTCATATGAGAATGTGAACTTTGTGACTATGAGACAGGGATAGCTGTACAGGCAGGGATAGCTAGGGATAACCTTTATTTAGGGGGGAATGTTATTAAAAATAACTTTTTGGGGCTCTATCGGGTGTGTAATTATGATTTTTGTGAGATAAACTTTTTCCCATAGGGATGCATTGGCCAGCGCTGATTGGCCGAATTCCGTACTCTGGCCAATCAGTGCTGGCCAATGCATTCTATTAGCTTGATGAAGCAGAGTGTGCACAAGGGTTCAAGCGCACCCTCGGCTCTGATGTAGCAGAGCCGAGGCTGCACAAGGGTTCAAGCGCACCCTCGGCTCTGATGTAGGAGATCTTGCTAAGCACACACATTCAGCTCTACTTCATCGGGCTAATAGAATGCATTGGCCAGCGCTGATTGGCCAGAGTACGGAATTCGGCCAATTAGCGCTGGCTCTGCTGGAGGAGGCGGAGTCTAAGATCGCTCCACACCAGTCTCCATTCAGGTCCGACCTTAGACTCCGCCTCCTCCAGCAGAGCCAGCGCTGATTGGCCGAATTCCGTACTCTGGCCAATCAGCACTGGCTAATGCATTGTATTGGCGTGATGAAGCAGTGCTGAATGTGTGTGCTTAGCACACACATTCAGCTCTACTTCCTCGGGCTAATAGAATGCATTGGCCAATCAGCGCTGGCCAATGCATTCTATTAGCGTGAACTGAGATAGCACAGGGGTTCTAGTGCACCCTCGGCTCTGCTACATCAGATGTAGCAGTGCCGAGTGTGCATCAGATGTGTAGTTGAGCAAAACTGACTCAGCACTGCTAAGTCTCTGCATTCGCATAGGAATGCATAGGCCAGCCTTCGGCCAATCAGCGATGGCTCTGCGGGAGGAGGCGGAGTCTAAGGTCGGACCTGAATGGAGACTGGTGTGGAGCGATCTTAGACTCCGCCTCCTCCAGCAGAGCCAGCGCTGATTGGTCGAGTTCCTTACTCTGGCCAATCAGCACTGGCCAATGCATTTCTATGGGGAAAAGTTAGCTTGCGAAAATCGCAAACTGACAGGGATTTCCATGAAATAAAGTGACTTTTATGCCCCCAGACATGCTTCCCCTGCTGTCCCAGTGTCATTCCAGGGTGTTGGTATCATTTCCTGGGGTGTCATAGTGGACTTGGTGACCCTCCAGACACGAATTTGGGTTTCCCCCTTAACGAGTTTATGTTCCCCATAGACTATAATGGGGTTCGAAACCCATTCGAACACTCGAACAGTGAGCGGCTGTTCGAATCGAATTTCGAACCTCGAACATTTTAGTGTTCGCTCATCTCTAGTTATAATGCCTTTTCTTGGCGTTTATTAGTGGGGTAAAAAATAAGTGCCCTATTCAACATTGTGTGTTGAAGGGAGAAAATTACAGGCCTATTTGCCCTGTGTTGATTTTCTTTTCATTTCCTTTTTATTTACTTATTTGATCTGACAGTATGTCAGACAGAGAACCAACAGACCCTGCACAGGGGAAGTGCATAGGCCTAAATGTATAGAGAAGTACTCTATGCTCTGGGCTCAGCTCCATTATAGAGCTACTACAAGACAGTCAGCAGCTAGTGCCCAGTCAAGCTCTGGAGGAGACATCTGCCGCTTTCTCCAGTAGATGGGCAAGTAGTGATGAGGTAAGTGGCGAGATGGTGTTGAAAGCGTTCAGGCTCCTGGCTCAGAGACCGTTGAGGAGGAGATCAGTGATGTGCAGATAGTACTCGATGATGATGATGATGATGAAGGGGGCTTCATTATCCTCGGGAGAAGAGGGTGGCAGCTTGTGCATGAAGCAATGGCGAAGCCAGCGTGGCTGGGAGTCAGGAGGGTGTCAGTGGGAGGTTGGTAGTCAAATGTGCACAGTGTAGACTACCCACTTCGTAAGAGCCTACCAGCTAGGAAAGCAGTGGTGCAGGGATTCACAGAGGCAGTGGCGGTAGAAGTCAGTCAGTGCAGAGTGTTGGGAATAAAATCACCTACTCAGTGGTGTGGTAGTTTCTTGTTAAACCACCAGGGAAGCTGAACATGGCCATATGTCAAATCTGTCGGAAGAAGGTGAAGCATGGCCAGGGTGCCAATGTTGGCACCACAGCCCTGCATCAACATATGTAGTGTCACCATAAAGTGGCCTGGGAGAACAGTGGCTCCAATGTGGTGGTCCACCCTGCTGCAGCAACTGCTGCATCACTCAGTGGTACGCAGCCCATTTTAGGCTCCACCACCTCAGCCGAAGGAAGCTGTGTGTCCTTCCCTTGATCTGCTAGTCCTGATGTCAGCAACCTATCACCAAAGCGATTTTGAAGAGACAACAGAATGTGTGCACTAATCCAATGGTGCAGAAGCTGAACGTGCTCCTGTCCAAGTTGCTGGTGCTGCTGTCCCTCCCTTTTCAAGTGGTGGACTCTGTATCTTTCAGAGAACTGATGGGCTTGTGCCGAATCAAGGTGGAGACTGCCAAGCCATCATTTATTTGCCAAAATTGTAGTACCAGCCCTGAACAAATATGTAAAACAGAAGGTGAGCCAATCCTTGACCCTGTCAGTGTCTACCAAAGTGAATGTCAGTGCCAACGTGTGGAGCTGTAACTACAATCAAGGATAATATGTGTCCTTTTTGGCTGACTGGGTGAATGTGGTTCCTGTCCAGACACACCAGTAACTTGGCAAGGAGACGCCGCCTCCTCCTCCACGTTCTCATGCCTATAGACCTGCAACAATGTCCACCTCATCCTCCACTGTGTCCTCAGCCTCCACTGCAGGGACAATTCACAGTGCTCCTCCACCATACCACATGTGCAGGGCACGGCAGTATAACGTTGCTCTACACCTTGTTTTCCTGGGTGAACAGAGTCATTCACTGCTCTATGTCCTGCATCAAGAAATCAAATCCTGGCTTTTTCCGTGACAACTCAATGGTGACTGACAATGGGAAGAACATAGTATCGGTGCTGCGTCAAGGAGGGCAGAGCCATGCCCCCTGCATGGCGCATGTGTTCCATCATTTTTTCAAACATTTCCTTAAAGTCTTTCACCCATCTGCAAGACATCCTAAAAATGGCCAGGAAATTTT
The DNA here is from genome assembly GCF_031893055.1 of Leptodactylus fuscus. NCBI lineage: Eukaryota > Metazoa > Chordata > Amphibia > Anura > Leptodactylidae > Leptodactylus > Leptodactylus fuscus. The sequence continues at coordinate 48,268,175 of NC_134273.1, read as the reverse complement.
GCATGCACTTCAACCACTCATACACCACCAAGCACACCCTCCTTGAGCTGCAGCGGCAGAACAGCCTTTACCAACATAGGCTGATATGTGACATTTCCATCCGTTGGAATTCAACACTCCATATGTTGGACTGACTATACAAACAGAGAAAGACCATAAACTGTTTCTTGATGACAGAGGTACTCCTTTGTGTGACTTCAGTGTTAGCCAGTTGCAGCTCATGTGTGACACCTGCCATTTGCTCATGCCCTTTGAGGAGACCACTTTATTTGTCAGTCACCAGGACCATGGGAAGAACAATGTCATTCCACTGATTCATATCCTGGAAAAGATGCTGGTAAATCTGGCTGGTCAGGATACTGGAGATGTGGTGCCTATATCTCATGGCCACATGAGCCCTGTGGGGGTTGAGCTGGTGTAGGTTGAGGAGGACATTGGAGCACAAGCAATATGCAGTGAAATGGATGGTTTTTCTACACAGGTGACAGGAGAGGAGGAGCAGGAGCAGCTGGAAGAGTAAGAGGGAGATGAAGAAAATGAGACAGATGACCCAGACTCACCGTGGAAGTATGCAATGGGGATGGATGCAAGGAGTCCCTCCAGGTCACTTGTGCAAATGGCATGATGCAAGTTCACTTGCTTGCATAGTAAAGCTGAATTTTCACCATTAGACAGAGGGATGCTCTCCACCATGTTAGACCTTTGCTACTGATCAAAAATTGGGGCTTTTTTTACACCCACTGAACTACTATAGAGACATGTCTGACTGGGGGGCCCTAGGTACTCACCTTGCACTGCCATGGCAACTGTGGGGGGAACGGTGGCACGAGCAGTATCAGCTCCATCAGCAGCAGCCTGATCCTAGAGACGCTGATGAGCAGCTTTCTTCATCTGCATAGTGACTCAGCGGCAGCTAGACACAGAGCAGAACCTGAAGTGGTGGCATACTTGGAGTGCACCTTGCCACCCGCATAGAAGTGGCAGCCAAACTAGATTTGTGGCCAAAACTAGCTGAGTTTGCCCTTGAAAAGATGTCCGTCCAGAGTGGGGATTTAGTGTGGCGGGGGCTATAGGTACCCCAAGGATGACTCAACCTGTCTACTCAACATGTGGAGAGAATGACCTTTGTCAAGATGAATCAGGCATGGATCATTCAGGATATCCACCAACCAATGCCTGATCAGATTAGATCATCCATGCTGCCTCACCCAAACCTTGACAAAAGAGACCGGTTTCTTCTGGATACCTGCCTCAGCTACTATTCTGATACTGCCGCCCGCCTACTGCCACCTCCCCACTCTGTCACCTCCCCACCCTCTATGGCTTCCTAAGGCTGCTGTCCCCCTTTGTTATTCTGATATGTGCCGCTGTTCCTGAAAATCTTCATCTCTGTTGCATATGCTGGACATAAATATATGTCACTAACCAGAACTCAACACCGCAGAACACACACTAGAAGATGGCTTGTGTGTGTACCCTGTTCTACAGATATCCAAACTTTTTCTATAGATAGAGATTTCCAATTATTTTTTATAGCAATTCTAACTAAATTTAACTAAAGTTTAGATTATTACAATAAAAATCCCTGCAGCTTAAAATTGAGCAGGTGCTGTTCAGAAATGTATATTTAGTTACATAGCTAGCATGGTTGAAAAAAGACATATGTCCATCAAGTTCAACCACGGGATGGGAAACGTCATGACAGTCTATACATTTCCATAACCATCAAATTCTATTTTGCTCTTAAAATCCTTTATTAACAATGAAAATATTTCATTAGGTTTTTCCAACAAATTGACAAAGATGAAACAACATGAGCAACGTTATCATCGGGAGGAAAGTGGGGAAGGAATGGGAGAGGAGACAAGCAACTTGGGAAGGAAAATGACAAATAAAGGAAGAGTAGAGCAACAAGGAAAAAATTAACAAATAAGTTCAGAGGAAACCGTAAACAAGGCAAATAGGAGGGAATACCTCCAACATAATGGAAAGCAGTTGAAATGGAGAAGGTGATGAAGAACCAGATGGGGGAATATGTGGTTCTGGGAGGTGAACTGTTGGGGTATGAGAGTAGATGGTGAGTTTAAGGAGGAGAGGAGGGGAAGGAGAATAGGAAGACGGATGAGTAATAAAAAGTATTCCACAGGAGCCATACCCATTGGTTACCGCTATCATCGTCTGTGCTAAGTTCTCTAACCAAGTTCTCTATGTGTTGGATATGCAGGAATTTCTGAAGCTATAATGCATGGGGTAAATGTATATTTCTACAGCCTCAGGATGACGGACCTCGCTGCAACTATGATGAAGCCAATGAGCCTGCTGGTGTGTTTGTTAAAGGGGTTTTCTGGGAAAAAATGTTTCTTTGAAAAGGGTCTGTTAGTGCTATTAATGGTTAATAAATGCACCCATATACCTTTGGCAGTGTTTTGAGTGATTTATTGGTGTTTCTGTGAGCTCCTGGTATCTTCTGCATTTGCTTAAATGGTTCATCTTCCTGTTATGTAACTTCCATGCAAACTACCTCTCACCTCACTCACCTCTTTCCTCTCTCCCTCTCTCCTTCCTCTCTCCCTCCTTCCCATACACCCCCTCTCTGTCTCTATAGCTACCCCACCCACTACCTCTTTCTTCTCTCCCTCCCATACACCCCTACCTGTCTCTATAGCTACCCCACCCATGACCTACTCAGCCTAACTCCTGACAACATTATATACTTACCTCCCTTCCTTTCAGTCTTCCTCCTGCGTGACGGCCCCTCCTTCTTTTCTGACTGCAAGCGCTTTTACCAGCGCTACTCTGTACACTACTGCCGATAATCCCCCTCTGCTGCGCAGCTCCCACACAGGAGAGGTGGATTATCAGCATCAGTGTGCAAAAGAAGGAGGTTCTGTCCCGCAGGAAGAAGCCTGGAACGTAATTATGATTGTGGGGAGGGAGTTGTAGTGATGTTCCATTTCTGAAAATGGGGAAATGGACCATCATTGGATAATCAGCCAGTAAAATTTATACAGCCAAGAAAGGGACACAAGATGGAGAGGGCACAGAGACCTCTCAAGAGTGACCCAGACTTTAGTGGAGTGATTCCAATCTAGAATGCACACGGTGGTCGCATCTAAGTAATAGCAAGTGCAGTCCAGGACTGTCAAGCCTCTTCTCCATTAGTCAGTGTCTGTTTGGCAAGGGGGGTCTCTAGGCCAAGATAAACTTAGTGAACATCTTCTGGTCCACAGTGAGGAAATCTTTAAGGAGCACTCTGTAGATTATGGTCATTATTACCAAGGTTTTCCCCAACAGTGGCATTTCCACTAGTCCCGTATTGTTAGAGATGATCAGATCCAACAGAGGATCCCCTCTCAGATCTTCTACAAGCTGGACCATCAAATTTTCTTGCAACAAGTTGATAAATTTCCTCCCCTTTGTAGATGATTCAGTACCATGATCTCAGTCAATATCCGGGTAGTTACAATCGTCCATCAAGACCACCATACCCGCCTGTGACCCACCTATTCATTTTTCTTATACAATTGATCTAACTCCTCAGTTATGTTGGGAAGGTTCAGGAAAAGTGGAAGAAGGATTGGAGGGAGGCAGGGAGATGCCTAGAGGCACAAATGGATCTGCCAGGAGGAACAACAGAGGAATCACACTCAATAACACCCACCGATGCAGCACGGGAACTGCCCTGCTCACAATCCTAGATGGAGTGATGCGAAAAGGGTAGTGACCATTAGTTTAAACTGCCTCCCTTGGCTGCAATTGGTCTATCTCTACAGACCGACCTATTGCAGTGATCAGGTTTGGTGTAGCCTCCTGATCCACAGCAGTGTTTTGGCGTACCTACTGGCACAGAATATGATTAGATTTGATTGACCAATAGCAGCAATAGCCTTAGCTGGGAGGAAAATATTCCCCCCAAACACGGTGCCAGAATTAGCTACTGTTATAGACAGCAGAAATCCTTTACTGGTCCCCAGGTAGGAGGACACGGTGACTCGCGACTGTGATGTCGTACTATTACGGTGTGTTTCCATAAGACCTGAACAGCTGTGTTGTAATAGTATGTTGCATGTTGCCTAGGGGTTACTGTACCCCCTCCAGCTGCCCCCACAGTTTAAAGTCCTACCCCTGGTAAAAAACAAACATAAAAAACCTAATACTCTTCAAGCCCCGTTCCCTGCTGATCTTCTCTGAAGTCTCTGCTCCCAGAATCATCACATTTCCCCTACTAATCCTAGGGTAGATAATGATAAAGCAGGGAACCGATGCAGATGAGTTGGAACCGGGACATACTTCCTGCCAAATGGGACAGCGGGACAGGACCCGGAATCTGGGACAGTTGGGAGGTATGTACCGTATATACTCTCACATGTACATTCACATAGCATATATACTCACACATTTACATTTCTATACTTCTACATATATTTGTACACATACATTTATATAACATATACTGTATATGAAATGAAAGAAATTTTTTGAGAGAAGTCCTCAGTAGTTGATACCTTTTTTAATGGCTAATTTAAAAAGTTTTTTGATAAGTTAGCCATTAAAAAAGGTATCAACTACTGAGGACTTCTCTCAAAAAATTTCTTTCATTTCATATCCACTGGCTAACACGGTACAAGGACATATACTGTATACTCACACATACCTCTATACAAACCCATACTCACACTGTATATAAGACAAATACTGTAAACAAAGTTACACATATATAAATACTTTACCCCCCAAAACCACAAATTTTTGGCAGAATTGTTGGGTGCGATGGAAATGGAAAAAACTCAGCAGCACCTATAAGTCTGACAGTAGTGAAAGTTATGTATATCGTAGCAGACCTTTCCCTCATTCTTCAAAGGTAATTTTTGGAGTGTTTTAAGAATGCTTGGTTAACCTTTGAGTTTGTATCCACTGCTTACCATCCTTTTCTCCATAAAAATACATGTCACTTTCACTTTCACATAACTTTTGCTGTGTTTGCCTTAGAGAGCTAGAAATTGGATAGATATGTTCCTAGGAGCTGTGAGAGTTTTCTACACTGTGTTTCAAGCCAATTTAAGGTGTGGTTCTTACCAAACCTGTTGTACCTAAAATAAAACAAATCCTCAGAGGCTCGCCCATCACTATTATTTAGCGGGGTTTGGCGTTGTGTCTGTAATGGGCATGACAGCTGACTATGACAAAAAATAGCGCATCTAAGTCCCGACTACTTGAGTGTTTTGAAAAGCATAATCAAGAAACACATTCAGCTTCCAAAGGAACATTATCAGTAGTACTTTACTAAGGTAACAGTTGTTAGTTGCGCAGTTTAAGGGGTTTTCCCATTATGGACACTTATTCCCAGGACAAGCGATATTTGTCCGATTGCTGGGGCCCAATGGCTGGGTCCCATATTGATCAAGAGGATGGGGGACTTTCGGTCCCCCTAAGGCCTCCTTGTGAATTGAGCAACAGTATGAGCACTTGCATGACCAGCTCTCCATTCACTTATATGGGACTGCAGGAACTTCTGGAGATCACAGTCCTGGCAGCCCCATAGAAGTGAATGAAGCACTGGTCATGTAATTGCGCTGGCGCACCATTCACAAGGAGGGCTTAGGAGGACTGAAAATCCCCCGTCATTCTGATCACTGAGGGTCCTGGCGTTCAAGCCCCCAGTGACCTCCCCTGGGCCGGCCTGGCCTCTTTCCATTAAAAATAGGAGGTATAGCGGTCAGGGAATCAGGCTTTCCCCGCCATCCTTGTGATCATAATCATTACACCCCTAAGTAATTCAGCACCAGTGACTGGGTCTACTTTCACCTTATGTAATGCTCTGATTAATACTTTCTGTCTTTAAATTTGACTTTCTATTGTTTTCAGAGCTTGTGTTAACATGTTATATATTTTGTGATAAATTTCCATTTTCCTTAGGTGTAGTTCAGTTTATAGGCTTCACATTTTCAGTATTTGTCAGTACAGGTTATCATGTTCTCTGCCTCTTTATGTAAAGCTACAAGTTGTGGTGTATTCCGGAATGTGGATTTAATTAAAAGGAATATGATGTAACAATGCTTACTTAAACTGGTTTTACAATAAACGTCATGTAACACTCTTATTCTGATTGTATTGCGGTTCTTCTGGGTCTGCTGTGCCAGATAAAAAAAGCTCATCGGCAAAATCTACTGTTAAATGTTACTACCTGTGAAGGTGATGGCAACTAACAGAACTGCTTTCTTTGAATAGTTGTGTAAGGTACACCTAAAGCTAACACATGTGTGCTGTCTCAATATTAAAGTACTGTACTAGATACACTATGTCAGTTATGTACATGATATCACTGCTGCAGTACCACTTGGGACCACCAGAGTGGGGGTGCTAGAGCCAGTGGGGATTTAACAGGTAGGTATAGGTTATTTCTATATTTTACTACTAACTGACCTAAAATCTTTCAAAAGCAATAAAGACAATTTTCTAAATCTGTCACACTGTATGACTACATATAAATGAAATGTATTAAGATAGGGGATCTTGTGACTTGTGACCTCATAGATTGTAAGCTCTGTCTGTAAGCTCTGTCTGTCTATATTTGAACCCTTCAAATTGTACAGTGCTGCGGAATATGTTGGCGCTATATAAATAAAATGTATTATTATTATTATTATTGTGACTTTATGTGGCAGAAATATGCTGAAGTAGTGATCATGTCACTATATGAGACTATATACAACATGCAAAAGTAGGGGGTCATGTGAATAAAATGTACAGAGGAAGGGGTCCTGTGACTATACAGTATGTAGGTGGATCTGCAGTGTGGTATGTGTATAATTTGGGGAAGATTTATTAAACTGTCTAAAAGCAAAGCTGTCTTAGTTGTCCATGGCAACCAATCATAGAGAAAGGCCAGAACAAAGGGGGGTGGCAACCCCCCTTCCCCTGTAGGTGAAAGCCGCCATGACAGAGCCCCGGAGGTGGGCCCTAATTGGTTGTCGGGATGGGGCCTGGGTTACGGCATGAGTTGGTAGGGAAAGGGGATTTAAACATCCCCCCAGGCTCGTCTCCGAGCAGTAGCTGTAGCTGAGGCAAGGAGCCATGATACTGGGCTCTTCTGTCCCTTACTTGCATGAAGTCCAACGTCGATCTCCTCCTGGAGCAGCTCTGTGCTTCTCCCGGCGAAGGTGATGCTTGCATGGTTTGTAGAGCAGCTTTGGGACCTTGTGAATACATTGAATACAACACAGTAGTATACAATCCTGAGTATTTAGTTATCTGTTAGTATGGGATGCCATGAAAGGCTTTTACATTTTGCCCTTCCTTTTATATATTTAAATACCATCTTCTGATAGGATATATTATTATACAGTATATCGGTGGTACATTGGTGGTATATTAAAATATTGGTGGTACCAATATTCATTCAAAGAATATTCAAAAAATCCTAGTCAAAAAATACTGTGACATTGACATCACCATTTCTTAGTTTTTATTCATATTATTTTTCGCAACATAGAATTAATTTCTTTGCAATGATAAAGAATATGTCTTATGGATAAAGAAAATATCTTATGTTCCAGTGTACGGATGCCAAATACTCCACTCAAAAGAGACCTTATAGTATGCATACTTCTCCATAGTTATGTGCTGTGTTCTCATACAACTATGTCATGAAACATTTTACAAATGTGTGTCTATGACTAATAATTCTAGAACATCATAGATGCATAGATAGTGCGCATCTACTATACTTTGTTAAATAACACATTGATGTGTAATCACATCGGTAATGATATATTGCATATGCATTCTCCTTACAGATTGTCCTGTGATATACATAAATTGCTATTAATAACCTTTGTATGAAAGGAGTGTGAGGTTTAGGCAGAGGTTTCAGTTGCAGATGGGTCCTAAAGCTTTAGAGTGAAGGTTGGAGAGGGTGGAGACGGTGTAACATTAGAAAAAAATATTTATGCTCACCTGTTCCCAGTACTCCGAATCCGTTTGTGTTCACTTTGAACTTTCACACTCTGAAATTTTTCAAGAAGATGAAGTATTTCTCCCAAAAAATTACAGCAATTACACATTTTGTTATGCACATGTTTATTTCCTTGCAGCTGAACCTTTCTAATTTCACAGACAAAAATGTCATGCAAGCACAACTTGTTCATCTGGCGAAGTCATTGAGAAAACAACGGGTACTCAACAGACCCCATTATAGTCCCTCAGGATCAATTGTTCTCCATCATTAGAGGAATTTGTTTTTATTGTTTAACCCCTATGATGGAGTAGAAGAACGCATTACACAACGCAGATGTAAACCAACTTTTAGTACTATATATAAAGAGTTGACTTAAAACTCTGTGCCAAGTATTAATAATGCATTAAGTGTCAGTTAATCTTTGCTACATCTGCTTATAGTATTTATTTATTGGCTCTTAATCACATACTATGATATTACTGTGTGCTATAACCTTTACCTGTGACTTTTACTATCTATGTACTGTGACTTTATTGTGTTTGCTAATCTTGTTTTATTACATCTTTAAGCTCACTATCCCTGGTAATTGTTCCTGTGTTATTACTGTGATATATCTGCTAGGAGTGGCTGGGTCCTCTGCTGTACTGTGTGGAGGCTGCAAGCCCGCTATGTGTTCGACGCCGGAGTGGTCCCGGTGGGAGGTAGGCCGGAGCCTCCGCTTGAGTCTGCGGAGGTTCCGGTTTCCCTCTAGTTCCGGGAGCTGCACTTCCGGATTCAGGGGTCAACGAGCGAGCCAGAGGCTATTTAGGCCTCATTATGACTCTGGCCTGCCACTGGTTATTCATTACTTCATGGTATTAGCTCCTTAGTGCCGCCTCTCCTGTTCCCTGTCACCTGTCTCCTGCCTCCTGTCCTTGTTCTTGGATTCCCTGGTTTGTTTGACCCGGCTTGCCTTACAGACCTCTCCTCCATGATCCTGATTTGGTACCTTCCTGACCTTGTGTGTATGAGCCTTGTCTTCCGCCTGACCTCCCTTATGGATCCTGATTTGGCTACTCCATTGACCTCCTGTGTTTGACCCGAGTTCCCTGTCTTCACTTCTGCCTCTGCCTTCTGTTACTACGTGACCTCCAGCATACCTCCCAACTTTTGAAAAGTAGAAAGAGAGACAAAATGTGCGGCACACAATTTGGCTCCACCCACTTTTATGCTGACTCCGCCCATTCTCATTCATTTTTCATGGGCTCCCACACAGTATAATTTTCGTAAATTATGTCCCCCCTCCATCTCTCCCCCAGTTTCATATACACCCTTCATCTGCCCCTAGTTTCATGTCCCCCCTCCATCTCTGTCCCCAGTTTCATATCTCCCCAGTTTGATGTCCCCCCATCTCTGCCCAGTTTCATGCCGTTCTCCCCCCTTCATCTGCTCACAGTTTCATGTCCCCTCGTCTCTGCCCCAGTGTCATGCCGTTCTCCCCCCTTCATTTTCCCCAGTGTCATGCCGTTCTCCCCCTTCATTTGCCCCAGTGTCATGCTGTTCTCCCCCCCCCTTCATCTGCCCCAGTGTCATGCTGTTCTCCCCCCTTCATCTACCCCAGTGTCATGCTGTTCTCCCCCCCTTCATCTGCCCCAGTGTCATGCTGTTCTTCCCCCTTTCATCTGCCCAGTGTCATGCCGTTCCCCTCTTCATCTGTCCTAGTGTCATGCCGTTCTCCCCCCTTCATTTGCTTCAGTGTTATTCCGTTCTCCCCCCTTCATCTTCCCCAGTGTCATGCCGTTCTCCCCCATTGATCTGCTCCAGTGTCATGCCATTCTCCCCCCCTTCATCTGCTCCAGTGTCATGCCGTTCTCCCCCCCCTTCCTCTGCACCAGTGTCATACCATGCCGTTCTCCCCCCCTTCATCTACTCCAGTGTTATACCGTTCACCCCCTCCTTCATCTTCCCCAGTATCATGCCGTTCTCTCCCCTTCATCTGCCCCAGTTTCATGCCGTTCTCCCCCCCTCCTTCATCTGCCCCCAGTTTCATAAGCCCCCTACATTATGTTGCATGCAGAAGACGGAAAGCTGTCAGACCGGGTCCGGCCATGTGCACTGGTGAGTGTTTTATGCTCTCCGCCGCAAAACAGTTTTTTTTAAACTGGACACAGAGTACTGGGTTTGAAAGAGTCCTGCAGGTTTCCATCTCCTGCTCAGTTTTGTGCAAGAAACAGAAACCTGCATGAACGGAGATCGGGCGCAGATGTGAACGAGCCCTTACACTCACCTTCCATTGCTCCCCCGCTCTCCGCTCTCTCAGTCATACACATAGTTGTAGGCATGATATGACGTCATCACATTGCTGCTACAAATGCTGGAGCGCAGCGATAAAGCAGGAGCTGAGCTGTAACAGCTCCTGCTTTAAACTCTTATGTCAGGGGTTCTCAAACTTTTTAAACAGTGGGCCAGTTCACTGTCCCTCGGACCATTGGAGGGCCGAAATATAGTTTAAAGGGATTTTACCATTAAAATCAAATTTTTTCTCGATAACATGTAGGAATAGCCTTAAAGGGGTTGTCCCATCACAAGGATCCTATCTATACTGTTTGTTAATGTGGATGTAAGACTTTTCCTAAATACACTGCTTCAGCAAAACTGCTTTGTTTGTCCACTATCTTACTTTATTCAATTCATTGTTGACACGGACCTTGACTTATCTGCTCAAAAGTCAAGTGATGTATCTGCCTGCTCTCAGGGGGGAGGGAGGAGGGGCTAAGTGCACGGGAGTGAGCCTGTGTCTGTAGCTATTCCTGTGTCTGCACCACGAGACCTAGCTTCCTGCTATCAGATAAAAGAGAGGAGTTGCTTTAATTTCTGAACTCGTCTTCTGTTCTCCCAGTTATCAGGCTAGCTAATTCAATTGTGTTCATTATGGCAGAGACAGGCAGTCTCTGTATGTAACACAGAATGGAATTGCTGCTGCCTGTACTTCATAGTCCAATATTGTGCATATAGTGTTATTTGAGGACCTTTGATGACATCACAGGCCCTTCAGCCGCCCCATAGGATCACGCTATGTGGTGGGAGGAGCTACATGTTAATTTGGGGGGCAGAGCTAAACGGCAGGTTGCATGTGAAACCCCACCCACCAAATGACGCAAGAAACCAGGAAGAAAGAAGATTTTACAGCAGTGAAGACTGGTGAGTATGCAACATGGGAATACCCCTTTAAGAAAGGCTATTCTTCTCCTACCTTTAGATGTCTTTCTTAAGGCTATTCCTATGTGTTATTGGGAAAAAATGGAGATGAATGCAACCATGAGGTGGAAGGGGACACTCAATTTTCAATCTCAGGGGGCGTTCACACTTGTGCTCATTGTCTGGTGTATGAATTCCGTCGGGTTTCTATCTTCAGTCCCAGCGAAACTGGATAGGGGACGGAAACCCAGCAGTCACCTCTAAAACCCATTCAATTGAATGGGTTTGTAAAGGTGACCACCAGTGTCCGCCTGTGGCCTGTCCATGGGGAAACCGTTTTTTTTAGCCGGACACAAAGCCAGATATGCAGGAATTTGTGTCTGGCTTAAAAAAACCCGGTTTCCCCGCAGACAGGCCACAAGAGGGAGCAGTGCCCTCTAATAGGTAAAGTGAAGTGCGTTCCATGGCCTGGCCCAATATTCCCTGGAGCTTCATTATAAATGCATACCTGCCGGCGTTGTCGGCAGGCTGGACAGAAGTGCTTGGTGGGCATGTGGCCCGCAGGCCGCAGTTTGAGAACCCCTGGCCTATGTATTCAGCTCCTTGGCGTCCGTAGGATGCCAATGAGTTGAAATCGGGACATACCTCCCGCCGACCGGGACAGGACACCGAAATCGTGAGTGTCCCGCGGAAATCGGAGCCGTTTGGAGGTATGCCTCCAGTTATCGACCCGGCTTGCTTGACCACAGAATTGTTCCTCGGATATCTGTGTGTATTTCCTGAATTACCCTCCTGCTCTTCTGCGACTCCATTCCTTCTTGCTCTCTTGGACTTCTCTCTAAGTTTAGTCAACACAGAAAATTAAGGGCAAAATCAATGATAGCTACACATAATATAAATGCACTGCCAAAGGCAAACTGCCACCATATAGTTGATAAAAATGTATACATTTTATTAAGACAAGTAAAAAGTCAATAATAACCATACAAATGACAAAGGGGAAACAATATAAGTCCCCAGTGATAACCTATACCATATAGTTAGTAAAGAAATCCATTTATAACCACTCCTGCTATATTTAAACCATTATATATGGTAATAGTGTACCAAAATGTATATAAGTATATATGTACATGTAAGGGAGCGTTCACACTACCGTCGGTGTCCGACAGGTAGTGTCCCCTTAGTTTCCGCTCAAAATCTGGCATGGACATTAGGAGCGGACATTAGCTGTGTCCGTGACACCTGTCATTTATTTAAATGGGGATCGAGTGAGTTAATAATTATAAAGGGTGGATATATACATGTAAAAAGTATAGTATAAACGGCTCACTACCATGTATAACATATAGCAAAGCAGGGGTGGAGATGTAAAGAAGTTAAAGAGTAGTACCTGGTTATTGCATTAACACTGGTGAACGCACCCCAAGTTCTAAGTTTAGTGTCTGGGTCCTTCTGTGTCCTCCTTCTTGGGGTTCGCTGGGTGTGCGTTGCTCTCTGGGCTCTTGCGGATCCAGGCCTCTGACTTTTACCAAAGTCCAACTTCAACATCCGGGGCCTGGTTCCGCTCCGGTTGGGAGAGCGAAGCACACCCAGGACTGTTTTTGCCTCAGTGCTTGGGGATTCTAGTTGCCCAGGACTTACTGTGTTATTTGTCGCATCAGGTTCCTAACAATATCATTACAGGGATTTATATGTGTTTCATATCTCTGCATTATATGAGCTGCAGAAGTTGCACTCATACCTAGCAATTGGTGCCTGAGGTTATCCAATGGTTTCTCTGCCATGTAGGGGGCCAGAGGCTGTCAGCCCACTCCAACTATACCAACTATATCAAGAACAGGACTGCTAATCCTCAGTTCTTGAATGTACTAGTTTCACAGAAATAGACTCTACTTCTATTCATACAGGCACATTGTCATCAACATTTACTAAGGTAGATGATTTTTATTTTTTTTATTCTTTATTTGTGAACAATTTTTACAGTTTTCCATTTAAGTATGCAAATGACAATGTACAAAGATTGCAACGCAGTAAATGTAGCATGGAGAAGAATAAATAATACAACAAAAGACAATAAACTTGGGAAAAAAAATTGAAACATATACAATAGTTAGAATCTGAACAGGATAACTTGATAATCAAATCAGAACAGTCTAGGACAGAGGGAATAAGTAGGCATATTCCATCCATACTCAGAAGAAGAAGACAACAGAAAGGGGGAGGAGGTGAGGGGAAGTTAGGGGTGTGTGTAGAAGTGTCAGGAACAGGGATAAAGGGTTCAACCAGCAAGTACCAATTGCATCAGGTAGTCAACAAATGAAATCCAGGGGGACCAAAGCTTGAGATACCGATCATAAGGTCTATTTGTCCCGCTCACAATTTCCTCAAACTTGTTTATTTGGAACACTTTCTCTAACCAAAGTTTGATCGGAGGAGTATCCTGCTTCATCCAGAAAAGAGGAATCAGCGATTTAGCCGCTTCAAGGATGGTTGTTAGATCTCTTGAGGAAGGACAGAATTTGATCTGTGGAAGAGACAAAAGCACTAACTCCAGTGTCAGGGGAGGGCAGGATCCAATAATACGGGAGATAAGTGATTCTATTTAAGGAAGACGATTTTTGACACAACACAGGTAAACAGTTGCTCAACAATAAAAAATAAAAAAACCACAGTCAGAATCATAGTAGGTGAGGTTGGATAAAGAAATTAGTCCATCAAGTCCAACCTATAACCCTACAATCCCTACAGTGTTGATCCAGGGGAAGGCAAAAAACCCCATGAGGCTCATGCCAATTGCCCTATTTCAGGGAGAAAAATTCCTTCCGTACTCCAAATCTGGCAGTAAGTATAAAAACCCTGGATCAACATGTCCTTAAAAATCTAGAGACCATAACCTGTTATATTTTTCTCTTCAAGAAAGTTATCCAGGCCCTCTTTGAACTTGTTTAATGAATCCGCCATCACCATTTCCTAGGGCAGAGAGTTCCAGAGCCTCGTTGTTCTTACTGTGAAGAATCCCCCTCTATGTTTCTGGTGAAACCTTCTCTCCTCCAGACGTAGAGGATGTTCTCTTGTCACTGTCACTGGCCTAGGAGTAAAAATATCCTTAGAAAGTTCTTTGTATTGTCCCTTCATGTATTTGTACATTGTTATTAGATCTCCCCGTAGACGTCTTTTCTCTAAACTGAATAACCCCAAGTTTGTTAATCTATCATTGTACTCCAGTCCACCTATTCCCCTAATCATTTTGGTTGCCCGTCTTTGCACTTTTTCAAGTTCACATATGTCTTTCTTGTGTATCGGGGCCCAAAATTGCGCACAATATTCTAAGTGTGGCTGTACCAGTGATTTGTATAGAGGCATAACTATGTCCTTGTCATGAGAATCTAGACCTCTTTTGATGCATCCCATAATTTTATTTGCCTTAGCAGCAGCTGCCTGGCACTGGTCACTAAAGGTAAGCTTGCTGTCCACCAAAATCCCTAAGTCTTTTTCATTGGCAGTCTTACCCAGTAATTTACTATTTAGTACATAGTCATACATTTTATTACGTCGACCAAAGTGCATTACCTTACATTTGTCAAAATTAAACTTCATTTGCTTCCAGTTTCCTTAGATCCCCTTGTAATATTCTACTATCCTCCTCATTATTGATTACCCTACAGAGTTTAGTTATCCTCTGCAAATACAGACACCCTGCTTTGTAAACCCTCTACCAGGTCATTAATAAAGATATTAAACAAGAGAGGACCTAATACTGACCCCTGCGGCACCCCACTGGTGATTGTGGCCCAGTCTGAACATTTACCATTAACAAGTACCCTCTGTTTCCTATCAGTGAGCCAGTTGCTAACCCAAATGCATATGTTTTCCCCCAGTCCCAACAATCTCATTTTGCATACCAACCGTTTATGTGGAACAGTATCAAAAGCCTTAGAAAAGTCCAGGTACACCACGTCTACTGCATTACCCATGTCCAGGTACACCACGTCTACTGCATTACCCATGTCCAGTCTTGAACTTACCTCCTCATAGAAGCTGATCAGATTAGTCTGACAGGACCGATTCCTCATAAACCCATGCTGATTTGGTGTTATAAGATTATTTACATTGAGATACTCCAGTTTAGCATCTCTTAGGAAGCCCTCAAATATCTTTCCCACCACAGAAGTTAAACTTACTGGACCATAGTTTCCAGGTTCACTTTTACACCCCTTTTTGAAAATTGGCACCACATTTGCTATTCGCCAATCCTGTGGAACAGACCCAGTCATTACTGAATCCTTAAATATTAGATACAAGGGTCTATCTATGACCATGCTTAATTCCCTCAGAACTCAGGGGTGTATTCCATCTGGACCGGGCGATTTCTCTATTTTAGCGTTTTGCAGGCGGCACCGCACTTCTTCCTGGGTTAAACCGGTGACATTTAATTGAGAGTTAACATTACCCCTAATCATGTTGCTGGCAAATGATGTTGAATCATCAACAGTAGAGGTGAGTAAACAGTAAAATGTTCGAGATTCAATATTCGCTACGAATAGCATCACAATATTCGACTATTCGAATGAATATTGAACCCCATTATAGTCTATGGGAGAAAATGCTTTGCTACAGGGGATCCTACCATTTGACTCAGGAGAGTCACCAAGTCCACTAAGACACCCCAGGAAATGATGCCAACACCCTGGAAAGCAACTGGGACAGCAGGGGAAGCATGCCTGGGGGCATCAAGTACCTTTATTATGTCGGGATCCCCTGTCAGCTTGTGATATGCCGGAGCGGACTTTTTCCCATAGGAATGCATTGACCAGCGTTGATTGGCCAGTCTACGACATTCGGCCAATCAACGCTGGTTCTGTCTGAGGAGGCAGAGTCTAAGAGCCGTCCACAGCAGTTTCCATTCTGGTCCGATTTTAGACTCCGCTTCCTCCGGCAGAACCAGCCTTGATTGGCCGAATGCTGTAAGACTGGCCAATCAACGCTGGTCAATGCATACCTATGGCGAAATGAAGCAGAGCCAGCTGTGTGCTCAGCTTGGCTATTCCTCCTGTCACACACATCTCTGGTGTAACATAGCTCAGCACACACTCAGCTCTGCTACATCTCTACACTCTGTTGTAGAGATGTAGTAGAGCTGAGTGTGCGCTGAACTCTGCTACACACGAGATGTGTGTGACAGGAGGAGTAGATGGAGGGTTGGTTGGTTGCAGAGCTGCTACACCAGAGATGTAGCAGAGCTGGCCGATGTTAGCAGAGCTGAGTGTGTTAGTCTGCTGCATATCTGCCAGCTCTCCTACATCTACATCTCCTACACACTTAGCTCACCTACATCGGACACTACACGCTCAGTTTATCGGTATAGCCGAGCTGAGTTTGTAGTAACGGACACTACTGTTTGTTGATTAAGCAGAGTGGAATTGTAACGACTATCCTATTCACTACACAGCATGTACCCCACGCTGTGTAGTGATTAACCCGTTCCCCCCACCCCCACTGGTGTCTGCTTACCTGCAGCTCTTTGCTCTTGGTCCACTTCGATCCATGGTCTCAGTTTCAGAGCGCCCTGCCCCCCTCTCCCCGACTATTATTAGAGAGAAGGCGGGGCTTAGGAGAGTGTGGGCGGGTACTGGGCGGGGAGACTCCCCGCCCACACTGTCCTAAGCCCCGCCCCTCTCCCGACTGGTATTATAGAGAAGGTGGGGCTTAGGAGAGTGGGGGGAGGGGGTTAATCATTCCACAGCGTGGGGTACATGCTGTGTAGTGAATAGGATAATCTCCCACACTGCACACTCAGCTGGCTATTCCTTAGTAGTACTAATACGCTCAGCTCAGCTATTCCTTTATTAGTTCCGAGCCATAGGAATGCATTGACCAGCGTTGATTGGCCACTGTACGGGCATTCGGCCAATCAACGCATGTCATATCGCAAACTGACAGGGATCCCGACCAGATAGAGCCCCAAAGAGCTAGGTGAGTAACATTCCCCCCTACATAAAGGTTATCCCTAGCTAACCCTGCCTGTAGATCTGTCCCTGTCTCACAGTCACATAGTTCACTGCTCCAAATTAGACGAATGGTAAATTCACCATTCGTCTAAATTGGAGGTCACATGTTTTCGGCAGCTAATGGGTTTTAAAATTTTTTTACTGCCTCCATTGTCGTAGTTCCTGTCCCACCTCCCCTGCGCAGTTATTGGTGCAAAAAACGCGCCAGGGAAGGTGGAAGGGGAAACAAATTTTTAGTGAGTTTGCCACCTTGTGTTCGTTTGGAATCGAACACCTCGAACGGCCTGATATTTGATCGAATATCAATTCGATCGAACGCCATTCGCTCATCTCTAATCAACAGCAGTTCACATAACCGGAATAGAACACTTTGCTTTCCATGAGAATGATGGTCCTGTGTAACACAGCAATTTCTTAGTTCATACAGGAGTTTGCACTCAACATTCACAGTAACTGGTTGTCAGACACACAATGCATTTGCCACACTAGCCTTCAGAAATAACAAGCTCAGGTTTGAAACTACACTGCACAGATGGAATGCTGGACCAATAGCTACAGAAGCCCTGATGGAAGACCTGAAGGAAAAGTTGTTGTTTTTTTGTAATAGAGCTGCAAGCCCTTGGAGCTACAAGGCATTAGTCTTACAACACCTCTGGAATGCAACTGGGACAGCAGGGGAAGCATTTCTGGGGGTATCTAACATGCCCAAGTCCCTGTATTATGCCACTAATATTGAGTTGACTTTTCCCATAGGAATGCATTGACACCATACAGTGTACAGCATTCGGCCAATCAACGCTGGTTCTGCCTGAGGCTCATCTGTGAGGAGGCGGAGTCTAAGATCGGTCCACAGCAGTCTCCATTGTGGTCCGATCTCAGGTATACCAGAGTTGACGCAGTGCTGCTACATCTCAGATGTAGCAGCGTTGAGTGCACAGCACTGCTAAATCTCAGGTATAGCAGAGTTGACACAGCGCTGCTACATCTCAGACGTGGCAGAGTTGACACAGCGCTGCTACATCTCAGATGCATCTTCCCTCCATTGCGCTAAGTTTTGCATGTTTGACAAATCATCATGGCCTCCACTTTCTAGAATGTATCAGAGGTAGAAGCAATGACTGAACAGCAAGTGCACAATTAAAGAGACATTGTTACATCATACAGTGCAATAAGTCATTAGCATATTCATTGAAATACACATTATAAAACAGACAATAAAATGCACAATGCACAAGTAAATATACACAACAATTCCCGGGTAAGGACCTAAACAAGTCACCGAACTAAGACCGATTATGGATCGTGGTGGCTCTTACCACTATGAAACTACATAAAAGGAAGCTAGTAATATAAATTACATATAACGTTGAGGGAGATTTATTAGACTTTTTTTTCACCAGGTTCCAGAAAATTCAGTTTTTTTTCTGTGAAAGGTTTGTCAGATTAATATTTTCAGGTTTAGTATATTCAATGCTATCTATGTTTACTACTTTTGCATGCACAATCAGGTCTGTGAGAAATATCAATATTTCACATTATTCAAAATGAAAGTAAATAATGTAAATGCCCTGTATCCCATTAATATTATAAAGGTGAAAGTTTGTGAGTTTGGATGTTTGTGGGTTTGTGTGTTTGGATGTTTGGATGCTTGTTCCTCAATCACAGCCAACACGAACAGACATATTGCCCAGGAAAAGGTAATAAGCTACTTTAAATGTGGGTCACTCACCCCAAATTGCCACCATCACCCTCCAAAGAACCCTCTGGCACGTCTGTAGCAGCTGGCATTCCACCAGCGCTGGTCTGTCCAGGCACCTCCTATTGGATGCATGGCTGGGTGTGGGCAGGCTATGGAGGAAAATGTCTATGGGGGAAAATGCTTTGTTTCAGGAGATCCCACCATTCGACTCAGGTGATCACCAAGTCCACTATGACACCTCAGCAAATGATGCCAACACCTCTGCAATGCAACTGGGACAGCAGGGGAAGCATGTCTGGGGGCATCTAACAAGCCCAAGTCACTGTTTTACCCCAATATCACAGCCTATCAACTACACACTTTCCACACTCAAAAAAACCTCTATGAAAGTGGGAAAATACCTGGAAACCTTCTTTTTTTCCCCAAATGGATGGACACAAACCCAAATTTAAGCTCAACAAACATTAACAAGCACCCCTTTAAATCACGTTACCCATGACAACCACAGATGGAATAGGCAATAGGAAATCCAAAAGTACCCACCCTTAAGTGTCATTGTGGATTTGTGTGTGTGATGTGGTAAGACCTTCAAAAATACACTTTTATGGCCCTTAACGTGAGCCCTTCCAAATTAAGTTACAGGCCCTTAGGCTGAGCTACCAGCAGAGATTGAGGCCCTTCAGGTGACTTCAGCCTTCTACCTGCAGAGTTTTAGGCCCTTTGGGTGAGTTGAGCCTTGCACCAGCAGAGTGTTAGCCCCTTTAAAATTCTTAGCCCCTAAAACGGTGGTTCCAGATCCATCACTCTCATTGTGTTGGATTGATGCAGTGGATTGGACTGAGGACCCAGACATTGACCTTGATTTGGATTGGGAAATTGATAACATTTTGGCATCAAGTCCTGGGGGTAACTTTTATTTAGAGGGCCGCAAAGGTGGAGAATTGGCTGAAACCACTACTACCGGTAATGGTCCTCTAATATGGGACTCTACATTACCTCTACAGGGTTCTGATCAGGTGTTAATAGTCCAAACAACTTGCTTCAGTACTTTAGATGTAGATCAGAAACCCCTTTCCCTTCCGACACCAGATTTAACAAAGCTTCACCATTATCATCCTGCTGAGATGGAGCCACTAAAGCAAACCTTGCCTTCAAAGGCATGTTCTGGAGCTGCGACTGAGCCAAATCAAAACACAGAGTCCTTTGGAATGGAACAAAATTAACCAGCAGTGTTTTTGGCCCTTCTGGGACAAGTGCTGGTGCAAGGCTCAACTCACCCTAACATCAGGCGGGGGTTAATGTGAGGGACATGATGGGGTTAACTGCTATTACTATGATCCCCATGGAGTTACTAAGCTGCAATGCACATGACCAGACTTTTTATCTGCAATGGTGGATTTCCCCCCCTAGGCTTATACTCAAGTCAATAAGTCCCAGGCTTTTTTTTGGTAAAATTAGGGGTCTCGGCTTATATTCGGGTCGGCTTATACTCGAGTATATACGGTAACCTATTCTTATGTTTAGTTAGAGCCTAGCTGGGCAGGTATTTATTTTTGTATTGTTTCCATTTGTTGCTGCACTACCTTTTTGAGTAAAAATAAACTCTACCTTTGTTTCTGGACTAAAGAATCTGGACTTTTGTGTCTATGCCACCCCACCTAGCAACCCCAGACCCTGCCAATCATTTTATATTTCACATAAACCCATCTGTTATGATCCATTTGTTATTACCATTTTCTGAATACCCTGATCTTTTATATTATTATTTATTAATGTGTGTATAATCTTTTATTTATAATAACATATATATGTATTGTTGTATTTGTGTTTAGTTGGCATGATGAAGACGCCCGCATGGCATCGAAACGCGTTGCCTTTTGTGTCTAAAAGTCTTGTGTCATGTGTCATCCTCAGTCTTATTAACCCCACTGCTACTCTGAATTAATGCCGGAGATGGACCTTAAATTAAGAGTCTTGTGACTGGCTGCAAACTATACTGCAGTATTACTGGATTAGGCTAAGGCACCAAGGGGCGTCAAACAGAAAAAAAAAAGCACTGTGGAACAAACCGAGGCAACGCATCATGGTTCTACCCTATAATTGATCTGCCGGTATTGGAAATCACGGTGTGTCTGCACTTTGGTTTTTACCACAAAGTGGACAATGGATTCAATAAAATGTCATCCCTTTACCCTCACTGTAAAATGCTGTGATTTTTCCTGCAGCATTTCCGCCACGGCAAATCACTCCATTTATGTCCCGTGGGGTCCCGGGCTTTAGTCTAAGTTCACATCTGGGTTGGAGACTCCAACGCATAAACCAGCAAAAATCAGTTGAGAGAAAAGTCATGAATGGAGGACTTAACCTTTTGCCAATTTCGGTATTATAGTCAGTGGAGTCCACCAGTGTCTGTGTGTAACCTGCAGACCTGAATAATGGATGTGAACCTGTGCAGATGTGCAGAACCCGGTGCAGATATGAACCCAGTTGTAGTATGTCTATTGTTTGAACCATGACATACTACTGTAATAATATTTTTAGATCTGTAGCAGTCAGGAGGCAATGTATGCATTCTTAGCTGATATATTATTGATTGCTATCTAAAGTTGCATAAAAACTATGTGTCACTTGGTCGAGATAGCACTTCCTTATGACAACAAAGTTTCAATGTGGCATTCTATACTTATGACACACACAAATACATATCATATTATATGTAGAGTACATATTTGACAAATATTCTTAGCCCGAAAATAAATTGTAGTCAGAAACAGGTCTGTTAATGCCCTTTACATATTTATAGTGAGAATAGTAATAACTCCCCCATTTATTAGAATATTTTACTGTCTGCTTAGAACAGAAAGTGAGGAAAAGGGTAAATGTAATGCAAACACTTGTAAAACACACCCATGCACAGGGATCAATGTAACATACTTGTCATCCTTATAACCCTTTTAATTTATTTACATGAGGTTCTCTTCTAATGTTGAAAAGTTCAATGAACCATTTATAGTTATGGAGCTCCAGCTTAATGTATGATGCTGTTTCTGGCAGCTGGAGACATGTAATTAGACTGAAATCCCATGGTCCTCTATGTGTAAAGGATGCCTCTATTTGTGTCTTTTTTAACTATAATACATACCATAGTACACATACAGGCTTACACTAGGTTCACACTAGCATTCCACTTAACATTCCTTGGTTCTGCTTGGGGGCCTGAGAAACAGAAACTTAATCTTCTTAAAAAGCAGCTACTAGAATAGATTATAATGGGGTCTGCCGGGTTTGCGGCCTAAAAAATCTTCATTTTTCAAGCAAATTCAAGGTTGGAATCCCCGAACGGTGAGCAGGTACAGGTGTGAACCTAGCCTTAGACAACAGAAAATAAGAAAAATAAAAAAATCATAGTAATTAAAACTTTACTTGAAGTCTAAGAAGTTTTCTGACCCCATATGTATTTTTCATACTGGCCATCAGTAGAGATGAGCGAACTAACAGAGATACAGAGCAATTAGGTCCGGCTATATACGCTCAACCCAGCTTTCCACGGCGTGTCCCTCCAAACACCTAACAGAGATACAGAGCAATTAGGTCCGGCTATATACGCTCAACCCAGCTTTCCACGGGGTGACCCCCAAACACCTAACAGGGATACAGAGCAATTCAGTCTGGCTATATACGCTCAACCCAGCTTTCCACGGGGTGTCCACCCAAATACCTAACAGGGATACATAGCAAATCAGTCCGGCTATATACGCTCAACCCAGCTTTCCACGGGGTGTCCCCCCAAAAACTATACAGAGCGGGGGCCACACGGTGGCTCAGTGGTTAACACTGCAGCCTGGCAGCACTGGGTCCTGGTGTTCAAATCCCGCCAAGGGCAAAAAACCATCTGCAAGGAGTTTGTATGTTCTCCCCGTGTTTGCATGGATTTCCATCCCATATTCCAAAGACATACTGATAGGGAAAAATGTACATTGTGAGCTCTATGGGGGGCTCACAATCTACTTTAAAAAAAAAAAAAAAAAAAACTATACAGAGCAATTAGGTCCGGCTATATATACTCAACCCAACTTTCCACGGCGTGTCCCCCCAAACACCCAACAGGGATACAGAGCAATTAGGTCCGGCTATGTACGCTCAATCCAGATATCCACAGTGTGTACCCCCAAAACCTAAGTGGGATATACAGAAATTCAATCAGGCTATATAAGGGCTAGTTCACACGGGGACATGGAGGAGGATTTTGACAGCGGAATCCACATCATAATCCTCCTCCATACAATATTAGTCTATGTAGACTGCTAGCTTTTTTTTGTCTGCTAGCAGAGAAAAAGAAGCGACATGACCTTTCTTCAGGTGTTTTACGCCTGAAGAAAGCAATAGAAGTGAATGGGAAGCGGTTTTCACCGCGCATTTTTTTTTTTTACAAAAAAACGCATGGTAAAAAACGTGACGCGTTTTTTGCAGCCCATTCTCTTAAAGGATGGGAAAACCGCCTGGAAGCGGTTTTTACAAAAAAACGCTCCACAAAAAGCATGCCGAGGTAAAAAAAAAAACGCTTCCTAATTAAGAAGCATTTTTTTCTGGTGCCAAAATAAGCCACACGTTATTTACGTGTGAACTAAGCCTTAGCTCAATCCAATTTTTAAGGGTCTACCCCCCAAAAGCTAAGTGGAATACACAGTAATTCAGTCAGTCCATGTGTGCTCAAACCAGTTTTTAATGCTGTACCCCCAAAAGCTAGGTGGCATACATCCATTTATGCTCAAACCAGTTTTTAATGCTGTACCCCCCAAAAGCTAAGTGGGATACACAGCAATTCAGTCAGTCCATGTATGCTCAAACCAGTTTTTAATGCTGTACCCCCCAAAAGCTAAGTGGGATACACAGCAATTCAGTCAGGCTATACAGTCTTATGAAAAAGTTTGAGCACCCTATTAATCTTAATCATTTTTAGTTCCAAATATTTTGGTGTTTGTAACAGCCATTTCAGTTTGATATATCTAATAACTGATGGGCACAGTAATATTTCAGGATTGAAATGAGGTTTATTGTACTAACAGAAAATGTGCAATATGCATTAAACCAAAATTTGACCGGTGCAAAAGTATGGGCACCTCAACAGAAAAATGACATTAATATTTAGTAGATCCTTCTTTTGCAAAGATAACAGCCTCTAGTCGCTTCCTGTAGCTTTTAATTAGTTCCTGGATCCTGGATGAAGGTATTTTGGACCATTCCTCTTTAAAAAACAATTGAAGTTCAGTTAAGTTTGATGGTCGCCGAGCATGGACAGCCTGCTCTCAAATGATCCCACAGATGTTCAATGATATTCAGGTCTGGGGACTGGGATGGCCATTCCAGAACATTGTAATTGTTCCTCTGCATGAATGCCTGAGGATTTGGAGCAGTGTTTTAGATCATTGTCTTGCTGAAATATCCATCCCCGGCGTAACTTCAACTTCGTCACTGATTCTTGAACATTATTCTCAAGAATCTGCTGATACTGAGTGGAATCCATGCGACCCTCAACTTTAACAAGATTCCCGGTGCCAGCATTGGCCACACAGCCCCAAAGCATGATGAAACCTCCACCAAATTTTACAGTGGGTAGCAAGTGTTTTTCTTGGAATGCAGTTTTTTATGCATAACGCCTTTTTGTATGACCAAACAACTCAATCTTTGTTTCATCAGTCCACAGGACTTTCTTCCACAATGAAGCTGGCTTGTCCAAAAGTGCTTTTGCATACCTCAGGCGACTCTGTTTGTGGAGTGCTTGCAGGGGCGAACCTGCCCCTTTCGCCGCCCGAGGCGAACTACAGAAAGCCGCCGTCCCCCCCCCCCCCCCGCCGGGTGGAAGGGGCAGAGCGGAGGGGGCGTGGTGGAACGGAGGTGGCGTGGCAGAGCGGAGGGGGCGTGGTGAAGTGCAGGGGCGAGGCTTAGCGCCGTTCGCCGGCAGAGAGCAGGAACGGAGACGACCTTCTCTCTGCCTGAGCGTGAGAGGAGGCTGCTGGAGCAGCGCTGCTCCAGTGGCCTCCTCAAACCACCGCTCGGTGCTAAGCCAGTCCAGGACAGCTTGTCCTGGACTGGCTTAGGTAACCAAAAATGCCGCCCTCACTGAGGCCCTGACATAGCAGCGCCTGAAGCGCTCGCTTCAGGTCGCCTCATGGGAGGTGCGGCGCTGCGTGCTTGCAGAAATGGCTTCTTTCTCATCACTCTCCCATACAGCTTCTCCTTGTGCAAAGTGCGCTGTATTGTTGACCGATGCACAGTGACACCATCTGCAGCAAGATGATGCTGCAGCTCTTTGGAGGTGGTCTGTGGATTGTCCTTGACTGTTCTCACCATTCTTCTTCTCTGCCTTTCTGATATTTTTCTTGGCCTGCTACTTCTGGGCTTAACAAGAACTGTCTCTGTGGTCTTCCATTTTCTTACTATGTTCCTCACAGTGGAAACTGACAGGTTAAATCTCTGAGACATCTTTCCCCTGAACAACTATGTTGAACAATCTTAGTTTTCAGATAATTTGAGAGCGGGCTGTCAATGCTCGGCGACCATCAAACTTAACTGAACTAGAATTGTTTTGTAAAGAGGAATGGTCCAAAATACCTTCATCCAGGATCCAGGAACTGTTTATAAGCTACAGGAAGCAACTAGAGGCAAAAGGAGGATCTACTAAATATTAATGTCACTTTTCTGTTGAGGTGCACATACTTTTGCACCAGTCAAATTTTGGTTTAAGGCATATTGCACACTTTCTGTTAGTACAATAACCTCATTTCAATCCTGAAATATTACTGTGTCCATCAGTTATTAGATATATCAAACTGAAATGGCTTTTGCAAACACCAAAATATTTAGAACTAAAAATGATTAAGATTAATAGGGGTGCCCAAACTTTTTCAAAGCACTGTATAAGCTCAGTTCAATGTTTAAGAATCTACCACCAAAAGCTAAATGGGATACACAGTAATTCAGTCAGTCCATGTATGCTCAAACCAGTTTTTAACGCTGTACCCCCAAAACCTACCTGGATTACACAGCAATTAAGTCAGGCTATATATGCTCAATCCAGCTTTCCTCGGTATGTACCCCCAAAAAACTAAGTGGTATACAGAAAATCTGTGTACAGTATATATACGCTGAATCCAGCTTTCCTGGTTGTATTCCACTCCCAAATAAAAGTGGTATACAGCTAAATATAAAATAGCATCTATGTTTATGGGCTGAAGCTGAATGGTGGGCCTGACAATGTATACACTGCCGGGGCAAGTGACAATTACAAATGAGGGGTAAAAGAATTAATACTGGGGGTGGCACGGCTGAATTGGCACTAATAGGCACAAAATAACATCTGTGTTTATAGGCTGAAGCTGAATGGGGCATAAACTTAATATGCAGGGGGCCCAATCTATCTCTAACTCAAGAGAGCATACACACGCAGATTCTATCATGCAATTACAAGTAGAAGAGTGGCTCAGTAAGTTTTCAGCCTAGCAGAGGCTACTTTTCACTTACGAAAATGGCCGCACTTTTACATGTACAGTGGGGCAAAAAAGTATTTAGTCAGTCACCAATAGTGCAAGTTCCACCACTTAAAAAGATGAGAGGCGTCTGTAATTTACATCATAGGTAGACCTCAACTATGAGAGACAAAATGAGAAAACAAATCCAGAAAATCACATTGTCTGATTTTGTAAGAATTTATTTGCAAATTATGGTGGAAAATAAGTATTTGGTCAGTAACAAAATTTCATCTCAATACTTTGTTATATATCCTTTGTTGGCAAACGTTTTCTGTAAGTCTTCACAAGGTTGGCACACACTGTTGTTGGTATGTTGGCCCATTCCTCCATGCAGATCTCCTCTTGAGCAGTGATGTTTTAGGGCTGTCGCTTGGCAACACGGACTTTCAACTCCCTCCAAAGGTTTTCTATAGGGCTGAGATCTGGAGACTGGCTAGGCCACTCCAGGACCTTGAAATGCTTCTTACAAAGCCGCTCCTTCGTTGCCCTGGCGGTGTGCTTTGGATCATTGTCATGTTGAAAGACCCAGCCACGTTTCATCTTCAATGCCCTTGCTGATGGAAGGAGGTTTGCACTCAAAATCTCACGATACATGGCCCCATTTATTCTTTCATGTACCCGGATCAGTCGTCCTGGCCCCTTTGCAGAGAAACAGCCCCAAAGCATGATGTTTCCACCCCCATGGTTTACAGTAGGTATGGTGTTTGATGGATGCAACTCAGTATTCTTTTTCCTCCAAACACGAAAAGTTGTGTTTCTACCAAACAGTTCCAGTTTGGTTTCATCAGACCATAGGACATTCTCCCAATACTCTTCTGGATCATCCAAATGCTCTCTAGCAAACTTCAGATGGGCCCGCACATGTACTGGCTTAAGCAGTGGGACACGTCTGGCACTGCAGGATCTGAGTCCCTGGCGGCGTAGTGTGTTACTGATGGTAGGCTTTGTTACATTGGTCCCAGCTCTCTGCAGTTCATTCACTAGGTCCCCCCGCGTGGTTCTGGGATTTTTGCTCACTGTTCTTGTGATCATTTTGACCCTACGGGGTGAGATTTTGCGTGGAGCCCCAGATCAAGGGAGATTATCAGTGGTCTTGTATGTCTTCCATTTTCTAATTATTGCTCCCACAGTTGATTTCTTCAATCCAAGCTGGTTACCTATTGCAGATTCAGTCTTCCCAGCCTGGTGCAGGGCTACAATTTTGTTTCTGGTGTCCTTTGACAGCTCTTTGGTCTTCACCATAGTGGAGTTTGGAGTCTGACTGTTTGAGGGTGTGCACAGGTGTCTTTTTATACTGATAACAGGTGCCATTACTACAGGTGGAGGAAAGAGGAGACTCTTAAAGAAGAAGTTACAGGTCTGTGAGAGCCAGAAATCTTGATTGTTTGTAGGTGACCAAATACTTATTTTCCACCATAATTTGCAAATAAATTCTTACAAAATCAGACAATGTGATTTTCTGGATTTGTTTTCTCATTTTGTCTCTCATAGTTGAGGTCTACCTATGATGTAAATTACAGACGCCTCTCATCTTTTTAAGTGGTGGAACTTGCACTACTGGTGACTGACTAAATATTTTTTTGCTCCACTGTATATCAGGCACAATGGTGTAGGTTTCAAAAGAACCTTTGCACCAACAAGTTAAAAATGTGGGCCATGTGTGGACCATGTTTGAGTCTGGCAAGCTCCATATGTGATACCAGGTTCCGGCCATTATCACATACGCCAACATGCCTGGGCCCAGGTGCAGCGGGGAAAACCACATTGCTGTCTCATCGACGATGGCATCCCTAACCTCAGGGGAAGTGTTTTTTCTGTCGGCCAAGCTGATGAGCTTCAGCATGACCTGCTGATGTCTCCACACCCCAGTGCTGAAGCAGGTGTGGTCGAGGTTGCAGCGCAGGAGTAGGCTTTCAGAGAGGCTTTCCCCAAAGTGTCAGAGACAGATGTGGAGGCGTCTAGGCTGGTGGTCTGGACTGCAGCACCAGCACTGTAAACAGTGGAAGAGGCAGTGTCGGCAACGCCGGGCAACGATTGTCCTGTGTTTACTTTTTGCCACTGAGCCCAGGGCTTGCCTTCCAAATGACAGCGCACGCAAGAGGTGGTAAGGTTGCTCTTTTCAGAGCCCCTACTCAGTTTAGACTTGCAAAGTGTGCAAACCGCACTAAATTTGTCCTCCGTATATACATTGAAAAATCTCAACACCATCGAGGAACGTGGCCTCGATGGGGGAGTTTCTCTCGGGTGGCTAGAAGAGGGAACATCTTGGGCCGTGCTGCCTCAGGCCTGGCTTCTGTGAAGCAGCTGTCCTGTGCCTCTGGACATGCCTCTGCCTCTAGCCACCTTTTTTCCTGCTGAGCTTGCCTCCATATCTACATATCATTTTTGCGATTTTTTCCTCTCCCCTACCAGAACAAAGGACAAGATTTTTTACTTATACCGGGGATCGAGGATTGCAAAAATCCAGTATTGTTTGCTCTCCATGATGTGAGCTTCAAGTCAGCCATATGTGCCAGTGTGTTATTTGGCATGACTTCTAATGAGCTTCTAACCAGTAGAGTTGGGGAGAATCGGGGTGGATTGAGCCTAGTAGGAGCAGAATTGTGCAACGGTCATGGTGGAGGAGTATGAGGAGGAGGAATTGTAGAGGGTGAGCATACATGAAACTTCATGACGGGGTGCTTAACACTGGTGGACATGTAAATGATGGGTCTATCCATTGGCTATTCATTTTGATGAAAATCAGCCGGTCAGCACTGTCAGCTGACAGCCGGCTGTGCTTATCCGTGATGATCCGTGCTGAAGACCCTTTCTGATAGCACGCTGGCAGCAGGGCAGGAAAGGACCTCCAAGGCTTATAGCGCAAGTTCCAGCCACAAATCCAACTTGTAGAACCACTAAGTGTAGGGCGCAGAGGGATCAGAGAGGACAGGGCTGTGGTCAGCCAGCTACTCCCACAACATGCGCCTATACTTGTCCCTCCTGGTGACACTAGGCCCCTCAGTGGCGGTATTTTGGCCAGGGGTGCCGCTAGCCTCCTGTGTGACAATGAGATCATCTGCCACTTCGTCATCCTCCTCTTCCTCCATCAATAATAGAAGCGGACAGGAGTGTGCACTGACTATCCTGCTGGAATGGTTCTGCTCCTATGCCCGACTTCTCAGAATACAATGCGTTATCCCTGATGGCGATGAGGGATTTCTTGCATCACACTCAGGAGCGGGATTGTTACACTCACTAATGCGTGGTCACAGCTGACCCTCTGACCCTTGTGGACTCCTCAAAGACACGTGAGATCTTGCATAATTCTGCCAACATGGGCGAGTTTTGCATGAGTGGCTAGTACATGGAAAATCTTTGGCCTTGCTGTCTCTGGACATGTCTCTGCCTCTAGCTACCTTTTTTGCTGCTGCACTTGCCTCCACATGTACACTGCTTTCCCCCCTAGACATCACCCCTGTCTATGCCTCTGCGTCTAGCCACTTTTTTCCTGCTTAGCTTGCCTCCACATCTACACTGCTTTCCCCACTAGACATCACCCCTGTCCATGTGGGGTCGGTGGCCTCGTCGTCCACCAACTCCTCTTTCAATTGCTCACTCTCCTCTTACTGCAAACCGCACATAACCACAGCTTGCCCTGATGGCAACAGTGTCTTGTCATCATCACTGAGGCTGAGAAATGCCGGTTGTAGGTCCACAAAATTAGGTGTAGGTCCAAAAAATGTAGATCCAAAATTGGTAGGAAATGGTGGTTGCTCCAGTATTTGGACATCAGGACACACAAAGTCGTCTGGTAGCTCCTGCGATTTGGGAAGTGGTTCAACAGAGGGAGGAACAGTAAAAGGACCCGAAAATAGATCCTGGGAGGATATGACCTGATATGACCCTGCTTAACGCAGCTGTCATATCAGGAATTGTGATGAGCACATGCTAATGTTTCTTTCAGTTTAAAGTTATGTTTCTGTCCATATTAATGTAGAGGAAAGAAGTTTTCAAATTATTTATCCACTTTCATAGAGGTTCTAGTGAGTTTGTAAAGTGTCCAGTAGAATGGATGGGATAGGATTTCACATAAGTCTGCCACCCATGGGCACTCATGGTGCAGAAACTGATGGAGCTGACTTTGATGAACCCTTGGGTTTTGGAGATGGAACTCCATCAAAGGTCTCTGCTGCTCACACACCCTCCTCAACATACGGTATCTAGGATTTCATCGTGTGGTGACCTCGCACAACAGCCGGTTCTTCAGGCAGATATAGGCATTGCTGGAGTGTATTGAGGCTAGCAGTAGCTACTGCAGACTTGCCAAAGTGGGTGCACAAGCGCTGCACTTTAACCAGTAGTTCGTGTAAATTGGGGTGCGTTTTTAAAAACCGTTGAACCAATGAGTTGAAAACGTTGGCCAGGCATGGACCGTGTTGGAGGCTGGCAAGCTCCAGAGCCGCTACCAGGTTCTGGCCATTATCACACGAAAAAATGCCTGGGCCCAGGCGCAGCAGTGAAAACCACATTCATATCATCCAGGATGGCATCCCTCACCTCAGAGGCAGTATGCTGTCTGTCCCCCAAGCTGATGAGTCTCCCCACTCCAGTGTTGCAGTGTTTCCAGCTCGTAGCTAGGGTCGATTTAATGGCGGAGGAGGAGGGTAGTATTTCAGCACTCCTGCCAGAAATATTGGGCGGGAGACAAGGCAGGCGTAATTGAGATGTAGCGTCCCCGGCCGCATGCGCTTGTCCACACGTCGGTGGTCAAGTGGAACGTTGTGCAAAGTGCAGAACTTAGGGCCTGCCTGATGTTACAGGACACGTGCTGGTGCAAGGCTCAACTCACCCTAAGGGACAAAAACACTGGTGAATTTTGTTCAGTTCCAAAGGACTCTGTGTTTAGATTTGGCTCAGTCACAGCTCCAGAACATGCTTTGGAAGGCAAGGTTTCATTTAGTGGCTCCATCTCAGCAGGATGATGATGATGATGATGATGATGATGATGATGAACCTTGGTTAAATCTGGTGTCGGAAGGGAAAGTGGTTTCTGATCTACATCTAAAGTACTGGAGCATGTTGTTTGGACTATTAACACCTGATCAGAACCCTGAGAGAGAGAGGTAATTTAGAGTCCGATATTAGAGGACCATTACCGGTAGTAGTGTTTGCAGTCAATGCTCCACCTTTGCGGCCCTCTAAATAAAAGTTACCCCCAGGACTTGATGCCAAAATGTTATCAATTTCACAATCCAAATCAAGGTCAATGTCTGGGTCCTCAGTCCAATCCACTGCATCAATCCCACACAATGAGAGTGATGGTTCTGGAACCACCATTTTAGGGGCTAACAATTTTAAAGGGGCTAACACTCTGCTGGTGCAAGGCTCAACTCATCCAAAGGGCAAAAAACTCTGCTGGTGCAGGGCTGAACTAACTTAAAGGGCCTAAAACTCTGCTGGTAAAAGGCTGAAGTCAAGTCAAGGGCCTCAATCTCTGCTGGTAGCTCAGCTTATGGGCCTCTAACTTAATTTGGAAGGGCTCATGTTAAGGGCCAGAAAAGTGATTTTTTGAAGGTCTTACCACATCACACACACATCCACAATGACAGTTAAGGGTGGGTACTGTTGGATTTCCCATTGCCTATTCCATCTGTGGTTGTCATGGGCAATGTGATTTAAAGGGGTGCTTGGTAATGTTTCTGTAGCGTAAAATTTGGGTTTCTGTCCATCCAATTGGGGAGGAAAGAAGGTTTCCAGGTATTTTCCCACTTTGATAGAGGTTTTTTTTTGAGTGTGGAAAGTGTGTAGTTGATAGGCTGTGATGGTGGGGTAAAACTGTGACTTGGGCTTGTTAGATGCCCCCAGGCATGCTTCCCCTGCTGTCCCAGTTGCATTCCAGAGGTGTTGTCATCATTTCCTGAGGTGTCATAGTGGACTTGGTGACCCTCCTGAGTGTGGGCTAATTGTGGGTTCCCCTGAAACGAACGGTTTTTCCCCATAGATTATAATGGCATTCAATATTCGTTCGAATAGTCGAATATTGAGGGGCTATTCAAAACGAATATCGAATATTTCCCTGTTCGCTCATCTCTAGTCATCAGTATATGATCTGTTGGGGTCCAATACCCAAACACCGCATTATTTTTTTTATTTTTTTTTTTTTGGTAGAGTTGGAAGGGACCTCAAGGGCCATCGGGTCCAACCCCCTGCGAGTGCAGGTTTTCCTAAATCATCCCAGCTATATGTTTATCCAGTTTCCGCTTGAAGATTTCCATTGATGGAGCGCCCACCACCTCCCGTGGCAGCCTATTCCACTCTCTCACTACCCTCACTGTCAGAAAGTTTTTCCTAATGTCTAATCTGTATCTCTTTCCCTTTAGTTTCATTCCATTGCTTCTGCTATTAAATCTCCCCTCAGCCTTCTCTTCTGCAAACTAAACAATTAAATCTCCCCTCAGCCTTCTCTTCTGCAAACTAAACAATCCCAATTCTTTTAGCCGCTCCTCATAGGACATGGTTTGCAGACCTTCCACCATTTTGGTTGCTCTTCTCTGGACTTGCTCCAATATATCGATGTCTTTCTTGAATTGAGGCGCCCAGAACTGTACACAGTATTCCAGGTGTGGTCTGACCAGGGAAGAGTACAGCGGAATAATGACCTCTCTTGATCTAGATTCAATGCTTGTCTTAATACATCTCAGAATTTTATTAGCCTTTTTTGCAGCAGCACCGCACTGTTGGCTCATGTTGAATTTGTGATCTACTATTATGCCCAAGTCCTTTTCCCCTATGCTATCACTTAGTTCTATTCCTCCCATACTATATATGTTTTTTACATTTCTGTTACCCAGATATAGAACTTTGCATTTGTCCCTGTTAAATACCATTTTGTTCGCCTCAGCCCATTGTTCCAGTGTGTCTAAGTCCTTTTGAATACACTCTCTCTCCTCTCTAGTGTTGGCTATTCCTCCTATCTTCGTATCATCTGCAAATTTTATGAGTTCCCCAATAATTCCATCGTCCAGATCATTTATACAGATATTAAAAAGTACTGGGCCCAGAACAGAGCCCTGCGGCACCCCGCTTTTGACTTTCTTCCAGTTCGATGTGTAGCCATTTAGTATTACTCATTGTGCCCGATCATTAAGCCAGTTGTGAATCCACCTAACTGATTTTTTGTCAAAGCCATACTTAATCATTTTTTCAATAAGAAGGTTATGTGATACTTTATCAAATGCCTTACTGAAGTCAAGATATACTATGTCCACAGCATTCCCTTGGTCCAACCATTCAGTGATTTTGTTGTAGAAGGAAATCAGGTTAGTCTGACAAGATTTATTGGTCATAAAGCCGTGCTGGCTCTGGTTAATTAATGCCTTCCCATCCAGGTACCGAAGTAAATGTTCCTTGACAATTTGCTCAAAGATTTTTCCTGCTATCGAGGTCAGACTTACCGGCCTGTAATTTCCTGGATCGTCCCTTTTCCCCTTTTTGTAGATGGGGACAACATTTGCCCTTTTCCAATCTAAAGGGACCACTCCTGTTTCCCATGACTTACCGAAGATTATAGCAAGGGGTTCTGTTATTTCCTCTGCTATCTCTTTCAGGACTCTAGGGTGTAAATCATCTGGTCCTGGGGACTTGGTTTCCTGTAACTTGGCTAAGTGCTCTCTTACCAGACCTTCGCTTATAGTCAGCTTGGAGTCCTCCTTCCCCTCATCTCCATCACCATTAATGTCGATATTTCCATTAGTTTCTTGGGAGAAGACGGATACAAAATATGAATTTAGTAGCTCCACCTGCTGTTCCACCATGTTAACTGTTTCTCCTTTGTCATTCTTCAGGACTCCAATGGCCTCCTTCACTTTTTCACTTTAAAGATGCTGTTACATAGGGTGCTTTTATGGACTGGCAAACTGGTAAATTGCCTACGATTCTTTTCCTCTAGTTCCCCCCCCCCCCCCTTCCCAGACTGTACCAGCAGTTACCCTGTTGCCAAGCAAAGAACACTGATTTTCTGTAAAAGTTAATTACAGTAATTGACTTCTGGAGTCTCCTATGTACTTCTCTCCTGCATACTTACCTCTCTGATTGTACAGTTTTGCATATTTTTCTGAATAATTTTAAAGCAAATTAATCTTGTTATATAAAAGCAGAAATGTCCCATAAAAATTAGCTATATATTGACCTCATCATGACACTACTTGACCTTATAGCACTGATTTTACTATTCCCTATGTGCTGATTTTTGCTTAGCAGCCTAAGATGGCATGTAAGTTTGTTCCTTAGTATTTATCACTCACCTGGTTTTCTATGGCCTCACCCTAAGGCGTTGTCTTGGCATCTCCAACAATGCCATGCATTGTAAAAGTTGAGATCCTGACCTTCTCTCTTTCTCCCCACCCTGTCTCCGCAAACAGATGAGGAATTTCAATGATCTGGAGAAAAAACTGGGAGAGAAAGGACCAGTCCCACCTATTATTAAACGTTAACTAGTTCATGTAGTAACAACTAAATCTAAAGATTGTAAATGCCAATTAATAGCTGCAACATTATTACAGGTAGAAAATGTTATACCATATTTAAGGAAGCACAAAAGATTCTCTGTCTAGAGATCACGGTATGGGAAATGATGGGAGAGTGTCTGAGTAACTATTTCCTAAAAGACAGAGATCTTGAGATTTTTCAGAAAAAGGTACTAGCAGAAAAAGTAACCCATTGAAGTCAATGGGAGGCTTTTTTTCAGCGCTGGAATTCCTCACCATATTCTTCCGTGTGAATGGACCCTTAGGGTCGATCTGTGAGATGTAGAAAACAAAATAATCGATAGAGCTTCAGTTTCTCCACTGGTATAAAAAAATGTGTTTTGTTTGTGTTCCAGTAATAGTTTTTTGTTTTTTTATGTAGATTGTGAGTCCCATATAGGGATCACAATATACATTTTTTCTCCTATCAGTATGTTTTTTTAGAATGGGAGGAAATCCACGCAAACACGGGGAGAACATACAAACTCCTTGCAGATGTTGTTCCTGGCAGGATTTGAACCCAGGACTCCAGCGCTGCAAGACTGCAGTGCTAATCACCAAGCCACTTTGTTAACCCCGTGTCTTAGCAATTGTTGAAAAGTCTTTATATAGCTACATTTACAATACAATTATAAGGAGGCTCAGTCATGTTTCTGTTTGCAGACATGAATTTGTTTTAAATATTCTTACAGTGGAATGCTATAGTAATTTATTGTAGTATTGTTTAGTAATAATGATTAGAAATGGATCAGTTCTTATTTTTGTTAATAATAATAATCATCATCATCATCATCATTATCATCGTCATCATCATGTCATTGCATATAACAAGCATACTGTTCAGTGCCATGAGAAAAAAACACCCAGAAGTTCACTAGGTCATTATTCCACTGTACTCTTCCCTGGTCAGACCACACCTGGAATACTGTGTACAGTTCTGGGCGCCTCAATTCAAGAAAGACATCGATATATTGGAGCAAGTCCAGAGAAGAGCAACCAAAATGGTGGAAGGTCTGCAAACCATGTCCTATGAGGAGCGGCTAAAAGAACTGGGATTGTTTAGTTTGCAGAAGAGAAGGCTGAGGGGAGATTTAATAGCAGTCTACAAATATCTGAAAGGTAGTCACCGTGCAGAGGGATCTACCCTATTCTCATTAGCACAAGGAAGTACAAGAAGCAATGGGATGAAACTAAAGGGAAAGAGATACAGATTAGACATTAGGAAAAACTTTCTGACAGTGAGGGTAGTGAGAGAGTGGAATAGGCTGCCACGGGAGGTGGTGGGCGCTCCATCAATGGAAATCTTCAAGCGGAATCTGGATAAACATATAGCT
Source organism: Leptodactylus fuscus (assembly GCF_031893055.1). Lineage (NCBI taxonomy): Eukaryota > Metazoa > Chordata > Amphibia > Anura > Leptodactylidae > Leptodactylus > Leptodactylus fuscus. Next base: position 48,231,961 of record NC_134273.1, on the reverse strand, counting down.
GGGATGATTTAGGAAAACCTGCACTCGCAGGGGGTTGGACCCGATGGCCCTTGAGGTCCCTTCCAACTCTACCATAAGAAAAAAAAATAAAAAAAAATTCCAAACCACACACTTGTTTGCCTTGCTTTACTTTCATCCACTCTAGTTGTGTGTTTAGTTGGTGATCAGATAATTATTTCAATGATATACATGAAATGGAGATGTACTCTCTTGTTGATAACATACAGGGTGTAACCACACAGTCACAGCCTATTTCACACTGTTGTGCCGGGGTCAGCAACCTTTGGCACTTCCGCAGTTGTTGGACTACAACTTGAAGAATCTATACCTTACCTTAGGGTAAGTTCACACAGGTTTTTTTGGTCCGGATTTTGAGGCCGTATCCACCTCAAAATCCTGACCAAAAAGACCAAAAATCAATGGGAGCTGGTCAGTTCTTTTTTCTGGGAGCCGTTTTGTTCCAGCTCCAGGAAAAAGAAGCAAGATGCTCATTCTTTCAGGCGGATTCGCCTCACGACATCTGCCTGAAGACACTCCCTCCTGACTAGGCCCATTCATTTGGGCCTAATCCGGAGCGGAGTGCGCGACTGGATGCAGGTGTCCTGCCCATTTTTTGGTCCGAAACCTGAGGCGGCCTCCGCCTCAGGTTCCAAACCAAAAAAACCCATGTGAACTTACCCTTAGAAGTGAATAGAGCATGGGTGGGAGTATTAATTTTGCTACAGTTGGAGTGCCCAAGGTTGCTGAACCCTACTCTAGTGGTACCAGACTACATCTGTCATTGTTGCCTTATTATTGAGGAGGCTCCTGACCTAACCTTACACATGAGATATTCATCTATCTATCAATAGCAGATTCATTTCTTGTTAACCTAATGTAGATCAGTGAGACAGACTTCAGATTCTTGATAGATTTAACAAAGCTAGATTTACAAAAGGTCCACAAATAAATATGCTATGTGAATTGCCACACTGGCCATAGTTTTGTCTACACTTTGAACTCCAAAACCATCAGTTTCATACAACCCATACTAAGGTAGCCTTTTTATTGCCTTTTCTGTCTAGATAAGCATTAGCTTGTGCCACACCTCTGTGAACACATGGGTAATATTACATTTTTCCACTTGTCTGAATGATCCTGAAATAATGAGACACACCTAAGATCTTTCTGGGAGGGTCTGGCAGACTATATTAAAGATGAATTTGCATACAGAGGCCTACTAGCTACTTACTCTTGACTCCCACATCTAGTTGTGCTTTAGAGAAAGTCTCAGAGAGTCTACTCAAGAAAAGAGAGCCACCTATCTGCTTCTGTCATCCCAAAATATGTAATGCGGTCCCTACTTACCATGTACTTTCTATAATACTGGTGTTTTTCTATGTCGCAGAGAGGCTTTTGGTCCCTGAGAGACTCTAGGACCTGGTAGGGATTGCTATCTTTGTACATCCACTCTACAAGTCGGGTAATGCTGATGTTGGATGTTCAGCAGTTAGCACTACCTGCCAGTGCTGTAGTCCTAGGTTCAAATCCAGCCAAGTACAATAGCTACAAGGAGTTTGTATGTTTGCCCCATGTTTGTGTAATACTCCTCCCACAATTCCAAAGACATATGTAATTCAGATTGTTAGACCTACTTGGGACAGTATTAGATCAAATAAGACCTCTCTCCAAAGCTGACTGTTTATGTAGCTGCATCTGCAATAATATGAACCAAAAAATCATATCTACAAAAATGTAAAAGCCAACCGCATTTATTAAATGTATAAGACATACATACATTTCCATATTTTGTGATTTTCCATCTTTTTTAAAATAAATATCGTTGACTTTACATTTTTGTGGACATGATTTTGTTTGGTTTGTGCTATATTTACATGATCCACATATTTTTGTATGTTCTTGGCCCATTAGTATGTTATTGGTTCCATCTGCAGTTAATGTTGTCTGTTTGTCTTAACAGATTTTACCTCTCAACTGTACATATACAACAAATGTTCGCAAAAGTTAACCTTTCATCGCCGCTGCTAATTCAAATTCTTAACATCTGTAAAAAGGGGATTACTTCACGGATTACAATGTAGTTGCAATTTTCTCTCTAGCCCTGACCATTGCCAAGCAACAAGCACAGATAGTTTTGGTGCCTGATTTGCTATTTAAGCTCTGTAAAGGCAATGTCAGACAAGGGGGCGTGACTCAGAGCGCCAATCAGAGGCAGTCCGTGTTAGAACATAGAATCACATCCCATGTCTGCTCTTACCTGACTCCACCCTCCTGACAGTAAAGAGCCTAAATAGCATATTAGGCACCAAAACTAACAGCAATGATTGCTTAGTAATGGTGGGGGCTAGAGACAAAATGCCATCTGTGGCAGAAGCAGTGGAGCTCCAGATATTATTTGATGTAAAGAGCTGGATTTGTTGGAGGTGAAGAAGCATTCTCTTTAATAATATTCTACAAAGGAATTAATTCTTATTTGTGTTCCCTTGCTTTTTCTAATATTGGTACTGAATGCATACAATGTTCTAGTCTAATACTACTGCCTGCATTCATATATTTTTGAATTTATTATTATTAATAATAATAATAATAATAATAATACATTTTATTTACCCTATATAGCGCCAACATATTCCGCAGCGCTGTACAATTTGTAGGGTTCAGATACAGACAGATACATAACAAAGAACTTCATTTCACACAATGGGACTGAGGGCCCTGCTCAAGAGAGCTTATAATCTATGAGGTAGAGGGGGTGACACAAGAGGTAGCAGGGGCGGCCTTGCTTATACAGTATTCAGACAATTCTGTAATAGAGGTGATTGTCATTACACAAATAATACTGAATGAGCAGTCACTAGTGGTGACCTTTAACATGTGGATGGAGCTTGAACAGATAAGTTAGGCTGAAAAGGCACCATATCAAGTGGGGTAGTGTGGGAGTGGGGACAGAGGAGGGTTAAAATTTAGGGATTGTAATTGTAGGTACGGAAGGGTTGACATTAGGAATTGTGATATGCCTGTCTGAAGAGATGTGTCTTTAGTTTGCGCTTAAAGCTGTAGAAATTGGGAGTTAATCTGATTGACCGGGGTAGAGCATTCCAGAGAAGTGGTGCAGCTCGGGAGAAGTCTTGTATACGAGCATGGGAGGTTCTGATGATAGAGGAGGTAAGTGTTAGGTCATTGAGTGTACGGAGAGCAGGGGTTGGGCGGTAGACAGAGATGAGGGAGGAAATGTAGGGAGGTGCAGCATTATGGAGAGCCTTGTGGATGAGGGTGATAACTTTATATTTTATTCTATAATGAATAGGCAGCTAATGTAGCGACTGGCACAGACCAGAGGCATCGCTGTAGCATCTAGCCTGATAGATGAGCCTGCCCGCTGCATTCAGAATAGATTGTAGAGGGGAGAGTTTAGTTAGGGGAAGACCGATTAGTAAGGAGTTACAGTAGTCAAGGCGAGAATGAATCAGAGAGACAATAAGTGTCTTTAGTGTATCTCTGGTAAGGAAAGGGCGTATTCTGGAGATGTTTTTGAGGTGGAGGTGACATGAACATGCGAGTGATTCGATATGAAGGTTGAAGGGGGGTGAGGGGGGTCTGCATCAAACATGACCCCGAGGCAGCGGGCATACTGCCTAGGAGTTATAGTAAGGCCTGAGACTGCAATGGATATATCAGGGACAGATCTATTAGATGGTGGAAACAGTAGTAGTTCAGTCTTAGAGAGATTTAGTTTCAGATAGAGCGAGGACATGATATTAAAGACAGCAGACAGACAGTCACTGGTGTTCTGTATGAGTGCAGGGTGATGTCACGGGAAGATGTGTATAATTGGGTGTCATCAGCATAGAGATGGTACCTGAAGCCAAATCTTGCAATGGTTTGTCCAATGGGGGCTGTGTAGAGAGAAAAAAGCAGGGGGCCGAGGACCGAGCCCACTATTTTTGCTGTCTGATACCTAATTTTAATGGATAGAGTGATTTTATGTATGGATTGTATAAAATACTGTACATGACATACATGACATACTGTATGGGACAACAGGTTTTCTTTTCCTTTTTGATATTCTTTTTAATGAAAAATTGCGCACATGAGAGCAGATGTCCACAACATGCAGGACCTGTCTGTCTAAGGGTCCATTCACATTGAGGAAAATAGTGAGGAATTTGGTGTGGAATTTCAGCGCTGAAAAAAAGCCTCCCATTGACTTCAATGGGTTGCTTTTTCTGCTAGCAGAACCCATTGAAGTCAATGGGGGGCTTTTTTCAGCACTGAAATTCCACACCACATTCCTCACCATTTTCTTCCGTGTGAATGGACCCTAAGGCTGCATTCACACTGAGTAATGATGGCATTTTTTGTGCTTATTTTTGCACATAGCGCCGCGTTAACGCCGCGTAACGCCGCGCTATTTTGCGGTGACGTTGACCGGCGCAAACGCGCCGTATACGCGGCGCTATGTGCAAAAATAAGCACAGAAAATGCCAGCATTACTCAGTGTGAATGCAGCCTAATAGGGCCACTATCTCAAATTTGGTAAACCCTTAAGTACTATCATGGTTTCTAGCATAATGGTATGTCTATGGTAGTGGTATATGACAGACACCATAGTACTTAAGGGTTAAGGATTCACATTTCTCATTAAACCAATTCAATACAATTATGCAAAAAATCCTTTGAAGACTGAAATTCATAAAGGAGACAATAGGTAGTCACAAACAGACTCATCTGGAATAACAATACAATGCCATGAAATATTACTGTTGAAATCTTATATTGCTTAAGGTCTCATAACAAACATATAAAGATTTGTCCAGCCAAGTTCAGGGCGTACACAATTGTGTAGGACTTTATCCTACTGCATTCGGCAGGTGGTATGATGTCATAAGCTGGAAACAGGTAGTCATCAGTTTCAATCACGTGTTCATTGATTTTGATGACTTTTGATATTTTCAGAATTTCAGTCCTGGGTTACCCAATTTTTTTTTTTGCATGTATTGAACACCTTACTGTATAAACAAGATGAACAGGTTCTGCGTGTTTATGCTGCCAAAGTTACAAATGTTAGGAACTGTACTTGGTATTCCTTCTATTGCACTCTATATAATGAGATGAGTGTACCATTTGTAGGGTGTGCTTGTGCTGTGCAATATTAGGTGCGAATTCATTTGATTGATATTAGTTGGAGACGTAGAGACAGCTATGGAGATTACTATGGTACAATGTCTACTTTACCTCTCGAATACAGAAGTCATGCCCTTTACTAGAGGTTCACTGATCATTCAGGGTGACATGTTTTGCTGTGGCTTCTGCTAAACAGTCCACTACAAATATACAGCGCTATACATATCAATCAAGTTTAATAAAAAACCTCACTGTAGACAGAAGAGAATAGGTAGTAAAATTTAGAAAAGCTAAACAAATATTAGATGTTGCAATATTATTGAGAAGAATATAATCACAGTTCTGTCCAATAAACCAAGAAAACAACCCAGTCAGAGAAAATGAAATAAAGGTTATCAAAGGAAAGGTACAGTTGTAAAATAAAAGTAACACTATATGAAATAATGTAGTGTATGCGTGTAATATGAAAAGATAGCTATTCCATAATTTATGTTTTGTTTTAAGTAGAGATGAGCGAACAGCGGTCGATCGAATACCAATATCAGGCTGTTCGAGGTATTCGATTCCAATCGAATACCACACGGCAAACGCAGTAAAAATTCGTATCCCCTCCCACCTTCCCTGGTGCTTTTTTTGCACCGATAACTGTGCAGGGGAGGTGGGACAGGAAATACGACAACGTAGTCATTGAAAAAAAATCTTAAAAAGCCATTGGCTGCCAAAATCAGGTGACCTCTGATTCATAAGAATAGTGTCGGCCATGTTTGTATCATTTTAGTTTTGGAGAGATAGGGAGAGCTCAGGGCGATACACTTATTTTAGCCTTGTCTAGGCAGGAAAAAATTCTTAACAGCTCTTGTACACATACAATGAACCTGGCAATCCTGCAGCAGGGTAGCAGCAGGGGACGTGGGCAAGGACGTGGATGTGCATATTCAGCTGGGTATCCAGACCACAGTCCAGGTACTGGAGAGGGGTTGTCAGCAGTGCCCCTCGTCAGTAGCAGAAGGGGGCGAGGATGTGGACATGGATATCCAGCTGGGTATCCAGTCCACAGTCCAGGTACTGGAGAGGGGCTGCCAGACCCACTTCACTCATCCTCCTCCAACACCAGCCCCTTCACCCTAATGTAACACTTAAAAAATCTCACTAAGGTTACCTCATTAATTTTTTAGGGCTCCCCCCAAGGGCCTGCAATGCAATTTTTTTAGGGCTCCCCCACAAGGGCCTGCAATTCAATGTTTTAGGGCTCCACCCCAAGTGCCTGCAAATCAACGTTTTATGGGTCATCCAAAGGGCCTAACACTCTGTGCTACAAGGCTCAATTCACCATAAGGGCCTACCATTCTGCTGGTGCAAGACTCAACTCACCCCAAGGGCCAAAAAGTAAAACACTGCTGGTGCAAGGCTCTACTCATCCCAAGGGCCAAAAAGTAAAACACTGCTGGTGCAAGGCTCAACTCACCCCAAGGGCCAAAAAGTAAAACACTGCTGGTGCAAGGCTCTACTCACCCCAAGGGCCAAAAAGTAAAACACTGCTGTGCAAGGCTCAACTCACTCCAAGGGTCAAAAAGCAAAACACTGCTGGTGCAAGGCTCTACTCACTCCAAGGGCCAAAAAGTAAAACACTGCTGGTGCAAGGCTCTACACACTCCAAGGGCCAAAAAGTAAAACACTGCTGGTGCAAGGATCAACTCACCCCAAGGGCCGAAAAGTAAAACAATGCTGGTGCAAGGCTCTACACACCCCAAGGGCCAAAAAGTAAAACACTGCGGGTGCAAGGCTCAACTCACTCCAAGGGCCAAAAACACTGCTGGTGCAAGGCTCCACTCACCCCAAGGGCCAAAATCACTGCTGGTGCAAGGCTCAACTCACCCCAAGGGCCAAAAACACTGCTGGTTCATGGCTCTACTCACCCCAACGGGCAAAAAGTAAAACACTGCTGGTGCAAGGCTGAACTCACCCAAAGTAACATTCTGCTGGTGCAATGCTCAACTCAATTAAAGGTGCAACGTTTAGATGGCTTCTTTCCAAACCAAGGGTGATTCCTTTCGGTAAGATGTGATGGCGTTTCCAGCCCTGATTATCCTGGTTGATCATGTTCAGTAATGAGGCCAGCTCAGCATGAGGATCTTGTACGTTAGGTTGTCCATGCCCACTAATGTGCATGAAGACTCAATCACAGTAAATGTTCTTATTTTTCTCTAATTCAATCTCTGAATGAACTGCTCTGAAAGATGGCCTAGGCACTGCTGCATTGCTGAATTGTACAGTGCTGCGGAATATGTTGGCGCTATATAAATAAAATGTATTATTATTATTATTATTGCTGCAATGGCAATCACTGGGTTTTCCTGTTCTGATTTCAAAGAATCTTGTGTCTAACTTGAAGAAGAGACAATCTTAGTCTAACTGCTGGTTGTTTGTGCTGCAGCATTTGGAGTTGGGTCTGTCAGCTTTGTGATGAACTCTTCATTATGGATCCCATTATTTTCAACAGTCTCTAAAATCTTTTGACACTTTGAATTTTGTTCAGTTCCAAAGGACTCTGTGTTTAGATTTGGCTTAGTCGCAGCTCCAGAACATGCCTTGGAAGGCAAGGTTTCCTTTAGTGGCTCCATCTCAGCAGGATGATGATGATGATGATGAACCTTGGTTAAATCTGGTGTCGGAAGGGAAAGGGGTTTCTGATCTACATCTAAAGTACTGGAGCATGTTGTTTGGACTATTAACACCTGATCAGAACCCTGTAGACGTAATGTAGAGTCCGATATTAGAGGTAGTAGTGGTTTCAGCCAATTCTCCACCTTTGCAATCCTCTAACTAAAAGTTACCCCCAGGACTTGATGCCAAAGTGTTAGCAATTTCACAATCAAAATCAAGGTCAATGTCTGGGTCCTCAGTCCAATCCACTGCATCAATCCAACACAATGAGAGTGGTGGTTTTGGAACCACCGTTTTAGGGGCTAACAATTTTAAAGGGGCTAACAATCTGCTGGTGCAAGGCTCAACTCATCCAAAAGGCAAAAAACTCTGCTGGTGCAAGGCTGAACTAAGTTAAAGGGCTTAAAATTCTGCTAGTAAGAGGCTGAAGTCACCTGAAGGGCCTCAATCTCTGTTGGTAGCTCAGCTTAAGGGACTCTAACTTAATTTGGAAGGGCTCATGTTGAGGGCTAGAAAAGTGAATTTTTGAAGGTCTTACCACATCACACACACACACACACACACACACACACAATGACAGTTAAGGGTGGGCGCTGTTGGATTTCCCATTACCTATGCCATCTGTGGTTGTCATGGGCATCGTGATTTAAAGGAGTGCATGATAATGTTTCTTTAGCTTAAAATTTGGGTTTCTTTCCATACAATTGGGGAGGAAAGAAGGTTTCCAGGTATTTTTCCACTTTCATAGAGGTTTATTTGAGTGTGGAAAGTGTCTAGTTGATAGGCTGTGATAGTGGGGTAAAACTGTTACTTGGGCATGTTAGATGACCCCAGACATGCTTCCGCTGCTGTCCCAGTTGCATTCTAGAGATGTTGTCATCATTTGCTGAGGTATCATAGTGGACTTGGTGACCCTCCTGAGTCGAATAGTGGTTTCCCCTGAAACGAGCATTTTTTCCCCATAGACTATAATTAGAGATGAGCGAAAACCGTTCGATCAAATAGGTATTCGATCAAATATCAGGCCGTTCGAGTTATTCGTTCCCAATCGAATACCAGGCGGCATACACAGTAAAAATTCGTATCCCCTCCCACCTTCTCTGGCACGTTTTTTGCACCAATAAGTGTGCAGGGGAGGTGGGACAGGAACTACGACAACAGAGGCAGTGAAAAAAATTGAAAAAACCCATTGGCTGCCGAAAACATGTGACCTCCCATTCATAAGAACAGCCGCCACCATATTCGTGTCAATTCGCGGTGAGAGATAGGGAGAGAGATGCTGATAGGATAGATAGATAGATAGATAGATAGATAGATAGATAGATAGATAGATAGGGATAGATAGGCATTAGCTTCTAGTAGGCACAGAAAAAAAAACAAAGAACAACAGCTCTTTTCAGAACTATACACTGCAGGGACAGGAGTCCAGCTTTCCACGGACGGTGGAAAACAGGGATACAGAACAGTTACTTGTTGCTATATACGTGACAAACAGCTTTTTTCTGGGGTACCCCCCAAAAAATAGCAGGAATCCACAGCAGGCAGTTCTTGCTATATACCTGAAAAACAGCTTTTCTCTGGGGTCCCCCCCCAAAAATAGCAGGAATCCACAACAGGCAGTTCTTGCTATATACCTGAAAAACAGCTTTTCTCTGGGGTGTATAGACCATAAAATGGGCATTAGTATACCTCAAAAAAATGCATAAGGGTAGCGCAAGGGGATGAGGACGGGGGCGTGGAAATGCAGATGTGGAGCAAGGTTGCGCTAAACGAACAGCGTCTACTGTGCCTACTGCTGTGTGGCAGCAAGAATTGCGTTTCCCCACAGTCTCCAGCTTGATGGCCACATTAAGTAGGGTGCAGGGTACAACCCTAACCAGGCCCGAGCACCAGGAAGAGGTGTTACAATGGCTGGCGGACACTGCTTCCAGCACATTCTCCACCAGCCAGTCAGCCTCTACCTCAACTCCTCCTCCTACCCAACAGTCTGGTCCTCCTTCCTCACAACATGCCCAATCTTCCCAGCAACCTAATCCCACCTTTCCCACCTCCCAGGAGCTGTTTTTGGGTCCATTCACTGCCCCTCTCTCTGTCCCACCACGTCCTGAATCAGCAGAGGTAACAGATGAGTTGCTGTGTCCTGATGCACAAGCACTGGAGCATCCGTTATCTCCTGTTGTTGTTGTTGAACAGCAATCGGCCCTCAGAGACGACGATGACGAGACACAGTTGTCATCAGGTCAGCCTGTTGCTATGTGCGGTGTGCAAGAGGAGGAGGAGCCGTCAGAGGAATTGGAAGAGGAGGTGGTGGACGACGAGGACACTGACCGAACCCGGACAGCGCGGATGTCAAGCGGGGAGAGCAGTGTAGATGTGGAGGGAAGTACAGCACCAAAGAGGGTGGCTAGAGGCAGAGGCATGTCCAGAGGCAGAGGACAGCTGCTTCATCGAAGCCAGGCTACAGCCAGCAGGGCCCAAAATGTTCCCTATTCTAGCCAGCCTAGAAAAACTCCCACATCGAGGCCACGGTGTTCGGTGGTGCAGATTTTTTTTAATGTATGTGCGGCAGACAAATATACAGCGGATTGCACACTCTACAACTCGAAACTGAGTAGGGGCTCTGAAAAGAGCAAGCAACCTTACAACCACTGGCATGCGCCATCATTTGGAAGGCAAGCACTGGGCTCAGTGGCAGAGAGCAAATGCAGGACAATCGTCATTCGGCGTTGCCACCACTGCCTCTCCCACTGTTGCCAGTGCTGGCGCTGCAGTCCTAACCAGCAGCCAGGAAACCTCCATATGTGCCTCCACCACTTTGGAGACTTCTCCCTCATCCTACCCTTTTCCTGCCTCAGCTCTTCTCCTGCCTTAGCTCCTTCTCCTGACTTAGCTCCTTCTCCTGTACCCACATGCTCCTCTTCACAGCAACCCACCATCTCCCAGACTTTTGAGCTCAGGCAAAAATACAGCGCTACCCACCCCCATGCACAAGTCTTAAACGCGCACATCTCCAAACTCCTGGCCCAGGAGATGTTGCCGTTCCGACTTGTGGAAACTCAGGCCTTCCGTGACCTGATGGCAAGTGTGGCACCTCGCTATGCCGTCCCTAGCTGTCACTACTTCTCCCGCTGTGCCGTCCCTGCCTTGCACCAGCACGTGTCACGTAACATCAGGCGGGCGCTAAGTTACGCGATTTGCACAAAGGTCCACTTGACCACCGACGCGCGGAGAAGTGCATGTGGACAGGGACGCTACATTTCACTGACAGCACACTGGGTAAATGTAGTTGAGGCTGGGACCGGGTCACAATCTGGGGCGGTCTACCTCATTTCTCCGCCCAGTATTCCTGGCAGGGGCTCTGAACCACGACCCTCCTCCACCTCCTCCACCATCACATCAACCCCAGCTACCTGCTGGAAACACTGCAGCACTGGTGTGGGGAGACGTCAGCAGGCCGTGCTGAAGCTCATCAACTTGGGGGACAGACAGCACACTGCCTTCGAGGTGAGGGATGCCCTCCTTGATGAGACGGCAAAGTGGTTTTCGCCACTGCACCTGGGCCCAGGCATGGTCGTGTGTGATAACGGCCGCAACCTGGTAGCGGCTCGGGAGCTTGACAACCTCCGACACGTTCCACGCCTGGCTCACATGCTCAATTTAGTGGTGCAATGTTTTTTAAAAACGTACCCAAATGTACCCGAGCTACTGGTGAAAATGCGGCGCTTGTGCGTGCACTTTCGCAAGTCCACATTAGCCGCTTCTAGCCTCCGAAGACTCCAGCAACGCCACCATCTGTCGTAACACCAGCTGATGTGTGACGTCTCCACACACTGGAACTCGACGTACCACATGTTGAGCAGAGTGTGTGAACAGCAGAGACCCTTGATGGAGTACCATCTCCAAAACCCAAGGGTTTTCTCGGAGTCAGCTCCCGCAGTTTCTGCACCATGAGTGGCCATGGATGGCAGACTTATGCGAGATCTTGCGTGTCTTTGAGGAGTCAACCATGAGGGTCAGCTGTGACGATGCATTCGTGAGTGTCACAATCCCGCTCCTGTGTGTGATGCAAGAATCCCTCATCGCCATCAGGGATAACGCATTGAACGCTGAGGAGTCGGGCATAGGAACACAACCATTCCAGCAGGATAGTCAGGGCACACTCCTGTCTGCTTCACAGCATATATTGAGGGAGGAGGAAGAAGAGGAGGAGGAGGATGAAGTGGCAGAACTCATTGTCACACAGGAGACTAGCGGGGAAGTTCATTGTGTCCCATTGCTGCAGAGCGGTTGGGGCGAAATGGAGGAGGAAGAGGAAGAAATGGAGAGTGACCATTCCAGTGGGGGCAGCCAAGTGATGCCAAGTAACACTCTGGCACACATGGCTGAATACATGTTGGAGTGCTTTTCAACTGACAAACACATTGTCAAAATCCTGGAGAGCAACAACGCAACGACTACTGGATTTTTGCAATCCTCGACCTCCGGTATAAAAATAATATTTGTAATTTTATTCCGGTAGAGGGGAGGGCCAGTCGCATCAGTGATCAGCCGCAAACAACTGGTGCAGAATATGATGGAGATGTTTCCATCAAATCTCGTTGGCGGCACACAGGAGAGTTCCTCCAACAGGCGAGCAACTGTCATCCGGTCCACACCTGGCAGGGGCACACTCTCCAAGGTCTGGGACACGTTAATGTCACCCCGTGGAAAAGTACCACCACTGAGGGGCCTATTGTCACCAGGAGGGAAAAGTATAGGCGCATGTTGCGGGAGTACCTGGCCAACCAGCCCTGTCCTCTCCAATCCCTCTGCGCCCTATACTTATTGGGTCTCCAAGTTGGATTTGTGGCTGGAACTTGCACTGTACACATTGGAGGTCCTTTCTTGCCCTGCCGCCAGGGTGCTTTCGAAAAGGGTCTTCAACGCAGCCGGTGGCATAATTATGGATAAGCGCAGCCAGCTGTCAGCCGACAGTGCTGACTGGCTGACGCTGATAAAAATGAACAGCCACTGGACAGACCCATCATTTTCATGTCCACCATTGTCAAGCACCCCGACATGAAGTTTCATGTGTGTGCTCACCCCTTCCTCCTCCTCCTCATACTCCTCCAACATCAGCGTTGCACAATTGTGCTCCTACTAGGCTCAATCCACCCTGATTCCCCCCAACTCTGCTGGTTAGAGTCTCAATCCACCCTGATTCCCCCCAACTCTGCTGGTTAGAGTCTCAATCCACCCTGATTCCCCCCAACTCTGCTGGTTAGAGTCTCAATCCACCCTGATTCCCCCAAACTCTGCTGGTTAGAGTCTCAATCCACCCTGATTCCCCCCCAACTCTGCTGGTTTGAGTCTCAATCCACCCTGATTTCCCCCCAACTCTGCTGGTTTGAGTCTCAATCCACCCTGATTTCCCCCAATTCTGGAGGCTAGAGTCTCAATCCACCTGGATTCCCCCAAACTCTGCTGGTTAGAGTCTCAATCCACCCTGATTCCCCAAAACTCTGCTGGTTAGAGTCTGCACTGCTTTTTAAAGGCTCTACTCACTCCAAGGGCCAAAAACACTGCCGGTGCAAGATTCTACTCACTCCAAGGGCCAAAAACACTGCTTTTTAAAGGTTCTACTCACTCCAAGAGTGAAAAACATTGCTGATTAAAGGCTCTACTCACTCTAAGGGCCAAAAACTAAATCTCTGCTGTTTAAAGGCTTAACTCACCCAAAGGACCAACAAATCTCTGCTGGTGCAAGGCTGAACTAAGTTAAAGGGCCTAAAACTCTGCTGGTAAAAGGCTGAAGTCACCTAAAGGGCCTCAATCTCTGCTGGTAGCTCAGCTTAAGGGCCTGTAACATAATTTGGAAGGTCTCACATTAAGGGCCAGAAAAGTGAATTTTTGAAGGTCTTACCACATCACACACACATGAACAATGACAGTTAAGGGTGGAGGCTTTTGGATTTCCCATTGCCTATTCCATCTGTGGATGTCATGGGCAACGTGATTTAAAGGGGTGCTCGTTAATGTTTCTTTAGCTTTAAATTTGGGTTTCTGTCCATCCAATTGGGGAGGAAAGAAGGTTTCCAGGTATTTTCCCACTTTGATAGAGGTTTTTTGAGTGTGGAAAGTGTGTAGTTGATAGTCTGTGATGGTGGAGTAAAACTGTGACTTGTGTTGTTAGATGCCCCCAGGCATGCTTCCCCCGCTGTCCCAGTTGCATTGCAGAGGTGTTGGCATCATTTCCTGGGATGTCATAGTGGACTTAGTGACCCTCCTGAGTCGAATGGTGGGATCCCCTGAAACAAAGCATTTTTTCCCCATAGACTATAATGTGGTTCGAATAGCCGAATATTGCGGGGCTATTCGAAACGAATAACAAATATCGAATATTTCACTGTTCACTCATTTCTAGTTTTAAGCAATGAGGGGAAAATAGGGATAAAAATCAGTACGTTTGTATCTAAGCCTATTCTTGCCTTGGAGTCCAGGTGAGACTATGGCCCCTGCACCCCTTATGCATTACTGTTAATAGACATGTTAACCCTGGTTTAAACTTAGGTAACTTTCTCAAAAGGTGAAGCATGAAAGACAGTGAATGGTTAGTGGCACTTACTAAAACACACATTTAGCATGGAAGCATGGTAAGTATTCTATACGAACAGCAAGAAATTAGGTGATCATGTAATAGTATATATAGTATATACATTAAAGTATGTATAAAAGTATAAATATATAGATTTTGTTATGTCTCCATATATTTACATATTTGTACAAGTTTTTGTTTATGAGAGTTGGTGTTTCATGTACTATCCACAATGCAGTATGTACTCAGCTCTCCAAAGAGAATTGATAAGAACTACAGGAGCTCTGTGCTAAGTAGGGGACGTCTCTCGTCATCTAAAAATCAATGGTGGTAACAGCATCGACCCCCCTCATTTCTGTGACAGGTCAGAAGGTTGTAATTAACTTGAATATAATGGAAAAAATGTTTAAACAAGAATAAATAAAGAACATTAAAACAAGCTATGAAAACATTGCATCACATTTAATTTTATTTTAGCCCCATGTAAGTAAGCAGAATGAATTTGTAATCCAGAAAAGAAAAATCATGTCCTAAATGGAGAAACATTGCCATCTAGTGGGTGATAATAATTAGGTCTTGTCCTGTAGAATAAGTAAAGAAAATACTGTGGAAAACAATAATTTAAATACCTTCCTATCACCAAAAGAAGAACAAAACTGAAAAAGTTGAATATTTAAATTATTTTAATATTACTATACTTTACTCTTTTTTTGTTTTCAGGTCTGTCTTTCTTTTCCCCATGTTATATACATTATACTGTATGGCAATAGATGTGGACAGCACTCTTTATTATTGAATTCAGGTATTTTGGCCACATCCATTGCAAATATGTACATAAAATCAAACATACAGCCTTAGGATCGCCACTACCGTGTTTCCCCGAAAATAAGACAGTGTCTTATATTAAATTGTCACTCTAAATATAGGACCTGTCTTATTTTCGGGGGGTGCCTTATTACAACCGGCAGTCATGCCGGCACTTCCTTAGTGGAGCGTCAGCATGACTGCCGGTTGTACGTAGTGTAGTGTAGTGTAGTGTAGGGGAGGGGAGAATTTATCATACTTACCTTTCCCTTCTTCCTAGCAGCGCTGGTGCTGCTGTTCGTCCTGGAAGTGGTGAGCGAGGCTTAGCTAGGCTTCGGGGGGCGGGGCTTAGCGAAGCTTCGGGGGGGGGGGGGGGGCTTAGTGGAGCTTTGCAAGCTCCACTTCACTGACACAGCAGCCCGGCTCTGTGCTCCGTGTGCACAGGAAAGCCGGCTGCTGCCTCTTCTGTATGGCAGCTGCTGTCTCTGCCTCTGGGATGAGCTGGGAGAGCTCATCCTACAACAGCAGAGGCAGCAGCCGGCTTTGCTGTGCACACGGAGCACAGAGTATGGCTGCTGTGTCAGTGAAGTGGAGCTCGCTAAGCCCCGCCCACGAAACCTCCGCTAAGCCCCGCCCCAAAACATCTGCTAAGCCCCGCCCCCCGAAACCCGCACACCACTACCGGGCATGCCTTTTTTTCGGGGGATGCCTTATATTAGGCAATTCAACAGAAACCCCCACATGCCTTACTTTCAGGGGGTGTCATACTTTTGGGGAAACACGGTAGTAGTACTCTGGGTTGTATTGAAGACTTTAACCTTGTAAAGCCACAGCTTAGTTTTCACATTAAAGGCCTGCTAACTTTTTTGATATTTATTATTTTCATCTTCTAAAATTCATAACATAGCTATATGAGGGCTATTATTTACGTGGAGTTGTATTGTATGTTGAGTTGTACAACAATATATTTTGGGGTACATAGAATATTTTTATTAGGTTTTATCAATGTTTTCAGGATCTTCATGAATTAAATGTACAATTCTACCATTTTTTTTGTTTTCTTTTATGTTGTTCACCGTGCGTTATAATTGACACAGTATCTTTTGTGTGTCATCATATTTATTGTAATATGATATTTATATTGATTCTATTATGTTTTATCACTTACCACTAAATAGGGCTGGGTTCACACCAGCACTTGGTTTTCATTTAGAGATTCCATGGTAGATATCGCACAGGTCAAGGCCACCTCAGGTTCCGGACCAAAATATGGGTAGCTGCGACTGGATGCCGGTACAGTGCGCCAGCATCCAGTTGTGCACTCTGCTCTGGATTAGGCCGAAATAAATGGGTCTAGTCGGGAGGGAGTGTCTTCAGGCGGATGTCGCGAGGCGAATCTGCCTGAAAGAATGAATGAATGTGTTTGAAAGAGTCCTGCAGGTTCCCGTCTCTTGCTCAGTTTTGGGCAGGAAACGGAAACCTGCATGAACGGATCGTTCACCCTGCAAAAAAAAATTATTTTCTTACAAAATGCACTAAAACACATATCTACACCTAAAACTCATGTTCAATCCTACATTCATATACAAAATACATTTAAAATAATAGATTAAGGTGTAGAAAATGTGTGTGTGTGTGTGTTTGTGTGTGTGTGTATATATATATATATATATATATATATATATACACACATATATATATATTTTATATGCACCACAAACATCAACTACAACAAGACTCCCAAAAACACTAATACAAAAGATAAGCAAGATGTTGCTGTTATTCATTAATATGTTAAAAAGTTATGCTGTTGCTAGTAGAGAAAAATATTCGATGTTCGTTATTCGTTTCCAATAGCCTCTCAATATTTGACTATTCAAACGAATATCGAACCCCATTATAGTCTATGGGAGAAAATGCTTCGTTTCAGGGGATCCCACCACTCGACTCAGGAGGGTCACCAAGTCCACTATCACACCTCAGCAAATGATGCCAACACCTCTGCAATGCAACTGGGACAGCAGGGGAAGCCTGGGGGCATCTGACACACCAAAGTCCCTTTATTACCCCACTATTACAGCCTAACAACTACACACTTTCAACATTCAAAAAAACCTCTATCAAAGTGGGAAAATACCTGGAAACCTTCTTTCTTCCCCAATTGGATAGACAGAAACCCAAATTTTAAGCTAAAGAAACATTACCAAGCACCCCTTTAAATCACGTTGCCCATGACAACCACAGATGGAATAGACAATGGGAAATCCTTCAGTCCCCACCCTGAACTGTCATTTTGGATGTGTGTGTGTGTGTGTGATGTGGTAAGACCTTCCAAAATTCACTTTTATGGCCCTTAACACGAGCTAGGATGAATGTAGTTGAGGCTGGGACCGGGTCGCAAACTGTGGTGGCCTGCTTTGTCTCGACCGCCCAATATTCCTGGCAGGAGTGCTGAAACAACACCCTCCTCCTCCTCCGCCATTGAATCGACCCAAGCTACTGGCATGGGGAGACGTCAGCAGGCCGCGCTGAAGCTCATCAGCTTGGGGGACAGACAGCACACTGCCTCTGAGGTCAGGGATGCCATCCTGGCTGAGATGGCAATGTGTTTTTCCCTGCTACACCTGGGGCCAGGCATGTTTGTCTTGTGTGATAATGGCAGGAACCTGGTAGCGGCTCTGGAACTTGCCAGCCTCCAACACGTTCCATGCCTGGCCCACTTCTAACTTAGTGGTGCAACATACCCCAATGTACACAAGCTACTGTTGAAAGTACGGCACTTGCGCGCCCACCTTCGCAAGTGTACAGGAGCTGCTGCTAGCCTCCGAAGCCTCCAGCAACGCCTCCATCTGCCAGAACACCGACTGATGTGCGACGTCCCTACATGCTGGAACTCGACGTACCACATGTTGAGTAGAGTGTGTGAGCAGCAGAGACCTTTGATGGAGTACCATGTCCAAAACCCAAGGGTTCCTCAGAGTCAGCTCCCGCAGTTTCTGCATCATGAGTTTTCATGGGTGGCAGACTTATGTGAAATCCTATCCCATCCTTTCCACTGGACACGAAACATTACCATGCGCTCACCACAACTCCGGATATGGCAGCTGCGTTAAGCAGGGTGCAGGGTACAACGCAGACCAGGCCCGAGCTGTGGTTATGTGCGGTTTTCAGTAAGGGGACAGTGAGCAATTGGAAGAGGAGTTGGTGGACGACGAAGCCACTGACCCGACATGAACAGGGGTGATGTCTAGGGGCGAAAGCAGTGTAGATGTGCAGACAAACTAATAAAAAAAAGGTGTCTAGAAACAGAGGCGTAAACTGGGGTGATATCTAGGGGCGAAAGCAGTGTAGATGTGGAGTTAAGCTAAATCAACAAAAAAGGTGGATAGAAGCAGAGGCATAAACTGGGGTGATATCTAGGGGCGAAAGCAGTGGATGTGGAGGGAAGCTAAGCAGCAAAAACGGTGGCTAGAGACAAAGGCATGCAAAACTCTACCCTGTTGCAAGACTTATTCCTAGGTCTGGGACATGTTAATGACCCCCCCGGCCAAATTACCGCCACTGAGGGGCTTAGTGTCACCAGGAGGGACAAGTATAGGCGCATGTTGTGGGAATATCTGGCCGACCCCAGCTCTGTCCTCTCCGATCCCTCTGTGCCCTACATTTATTTTCTCATCAGTTTTTCTGCAATACACAACTCTTGTCAACTTCCTTTGGGATCTCAGAGGTGGTGTCCTCAGTTCTGAAGAACACATCAGAGTTCCCTTGGCAATTAGCGTTAAGAGAACCCTGGAGCAACCAACTGTGTAACGGGATTAGCTGAAGGATCGCTGTCTTGACCACTTTTTGGCACAAAATGAAAGTGCAATCCAGCCAAGTATGGTGCAAGGATACGATGCAAGGACAACTACACATCTGTCTCTGACACATTGGGGAGTTCACCCTCATCCGCACTTTTGGCCTACACCTTCATGCGCCTCTTCCCAGCCACTCCCCTTCTCCCAGGCATTTCATTGCAGGCAGAAGTACAGCACAAGCCACCCACATGCCCAAGTCTTTAGTGGCCTCATCTCAAAACTGCTGGCACCGGAGATGTTGGCGTTTATGCTATTGGATACCAAGGCCTTCCGTCACCAGATGGCAGCTGGGGCACCTCCCTATGCTGGGCCTACCCATTACTACTTCTCTTGGTGTGCTGTCCCCGCCTTGCGCCTGCACGTGTCCCATAACATCAGTCGGGCCCAGAGCTCTGCGCTTTGTTGCAAGATCCACTTGACCACCGACGCATGGAAAAGCGCATGTGGTCAGGGATGCTGCTTATCTTTAATGACAGGCAGGGTGAATATAGTGGAGTCTGGGCCCGGGTGCAAACTGGGTTGGCCTATCTCCTCTCCCAGCCCAAAATTCATGGCAGGAGTTAACTGAAAGCCTACTATGCTGCAACCTCCACCCCAGCTACAAGCGGTAAACGCTGTAAGAGAGGGTTCACGTGGTGTAACGTGCCACGTGATATGGCACGTCTACGCCACGGGACCCTTTGCGGGCCGTACACACTCCCATTGGTACTGTTTGCGGCCGTGATGTTGCGGCCACAAAATCACGGTCGCAAACTAGCGCAGAACATATGATCCCTGCTCCCATTGAAATCAATGGGAGCGTGTACGGCCCGCAAAGGGTCCCGCGGCGTAGACATGCCACATCACGTGGCACGTTACACCGTGTGAACCCTCCCTAATACTGGCGTGGGGAAATGTCAGCAGGACGTGCTGAAGCTCATCAACTTGGGGGACAGACAGCACACTGCCTCCAAGGTCAGGGATGCCATCCTGGCTGAGATAGCAATGTGTTTTCCCCTGCTTCACCTGGGGCCAGGAATTTTTTTCTTGTGTCATAATGGCAGGAACCTGGTAGCAGATCTGGAGCTTGCCAGACTCAAACACGGTCCACACATGACCCACGTTTTCAACTTGTTGGTGCAAAGGTTCTTTGAAATCTACACTAGAGATGAGCGAGTACTGTTCGGATCAACCGATCCGAACAGCACGCACGCATTGAAATGAATGGACGTAGCCGGCACGTGGGGGGTTAACCGGCCGGCCGGCGTCAAAGCGGAAGTGCCAGGTGCTTCCATTCATTTCAATGCGTGCGTGCTGTTCGGATCGGCTGATCCGAACAGTACTCGCTCATCTCTAATCTACACCATTGTGCCTGATATACTGGTCAAAGTGTGGCCATTTTCGTAAGCGAGAAGTAGCCTCTGCTAGGCAGAAAACATTCAGAGCACACTCCTCTCATCTTCGCACTGTTGGTTGGCGGAGGAAGACGAGGGGGATGGAGTGGCATTTGATGTCACTGTCCCACACGAGGCTTGAGGGTGCACTTCAGTGCATCCCATTGCTTAAGCACAGATGGTGTGAAGGGGAATGGAAAATGGAGGAAATGGAGAGTGACCCTTACAGTTGGGGGCAGCAAAGTCATGCCAAGTAACACACTGGCACACATGGCTGACTTCATGTTGGGTTGCTTTTCAAGAGACAAAAGCATAGATCACGGGGCCACACGGTGGCTCAGTGGTTAGCACTGCAGCCTTGCAGCGCTGGAGTCTTGGTGTTCAAATCCCGCCAAAGGCAAAAAAAACATCTGCAAGGAGTTTGTATGTTCTCCCTGTGTTTGCGTGGATTTCCATCCCATATTCCAAAAAAAAAGACATATGGATAGGGAAAAAATGGACATTGTGAGCTCTATGTAGGGCTCACAATCTACATTTAAAAAAAAAAAAAAAAAAGCATAGTTCACATCATGGAGTGCAAACAATACTGGATTGAACAAAAAATTGAATTGAGCTGATATAGCATGACTGAATTGCTGTGTATCACACTTAGCTTTAGGGGGGAGACCCTTAAAAATTGGATTGAGCTGATATAATCTTACTGAATTTCTGGGTCTTCCACCTAAGTTTTGGGGTTAATGCGTGTGTTTGGGGTTAATCAGCAATTGGCTGTGAAAAACTGAAAAGAGCAGACATAGCCTGACTGAAATTCTGTCTCTGCCACCTAGGTTTTGGAGTTACACACCCTGGATATCTGGATTGAGCATACATAGCCTGACCTAATTGCTCTGTATCCTTGTTTTGGGGTTTACTCAGCCTGAAAAGCTGCTTTGCATGTATATAGCAAGAAGTAGTTTTCAGCTATATGGACTTGTAAATGCAGTGGATTGCTGCTATTTCTCAGCCCCCCCCCCCCCAAAAAAAAAAAAAAATTCGAGCACACCCCCTTGCTTTTAAAGCAGCCGGTCAGCTACTACCTGCAGTCATGTTCATAACCAAGAGTCTGCCCCTCCTTCCTCCCAACATGCCCAATCTTCCCAACAGAGTCATCCCACCCTTGCCCCCTCCCAGGATCTCTTTTCGGGTCCTTTTACTGTCTCTCCCTCTGTTGAACCACTTCCCCTCAATACAGTGTGATACTAAACAATATATTTGATACTCAGGTCGCTGATGTCTACCTATTCTCAATGGAAACTGGTGGCTTTCTTCCCAGTCACACAAGTACAGTTAAGGATTGTTTGATGTCATCTCTCTCAACCTTTCACCCTCACAAGTTTCTTTCCTAAAGTATAAGGAAACTTTAATGAAGGACAATCCAAACATTTGGTGTGACCGTCCATTGGAAACTGCAGCACTGCAGTAACTGCAGTTACTATCTCTGGAAGTGGTACACCTTTTTTCTCTGCGTTTAGCCATGCTCGCTGCTATGCTAGCTGTCTACACTTGGTTGGTCGATGATTCTCTTAATGCATATCGCCAAGGGACATCAGATGTGTTTCTCAGCACTGAGGCCACCTCCTCTGAGCTCCCAAAGGAACTTCAGCAGATTTGTGTATTACAGCAAAAGAGAAGAGAAAAAGCCTTGAAAGTATATCAAGTGAATGGTGCGGGTTTCCTCAAAAGGGTGGAGAAGTAATGGCTGCAGTTGTACTACATTTATATAGCAGTTTTCCATGTTCTAGTACCAGTGTCCGGTGCTTGTACTGCTTGAGTTATTGGTTGAAATAATGTCACAGAAATAAATGAAAAATACAAGAGGTAGACCCTTAAAAATGGGATTGAGCTGATATAGCCTGACTACATTTCTGGGTCTCCCACCTAAGTTTTGGGGTTACACACCGTGAAAAACTGAAAAGAGCGGACATAGCCTGACTGAAATTCTGTCTCTCCCACCTAGGTTTTGGGGTTACACACCCTGGATATCTGGATTGACCGAACATAGCCTGACTGAATTTCTGTCTCTCTCACCTAGGTTTTGGGGTTACACATCCTGGATATCTTGATTGACCAAACATAGCCTGACTGAATTTCTGTCTCTCACACCTAGGTTTTGGGGTTACACACTGTGAACAACTGGATTGAGCGGACATAACCTGACTGAATTTCGGTGTCTCCCACCTAGGTTTTGGGGGTACACACCCTGGATATCTGGATTGAGCGTACATAGCCTGGCCTACTTGCTCTGTATCCTTGTTTTGGGGTTACACAGCCTGAAAAGCTGCTTTGCATGTATATAGCAAGAAGTAACTGCAGTGGATTGCTGTTTTTTTTCAGCCCCCCCCCAAAAAAAAAAAAAATTCAAGGTTTTTTTCAGCTCTATATGAACTAGTCACTGCTGTGGATTGCTGCTATGTTTCAGGCCCCCCAAAATTAAAGGCTTTTTCCAGCTATATGAACTTGTAATTGCTGTGGATTGATGCTATGTTTCAGCCCCCCCCCCCCCAAACAAAAATTCAAGGCTTTTTCCAGCTATATGAACTTGTAATTGCTGTGGATTAATGCTATGTTTCAGGCAACCCAAAATTCAAGGCTTTTTCCAGCTATATGAACTTGTAATTGATGTGGATTGATGCTATGTTTCAGCCCCCCCCCCCAAAAAAAAACCATAAAAAAACAAAAAAAACAAAAAAAAAACCAAGGCTTTTTCCAGCTATATGAACTTGTAATTGCTGTGGATTCTGGCTATTCTGTATGCGGACAGCCAAAAATGAAAGCTGTTTCTCCGCTATATATGAACTTGTATCTGTTGTGTATCCCTGTTTTCCACCGTCTAGGGAAAGCTGGACTGATGTCCCTGTAGTGTATAGCTCTGAGAAGAGCTGTTGGTTTTCTCCATTAGTTCTTGCCTGCCTATCTGAAGCTAATCGCTATGTAGCCCTCAGCAGATATGTTTCTCTCCCTATGTCTGATGGCAAAAATGGCGAATAGGGCGGCGGCTGTTCTTATGAATGGGAGGTCACATGTTTTCGGCAGCCAATGGGTTTTTTCAATTTTTTTCACTGCCTCCGTTGTCATAGTTCCTGTCCCACCTCCTCTGCACAGTTATTGGTGCAAAAAACGCGCCAGGAAGGTGGGAGGGGACACAAATTTTTACTGCGTATGCGGCCTTGTATTAGATTGTGAACGAATACATCGAATGCCATGATATTCACATTCGCTCATCTCTATATATTATATATTGTTTTTAATGTGGATCCAAGTCGGATGTTAACCCTGCCCCCTAAAGGCGTGACTTGTCAATTACTGAAGCTCTATATATTAGTTGTTTGTGACTGTGTTTGCTATATCTCATTTGCACTTGAAAAAGGAGGTCTCTCCTCCGAAACACGTTGTGTGGTTGAGAATTTAATAAAGGTAAATTGTCATTTCATAAGAAGCGCAGATCTCTTCTCTGTACTGGAGCCACTACTCCATTCTGCCTCATAAGTTTATTCTGAGGCATTGATTGTTTTAATACAAGAGGAACGCATCATTCCTGGGAGTTGCGAGCCATAGGCTCACAGAAGTTCTGAATTGCCTATGTGGTCAGTCAATCCAGACGACCCGGTATCCCAGACGGATGCAGCCCCGACTTACAATTCTATTCCACAAGTTGTAATTGCACACTCCCTCTCGGGCTGAGCAAGTCATCCCAAGATTTGAGGGGAATTGAGGGAGACCTTGCTTTATCTCAATAAGCAGAAGGAGGACAGTCTATCCTGTCGTTATTCTCCATTATCCTATCAAATGTGACTGAGGTATCTAAGGACTAGTTGCGCATGCGTACTATTATGATGCTTCGCTCCAGGAGCGGCGATCCATTTCCTTAACATCCTGGGCCAGTATTAGTATACTTACTGCAGCCTGTGAATGGATTTAAAAAAACTGTCTATTGCGTGATTGAGGAACAAACATCCAAACACACAAACTTTCACATTTATAATATTAATAGGATTACCTATGTATATTTGTATTACTCTTGTATATACACGCAGGGGGGAGGTCCTTGTGCCCTCTTATAGGGCAAGCCATGTTAATTAATTGGCTAATTAAAATTTATGCCTGTCCTGGTGTAATGTCAGGAGGTACGGCTGCAATGTTAGAATATGGAGGCTTGCTGCTATCATCCCAATACAGCAGGGGGAGCCAGTTCCCAGCTAGAGACAATAGAGTGACCTGGGAAAGTAGAAGCTGGGGGCACAGGAAGTCTAGGACACACAGTGTTTCCAGGGGAAGAATTGTACAGTGCTGGAGAGCAGAAGCAGTGTCTGCCAACAGAAAGCAAGAGTGCTGTCATATAGTGACCAGAGTCAAGCAGAACAGCCCAGTGAAGCACAGAAGAGCTGAAGCAAACACTGAAGAAGGAGAGCAACACAGGGCAGCGCAAATAACTGTAGTGCAGAGCACATGTGATAGAAGTGCAGCAAGGACACAGGAGTATGCAGCCAGCTTTCCCACTGCAATAAGGAGAAAGGTACTACTTTGGAAAGAGACAGAGCATGAGCCTCAGAGGAATCCAGTGCCCTCCAGCAAGATCAGTAAGCAAAGCCCATTGAGAGACTGTAACAAGTGACACAGTGCCACTAAAGCTGTAGCCATACCCCTCCTTTACGTACCCAAGTTCTTATAGAGACTATGTCCCTCCTGTATATGATTTACCTGTTGCAATAGTTCAAGAGCCTGTTGCTGTGTTCAAGAATCATAACAAGTAAAGCTGTTCTTGTTTTACTCCATTGTCTGAGTGAGTTTGTAGCCAGTCACCAGCACCTCTTACACTACCAGCACACAGGCAAAAATACCCCATATTGTGCCGCTGATAGGACTAAGGGAAACAAGATTATCTTCATAATCTTTCGTTATCACCCTCATCCACAAGGCTCTCCATAATGCTGCACCTCCTTACATTTCCTCCCTGATCTCTGTCTACCACCCAATCCGTGCTCTCCATTCATTCAATGACCTAACACTTACATCCTGTATTATCAGAACTTCCCATGCTCATATACAAGACTTCTCCCGAGCTGCACCACTTCTCTGAAATGCTCTATCCTGGAAAATCAGATTAACTCCCAATATCTGCAGCTTTAAGCGCGAACTAAAGATACATCTTTTCAGACAGGCCTATCACAATTCCTAATGTAAACCCTTCCATACCGTCATTAGAATCACCAGAATTTACCCCTCCTCTGTTCCAGTTCCCACATTACCCCACATGATATGATGTCATTTCAGGCTACCTTTATATGTCCAAGCTCCATCCACATATTAAAGGACACAACTGGTGACTGCTCATAAAGTTTTAAGTTTGTGTAATGACAGTAACCTCTATTACATAATTGTCTGACCTCCGCATAAGCAATGCCGCCCCTGCTACCTCTTGTGTCACTCCCTCTACCTCATAGATTGTAAGCTCTTGAGAGCAGGGCCCTCAGTCCCATTGTGTGAAATGACTTTCTTTGTAATGTATCTTTCTGTCTGTATTTGAACCCTACAAATTGTACAGCGCTGCGGAATATGTTAGAGCTGTATAAATAAAATGTTTTATTATTATTATTATTATTACATCCTGTAGTATCCAAAAGCAATAACATGCAAATATAGGACACATTTGCAGTTGAGAAACATTATTATGTGTTCTTACAAAAATGTATTTCCACGACATGAGTGATAGGAGGTAGTGTAATTGTCCAATGAAATATTCTATAGTGTGCATTATGGATATAATAGGCACTATTGATAGGACAGACAAGCGCTTTCCATTCCATTGCGTCTGCTTTTCACGCTGTCTATAATATTGACTTTGCTTTTCTTAAAGCTGCGTTCTTACAGAGATACAGCATGTCTTGAAAATATCCAGTTACTATGGAAACTAAAGCAGCAAATTGGAAATGCTGAGTAATTCATGTGACAGTAGATAAATAATTTAAGTTACCACTTAAAATCCAAGCCTCTCTTTCATTTTTTGTAGGCCAAGTTTCACAGAAATAAATTAGAAATCTGTATAAAAGGCCTCATCACATTAAATGAAATAAGGAAGATGAATCTAGAATTTAATTAGAAATGTACATTACAGTTACCAAACTAAAATGTAAGTTGCCTAGACTGTGTAAGCAAAGGGTTAAATACTCATCAGTGTTCTGCCAAATAAACTGATTATAAAGCAGAGCTAATAATTATCTCAGCAGGAAAGTCCTAAATTATCTCATTTTCATGGGTGCCCTTCAAGATTATCTGAACTTTGTTCTGGTCTAGGGCAAAGTTGATGTGTCTATATGGTATATTAATATAGTTAAAATTAGGTCTCTTACGGATCGCCTGTCAGCTTGTCCCTCCCTTTCCTTGTTCCACCAACTAGTCGCGGCTCGAGCTGAACTCCGAGATTTGGCCACCCTTGCCACCCCAACGGTAGATGTTTTGTACACTCGCCAATGCTACTGTGAAAGGGATAATAAAGCTCATTCCCTACTGGCTCAGACCCTTAGGGACCACCAGTTCTCCTCCACGCCCCATGCGGTCCGTGACTCTACAGGTATCCTTCTCCATCACCCAGACGCAGTAGCCTCAGCTTTTCATTCCTACTATGAGCGTCTGTATAATCTTTCCTCCCAGTCTGTTCCCCCCTCTCCTGGTGTTGATCTATGGACTTATCTTGAGTCCTGTCCCCTCCCCTCCCTTCCTTCTCCTTCTCATCCTCGGCCTTGGAATCCCTTAGGCTGAGTTCATACGGAGTAAAGTGGAGCGTGATCTGGCACATATACATGTGTCAGCAGTTTGCGTGCTCAAAAAGATCCCATTGATTTCAATGGGAGTTACAAGCGTATACGCCGCGTAATTTTGCGCCCGTAATTTTGTGGCTTGCTGAGGTTCTGGGGAGTCTGCCCAATGGTAAGGCCCCGTGTCCTCATGGTTTTACTTACTTGTAATATAAAACTTTTCAATCTGACATGGTGCCTTACTTGCTTAGACTCTTTAATGCCTTTTTAGAGGGCTCTCCCATCCCCCACTCTATGCTCCACTCTCACATTACTGTCGTCCCTAGCCTAACAAGGAACATCAAGAGTGCTCTAACTATTGGCTGATAGCCCTCCTGAACTTGGACCTGAAACTCTTTACTAATCTACTGGCTACCCATCTTAACGCTTGGCTTCCTGCTCTAATCCATAAGGACCAGGTGGGTTTCGTCCCCTGTCGTCATGGGGGGACGACACCAGAAGGGCTGTGGATCTTATACATGTAGCCAATTGCTCCTCTATTTCTACCCTTCTCTTAAGACTTGATGCAGAAAAAGCCTTTGACCGCTTGGATTTGTCTTTTATGAGGGCCACTCTGGGGCGTTTTGGATTCTCAGGGGCTTTCCTTTCGGCAGTCTCTGCTCTGTCCTCTTTCCCTTCAGCGGTTGTTAAGCTCCCACATGTTTCTTCTCCCCCATTTTCCATTCGTAATGGTACTCACCAGGGCTGCCCCCTATCCCCTCTTATTTTTGATCTTTGTATCGAGCCTCTTGCTGCTAAAATCAGGTCCAATTCCTCATATTACTGGGATTAGGGTGCGTGACCGCGACTTTAAAATCTGCCTTTTTGTGGATGATGTTTTGTTGTCCCTCACAAATCCCCACAATACCCTTCCCAACCTCTTATTGACGCTACGGGGGTATGGTTTCCTGTCGGGTTATAAGATTAATTCCTCAAAGATGGAGGCTCTCCTCCTGAATATCACTGGCGCGGCCTTCCACCTGTTGCGCAAAAAATTAAATTTTCAGTGACATGAAAGCTCACTTAGGTATCTGGGTATTCAGCTCTCCTCCTCCTATTCTACACTAGCAGGCCAAAAAAAAAGTAGTGAGTGTTAATATTTAGTTGGGCCACCATAAGCACGAATAACAGCACGCGTCAGTCTCGGCATGGAGTCTATAATGTTCTGTAGTGTAGACTCAGGGATTTTGATCCAATTCTCGAGTATCAGGGAGCCCAGGTTATGCAGATTCGTTGGGGGTGGTGAGTGACAGCGCAGGCTCCTTTCCAGCACATTCCAGTGTTTCGTGTGCTTCTCGTCGCACCCGGACACGACCATCACTCTGGAACAATGTGAAATGTAACTCATCTGACCACATGACCTTTCTCCACTGCTCTAGGGTCCAATCCTTGTGGTCTCTTGCAAATGACAGGTGCCGACGTCTGTTGGTCTCTGTCACCAATGGCTTTCATGTGGCAACACAACTGTTGAGACCCATTCCTTTGAGTTCTCGTCACATTGTTCGCTCCAAAATGTGTCACTCCGTCGAGTTGAACATCTGTGTGAGCTCAAAGGTGGTTTTCCAGTGGTTATTCTTCACCAGTCAAATTTAGGGACCTACGACCTCGAGTTTCGAGTATAGTCTTACGTCCACACTTTCCACGGTTGGAGGGGGGTTCTCCACCATCTTGCCTTGCTCGTATGATACGCTGAACAGTTCTCTGTCCGATACCAGTTACTTCGGCTATCTCCTTGGTTGATTTGTTGGCCTGATGCAATCCAATGACTTGCCCCTTCTTGAAGGCATTAACAACTCTTCCTCTGGTAGCTCATCACTTCACACCTTTAATTATGATCTGCACTTGACAGGCTACAGCTCAATTATATATATTCAAGAATATATGCAAATTCCTGTCATGAACAGTTCATAATTATATCAGGGGTGGAACGGTACCTTGTTGCACAACGCAACTGTTTTTTTTGGTCAGGCAGTGTACTTTGTACTCTGCTAACTTTCCACACCTATTTAATGAATTGTGCTTGCTTATGGATAAGTGGGGTCCTCTCCACATTTCCCTCATAGGTCGTATCACGGCTGTTAAAATGACCATACTTCCCAAACTTCTACTATCAGCAGATTGCACACTTTTTGTGTACTACGTTTGGGGCTCTGAGGGTTTCTGTCCCTACTACCTTTGAGAGGTGCCGTGCTGGCACCTCTACTAAGGGTCTGATTTCAGACATCTTTCGATTATTAACCTCTCCGGATGGACGGACCCCTCTGACTCACAAATATATGACACATTGGTCATCTGATTTGGGTAGGCAGATTTCTCAGGCTCAGTGGCAAACCATCTGGTCTCATGCTATTAAGTTGTCCACCTGCATAACTTATCGTGAGACCCAGTATAAAATTCTTCTACATTGGTACCATACCCCAGCCCTCCTTCACACATTAAACCCCAATATTCCCTCTAATTGCTGAAGATGCCTTTTGGGTCCAGGCTTTTTCATATTTTTTGGGACTGCCCTCTGATCCATCCTTTTTGGCTGGAAGTGAAGTCCATGATGGATGCAATGTTCCCTCACGTTGTCCTCCTGGACCCTCTGGTTTATCTCCTTAACTTACATCCCAGGCCCCTGGGTAACCACCTTTCCATGCTGCTTTTATATATTTGTACTGCGGCTAAATCCCTTATAGCTCATCACTGGAAAAGTACCCAACCCCCCTCGGCCCCCTTTCTGCTTGCTCTTATCAAAGATGTTAAGTGCCTAGAGTTTCTTACTGCCACTCTGAATGTGGAGAAATTGTGGAGAAATTCCAGACCATCTGGGCACCTTGGGATGCTTACTGTTGTATACGTGGTCTGTGATCCCTCCCATCCCCCCCTCCCTTTCCTCCTTGTCTCCTGTTTCTAGTCCTGTGTCTCCCTGTCTCTCTCCGTTGTTTCTGGGGATATTGTCACTCCTTAGGGAGAGACCACCATATAGGTGTGTGGAGACTTGTTAAGCCTTTAGCACTCCACTTTGCAAGCAACTATGGGAAGAATATGCAAATCTGCCTTCCATGATGTAATTAGGAAGACAGTTGCTGCCTCATTGTTGCAAACCAATAGAGGGCGCTCACTGGAATGTGCAAGCCTGTCTTAAGACAGGATTCCAGTGAAATAACCCAATAATGGCTGCTCCCTTTAGCCTCATGTCCGACCTTCCAAGAGGCCTTTGTTTAGCAATGACGCTGGGATTAATACCAGATTTGCATATTCTTCTCATAGTTCCTTGCAAAGTGGAGTGCTAAAGGCTTAACAAGTCTCCACACACCTATATGGTGGTCGCTCCCTAAGGAGTGACAATATCTCCCGAACCGTCTAAGCCTCTCACCTCTACCAGGTTATGGTCCTCTCTACATCGGGCTGAAGAGATCCAACCAGATCGAAACAGCTGTCCTCGATTGAGAGCCTATACCTGGTATTAATCCCAGCGTCATTGCTAAACAAAGGCCTCTTGGAAGGTCGGGCATGAGGCTAAAGGGAGCAGCCATTATTGGGTTATTTCACTGGAATCCTGTCTTAAGACAGGCTTGCACATTCCAGTGAGCGCCCTCTATTGGTTTGCAACAATGAGGCAGCAACTGTCTTCCTAATTACATCATGGAAGGCAGATTTGCATATTCTTCCCATAGTTCTGTTGTTTCTGTCATTTATTTTTGACCTTTTAAGATAAATAATTAGGTAAATCAGCATGAATCAGAAGCCAGTCCCCCATCAATCAACCAATCCCTATAGTGGGAAGCTGAAAAGTTTTGTTCTGCACATGCACAAGTCCCTGGGCATGGCCAAATGAATGAGGAAACTGATAATGCAGAAGAAAGATCAAGTTTGACACATGCACAGAACAAATTTGGTTCCTCTAAACCAGGGGTAGGGAACGTACGGCTCTCCAGCTGTTGCAAAACTACAACTCCCAGCATGCATACTTGCTCTGCTGTTCTTGGAACTCACATGGAAGTGAGTGGAGCATGCTGGGAGTTGTAGTTTCACAGCAGCTGGAGAGCCAAAGGTTCCCTACCCCTGCTCTAAACTCACTCTAAACATGTGGCAGCTCTTTGTGTCTGGATGACATTGGAGGAGTCAGGTCAATAAATGGAGCAGAGGATGACTTAGCACTGATGCACCAGGATGCCAACACCAAGACTTTGGGATTTCTTGTACATTTTAACAGAAACATTTTTGAACGCCCAAATGTATTTTGGAATAGGTTGTCTGGAGTTTAGGAGAGAAAGATACAGTTTTATGAAAAAGTTTGGGCACCCCTATTAATCTTAATCATTTTTAGTTCTAAATATTTTGGTGTTTGCAACAGCCATTTCAGTTTGATATATCTAATAACTGATGGACACAGTAATATTTCAGGATTGAAATGAGGTTTATTGTACTAACAGAAAATGTACAATATGCATTAAACCAAAATTTGACCGGTGCAAAAGTATGGGCACCTCAACAGAAAAGTGACATTAATATTTAGTAGATCCTCCTTTTGCAAAGATAACAGCCTCTAGTCGCTTCCTGTAGCTTTTAATCAGTTCCTGGATCCTGGATGAAGGTATTTTGGACCATTCCTCTTTACAAAACAATTCAAGTTCAGTTAAGTTTGACGGTTATAGGTGCTGCAGTGGTATCTCCAATACTTGAAAAGGGATAACTGCAGTTATCAAGAAAATGGTGAGTGAGCAAAACTAATAGTGCCTCAAATTCAGCACACTTCCAGTTATGCCAATATCTGTCCCGATTTCGAAAATATTGGCGCTGTTAGTTTCAGGTACTGATATCACTACACTGTTGGATGGCCCGATCTGATATCTTTGGAACCTGAATTCGGCGCACTGTCAATTTTGCAAGAGTTCAGGAGATGTTATAGGACATGAAAGTTTCTTTTTAATTCCAGAAAGATGAACTGCGCTACGCCATTCTCTAGTTAGATCTCTGTAAGTGATTTGGACTAAAACTGTGGAAAAAAATGTGCTTTAACCCTTTCCCGACATCCACCGTCCTATTACTTTACTGAATAGTAGTAGTATACAGACTTGGTGGTAATATCCACAATCAGAGCAGCCTCCAATCATGGATATTAAACCTATAAACCATAACTTCTGGTACATCTAAAGATAACAGGTTCAAGTCCCCCTAAGTGGGCTTAAGAAAAAAGTTTTTAAAAATTGAAATCATCCCTCTTTCCCTAGATCTCAAAAGTAGATGTCCCATTTGCAGAAATATAAAAAAAAAAGTTATAGATGTCAGAATATAGTGACACCAAAATACAAAGTTTTGTATCTTTTTAAAGGAGCTGAAACGTAAATAAATAAATTTGGTATCCCAGGAATTTTACCAACCAAAAGAATACAGTTGACATGTCATTTTGACTGCACAGTGATCGCTGTAAAAATGTAGCCTGGAGGAAAGTTGCAAATTCAATTTTTACTCCAATTTCCACCCATTTCTGATTTTTTTTCCCAACCCCTAGTACATTGTGCAGACTAAGTAATGATACCATTACAAAATGAAATTTGTCCCATAAATTTAAGCCCTTATATGGCTATGTGCATGGAAAAATAAAAAAGTTATGTGGTTTGGCTGGTGGGGTGTCAAAAACGAAAACTGATCATCGAAAAATGCCTAGGGCAGAAAGAGGTTAAAGAAATCTGGTGTTTTTGCATTTCTTATGAAACATTCTGATTTGTATTTGTAAGAGAACCATAAAAGGACTCAATTGATTCTAAAATGCATTGTGAACACAATTTTAGCATGTAACTTATGTGTTCATAAATAGGGAAATGTAATATTTACCAAGTTATGGAAAACTGCTAGGACATGATATATTTTTTATATGATTCTTTTCTTATTTTATTTGTAAAAACAACTATTTACGCTACTTCAGCTCTGTATCACTAAGCTGCTGTTTCATCCAGTGGGTTCTTCATTCATCAAGCTGTCAGACTAGTACTAAATTCCTATTCATTTCTACACCTCCACTGCATACAAATAGGCTGCATTACTTCTGCATAGGTCTAAAATTAGAGATAAGCGTAAAGCACTGACCTTTCTAGATCTAAGTTATAGGTTATGAGGGTTACTAAAGTTTAAATGCTTTTGTATCATTGTCAGACCAGTAAGATGGATTCATATAAGACATATAAGATAAGATGTACCCTATGTGCATATATACATATACAAACAGTATAATATTTTATTCATTTTATTCATTCTTTACATTTTACTCTAAGATGACTTTCAGTGAAATTTATCTTTTCACTATATGGTAAAAGCCAGAAGTTACTGTATTGGAAATGGAAGAAGCTGCTTACGTATTGTCACTCTAAATCTTACAGTTGTTATTCAGATTCATTCCTATATTTTGAGAACAATAACACTTTTATTTTGCTGCCAATATAGCTGTATTAGGATTTGGGGACAGGAAAAGTTGGAGGAGACCTGAAAACAGATCTGTGGTAGCAGGCCTTGGTGGCCATTTCTTTTGGAAAAGTCCTGCTGGTAAAAATTGGGTCCCAGTATTCATGTGGATGTCACTTTAACATGTACTAACTACTTAAACATAGTTGAAGATGTTGCAAAAAATGTTCAGCAATAGAGATGATCGAGTAGTGAAATATTCGATATTCAATATTCGTTTCAAGTAGACCCTCAATATTCGACTATTCAACCGAATATTGAATCCCATTATAGTCTAAGGGGAAAAATGCTCGCTTCAGGGGAAACCCAAATTCGACTAAGGAGAGACACCAAGTCCACAATGACACCCCAGGAAATTATGCCAACACCTCTGGAATGCAACAGGAGCAGCAGGGGAAGCATGCATAGGGGCACCAACACGTCTCTTCCCAGCAAATCTCCATCTCCCAGATGTTTGATTGCGGCCAGAAGTACAGTACAACTCACCTACATGCCCAAGCCTTAAACAGCCACATCTCAAAACTGCTGACCCTGGAGATGTTGGCGTTTCTGCTTGTGGAGACTCAGGTCTGATGGCAGCTGCGGCACCTCGCTATGCTGCCACTAGCCGTCACTACTTCTCTTGGTGTGCCATCCCCACCTTGCACCAGCAAGTGTCCCATAACATCAGGCAGGCCCTGAGTTCTACGCATTGCTCTAAGGTCCACTTGACCACCGACGCCTGGACAAGCGCATGCGGACAGGGACGCTGCATCTCTGTAACGACAGGCTGGGTGAATGTAGTGGAGGCTGCGACCGGGTCGCAAACTGGGATGGCCTATCTCCTCTCCCCGCCCAAGGTTCCTGAGGCTAAAAGATATGCTTCAAGGTGAGTTTAATACGAAATGAGATACACAATTTTTGGTGCAGATATGAACGTTTTCGGCCTATTTCTGCCTTCATCAGACTCTACAAGATATTAACATAAAGAAAAAAATTAAATAAAAGGAAGGTGAGTAATACACCACAGCACATGTATATGTACAGTGATAACATTGTAAACAATATATACAGTTATTTACATAATACGTAACATGGTTGATAATATGTATACAATCAAATACATCAACGATACAATCCCGAGGTGACTGTTCTGGGTCAGCCTTCCCTGGTTGGATTAACTTTTACATCTATTGATAAATTATAGTGGTCTAGTATATCATTGTGGCAATCCTTGGTCCAGATCCATGGTTTAGGATGATAGAGATTGAAAAAGGTGATACCAAAGACCCATGTGTATGAAATCATACAGGAAATACGACAACGGAGGCATCGTAAAAAAAAATCGGAAAAAGTAATTGGCTGGCTAAATCAGGTGATCTCCAATTTATACGAATGGTGGATTTAACATTCAGTTAATTTGAGACTGTGAACTATGTGACTGTGAGACAGGGACAGATATACAGGCAGGGTTAGCTAGGGACTTCTTTATTTAGGTGGTAATGTCACTCACCCAGCTCTTTGGGGCTCTGTCTGGTCGGGATCCCTGTCAGCTTGCGATATGAGGGAGCTGACTTTTTCCCATAGGAATGCATTGACCAGCGTTGATTGGCCGAATGCCATACAGAGTACAGCATTCGGCCAATTAATGCTGGTTCTGCCGTGGGCTCGTCTGTGAGGAGGCAGAGTCTAAGATTGGACCAGAATGGAGACTGCTGTGGATCGATCTTAGACTCCGCCTCCTCCGGCAGAACCAGCGTTGATTGGTCGAATGCTGAACTCTGTATGACTGGAGTTTTATAGTAAGTCTTCTCTTCTCAGAGACCTTAGGCCCTTGGGGTGAGTCGAGCCTTTCACCAGCAGTTTTTAAATTTTTGCCCCTTGGTGTGAGTTCAGACTTGCACAAGCATTTTTTCAATTGTGCCCCTTGGTGTGAGTTCAGACTTGCACCAACAGTTTTTAAATTGTGCCCCTTGGTGTGTTTACAGACTTGTACCAGCAATTTTAAATTTTTTTCCCCTTGGTGTGATGTGAGCCTTGCACCAGCAGTGCTTAAATTTTGTGCCCCTTGGTGTTATGTAAGCCTTTCACCAGCAATTTTTAAATTTTTGCTCTTTGGTGTGATTTCAGACATGCACCAGCAGATATACGGTAGTAGATAAACGCCATATATACCGAATGACAGTATACAGGAATGAGTGAGTTCACAAACGGATGTATACAAGTGTATGTTTTTTTGTATACACAGAGGGTATATTGAGCGTATATACTGCTGTATATACCGGATGACAGTATACAGCTTTCTTCTCACCCAATGGGACAGTTAGAATGAGTGAGTGCACAAACTGATGTATACAAGCGTTTTTGATTGTACTATACACAGAGGGTAGATATATTGAGCTTATGTACTGCCGTATGTACCGGATGACAGCATACAGCTTTTTTTTTCTATGCCTACGTTTTCTTGCTTCCTGTCCCACCTTTCCTGCACAGTTATTGGTGCAAAAAAAGCGCCAGGGAAGGTGGGAGGGGATACAAATTTTTACTGCGTTTACCACGTGGTTATTAATCGAAATCTGTTGTCGAATACCGTAATATTCGATCGAATTCCTACTCAATCAAACGGTATTTGTTCATCTCTATTCAGCAATAATTTGAGAAACATGACAAACCATTTGTGTTGTTGCACTGGCTTCCAAATTACCCAGACATCAATTCAATCTATTATCTATGGCACATTTTGCTGTCTTTGTGACAGACACCACAAGATAGCCATCAACAGCATGCATTATAGTATAGCATCATGATCTGTCTTACAAGAGCGCAATTACAAAAACAAAGATAGGATGGGGTAAAATCAGTGACGCAACTACCGTGGTAGCAGTGGTAGTGGCTGCCACAGGGCTCGGTACATTAGGGGGCCCGGCGACAGCCGATACCCCTGTGTTTGTTTTTATTTCTTAACAGGCTGTTGCCCGCTGGACTCCAGCCGGTAACAGCATAGCTCCCTGCATGGCCCACATTTATACTGCTGTCCCGCACAGCTCCCTGTGGTGTTTTACTTATTAAAAAACTTTCCCCCGCTCTTATAACAGACAAAATGTTGTAACTGCGATTAGAGCGGGGGAAAGCTTGTAGGACCTGTAGCTGAAGGACCTTTGTGTGATGTCACATGACTAGGTGCCCGTGTCTTTATAGCCCGTGCAGTCCTGGGAGAGAAGGAGAGATGTGATGCTAGGTACTGAAGGGGAGGGGTGATGTGAAATGCAGGATGGAGAGTGTGTGTCTGTGTGTGAGTGTGTATGTATTTGTGGTGTGGAGCAACAGTAAACTAGGGGCAGAGATGGAGGCGGAACATTATACTGGGGGCAGAGATGGAGGGGAGGACATGAAAATGAGGGTAGAGATGAGGGGAGGACATGAAAATGAGGGTAGAGATGAGGGGTGCATGAAACTGGGGGCAGATGGAGGGAGGACATGAAACTGGGGGCAGATGGAGGGAGGGCATGAAATGTCATGTGACATCCCTGCATTATTAAAGATGGCCAACACCACCAAAGACTGCAGCGGAGCCGTAGACAGGTAAGTAACTTTTTTTTTTTTTTAATGTATGTATCTCCTCTGGGTCTCCAGTTATTATACTCTGGGGTCTGAAAAGACCCCAGAGTATAATAATTGTTCATGGGTGTTCATTATGGGGCATAATACTGTGTGCAGGGTCCACAGTGGGGCATAATACTGTATGCAGGGGCCACTGTGGGATATAATACTGTGTGCAGGTGCCACTATGGGGCATACTACTGTGTACTGGGGCCACTATGGGGCATAATACTGTATGCAGGGGCCACTGTGGGATATAATACTGTGTGCAGGTGCCACTATGGGGCATACTATTGTGTACTGGGGCCACTCTGGGGCATGATAGAGCGCGCAGGAATGTGTGTGTGTGTGTGTGGGGGGGGGGGGGGGGGGGGTCGGTCAATCAAGGTCTTCGGTGTCAGTCAGGAAGGGGGGGGGGCATGTCAAAAGTTCATCACGGGGCCCCTGGCATTCCTAGTTACACCACTGGGTAAAATGTTTGCAGTTCCAGTAATCCTAAAAGTGGTGTGCTCTTGGGCACCCACATCACTAATTTTTCAAAGACTTTTCACTATTCAATAGTAAAAGTAAAGACAAAACTTTATACATATTATATGAGGAAAATGCTTATTTTTCTGCCTTTCTGCCAAAATTCACACACTTTGAAATCTCTGCTGAACTCCTCCTTGCTCACATTACGGCTCACAATATTATTCTGTTAAAAGGAAAGTGGGGAGGAGAAAGCAGAAACTCAGTGAGAGAACAGAGGAAAATACAGACAGAGGATTCAATGCAGTTTCAATATGAATCCACTTGAGGAAAATAGGCCGATCTGTGCAAATTTGATAGAGGCTTTGTTATCAGTGCTAATACAGCCAGGGTCAGTATTTGATAAACTGGCAAACCTGTTGGGTTTTCTGCACAATAACGTCAAGAGTATACCAGGTATGGTGTGATTTTGCAAAAACATCCAACAATATGGGATCCCGTGGTCATAAACAAACTAGCCTCCAATGGTCAAAAGAACACAAAAATTAGATCACTGAGTAGTGGATAAACATCACCTGGTCAGACGAATCTAAATTTCTGTTGTATCCTGAATCCCGGCAAGGTTGGTCGGAATTTTGCACAAGTATCGTGAACCCCAGTGGCGTAACTACTGGGGTAACAGTGGTAGCAGCTGCCACATTGCCCGGGACATTAGGAGCCTGGCGACAGCCTCTACTCTGCGTTTTTTTTTAATAGGCCGTCACCGCAATAAAGCTAATAGTAGGCAGTGGCCTCCAAAAAATGAAACCAGGCAACTTACCATAATGATGTATACTTGGAGAAAGCACGTGTACTGCAACCCAGGCCCGATATTGAGGGAGAGAGTTCATATACAGGATAGTGAGTGCGCAGAAAAATAGGGAAGTTTAAACCAAGGGAAAGTGTAACCTTTCATGTGTCCCTGTATAACTGTAGACAGAAGGTATACAGAAAAGTGCCTCAATAACATGCCAACCCTGGGGAGTCTGCTGTGTTAGTCAAACAATATTCACTTTATTGTTTGACTAGCACAGCAGACTCCCCATGTATGTATGTTACTGCAAGGCACAGTGTTCTACACTACTATATAGGCTCTCCACTCTTTTTTAACGTTATTTGCCGCAAATCAATTCGGAAAGAATCAAATCCAGAGAAACAGAGAAACATCCAGAGAAACAGCCAAATCGAATTTTCCAAAACTTTGCTCATCTCTAGTCAGTACCTCTATCTAATTGGGAGCTATCCTGTCTGCATGAGCCAATATTACTGCAGAACCATTTTAAAACCTGAATCTGTGCCATAAAGATTTCTGTTATTCTGAATGCCAGAGGACGTTCGACATACAAATTGGCCTCTCTTATAAAGTGGCCATTCAGTGTATGATCATTCCTAGTTCATTGAGGGCATACTATGTAAAGCAGGGGTAGGCAACCTTTTTTGTTCGGCGTGCCGATTTAAATAAAAAAATCAAAGATGAGGTCCTCGGAGTGCCGGGCAATAATTGTAAAGCTGATGACACCTACACTAAAGTCATATAGCACAAACCGCAACATAGGGGTGCTGTCATACTACGCTCCCAGCCACATGCGCTTACTACTATTTGCCTGGATACACATGTTCTTTTCCATTAGAAGCAATGTAACATATGCAACCCACAATTAGTGGTAATGTATGTGACTGGGAGCAGAGTAAGGTCATACCTGTAAAGCGCTGACACACAATGTACTTGGATGCTCCATCCAGTCCCTTGGCCCTTCAGTTTTCTGTAAGTGAAACAGATTAATTTCAGTCACTTTTAGTTCCTGGTGGTGCAGTAACTGCAAAACCCCAGCCAGAAATTAATCGGTGTCACACTTACACCAAAGTGACCGCACTGGTGCCCAGGAACTGGATTTGGCTATAATTGCATCTAGTTACAGTGTCACCACCCAATAGAATCACACCAAGTCTGAGGCCCCACATTACAAAAATGCAGCTTTTTTTGTTGCAGATTTAGCTGCGTTTTTTTTCCGTCAAAGCCAAGAATGGCTAGAAAAGGAACGAGAAATATATAGAAAGCTTCTTATATGTCTCCCTCCTGCTCAATCTACTCCAGGCTTCGGCTCAAAAAACACAGCAAAATCTGCAACAAAAAAAAAGCTGTTTCTGCAACGTGGGGCTTTAGCCTAAGGCTGAGGCCCCCACGTTGTGAGAACACAGCTTTTTTGTTGAATATTTTGCTGCGTTTTTCTGAGCCTAAGGGCTCGTTCACATCTGCGCCCGGTCTCCGTTCTGCAGGTTTCCGTTTCCTGCACAAAACAGAGGCAGGAGACGGAAACCTGCAGGTCGTGAGCGTTTTATGCTCTCCGCCGCAAAACCGTTTTTTTTTAAATCGGACACAGAGTCGGACATGCAGTACTCTGTGTCCGATTTTAAAAAACGGACATTTTGGCCCAGATACACAGCCACAAAAAATTGCTGTATATATGGGTCAATTGAAATGTATAGGTCTGTACTCTTATCCAAAGTTGTGGATAAAAAGTCTGGTCATGTATATTACAGCTTAGTAACTCATATTAATAGCAGTTAACCCCATCATGTCCCTCACATTAACCAACTGTGTGCTTTACATAAGGGATACTGATATGTGAGACATATGGAGGTAATAAGTGAACATCTTCATTATATAGGTCCTTTATTAGTACCCCTATATGTCTCACACATCAGTAACCCTTATGTGAGCCACACAGGGGTTAATATGAGGGATATGATGGGGTTAACTGTTATTAATGTGAGGCACATGGAGTTACTAACACTAAATTAATAACCCCAAATGCCTCACAGTAATAAGAATAGTTAGTAACACACACGTACCTGGTGTTTTTACTTTCACTTTGCTTCTCTCCTCAGGGCTGCAGACGGCAGGAGCTCATCCTCACGTGTAGCAGCAGGTCCAGGGAGCCCTTATCCTGTGCAGTGAGAGGCTGAGAGGCTCATCTCTGATTGGTGGCAGGGAGGGAAGGGGGCGTGTCCTACACCTCGGCTTTAGCCGAGCTTCTGAAAGGACGCTCTCTCTCTCAATTTAGTGCATGAAGGTTGCAGGCTGGCTGCCGTGCCAGCAAAATATGCCTCGCGTGCCACTCTTGGCACGCGTGCCAGGGGTTGCCGACCCCTGATGTAAAGCATAAAAAGATAAAGAAATAAAATAAAGATGGAAGTTGATAAAACTGAAGTTCTTTTTCATTCTGGCAATTTGATATGTTTAAAAAAATGTCTACTGATTAGGCTAAAGTCACATATGTCTGTACTTGTGTCTTACACCTAATACAAAGAAATGTAAAATATGTAGAGTTCCTCTATTTCTACTGAACTCTAAGTGCTGGTGGGTGGTACACATGTCTTAGTAATGAAGATGAATTTGATTCTCTAGTAAAAATGTTTAGTACATCCTAGTAATGTAACTTTCATATGCAGAACAAATCAAATAATTTCACAGAATGTACAATAAAAGTACGTTTTTCTCTTACAATTTTTTTAGATGTGTGGTAAGTTGTCCAGCTGAGGGTACTGAAAAATATTAAAAAGTTGAAAGTTAAAGGGGTTGTCCAATTTTGCCTGGACGACTTTTAAAGGCTGTTTGATGTTTTCACTTACTATTGATTATGGGGTTTTTTTTATAAGCCATTTAGTAAAAATTACTAAACCATTATTTTATTAATAGGATGGTTTTTTTTCTGTCCAGTTTCTTGGGATCAATATTTTTTCTGCAATCAGCAAATGGGGCGATCAGGTGGTTAGGCGAAGTTTAGTAATAATATATATATATATATATATATATATATATATATATATATATATATTTTTTTTTTTTTTTTTTTTTTAAAGCCGCTTATTAATTTCTCTTTTTAATGTTCTCTTAAGTCATGTAGGCTGAATAAGGTCAGTTTAGAGAAATGAACTTCTTCTGAAACTGAAAAGATTATGATATTAAGAATTAAGATAAGATATTAAGAATGTGAGAAATTGACCATTTCTTTTCACATCTTTAACACATGGGGATATTGAAGGACACATAAAAAGTGTCATAACTTAAATTAAATACACAATGATACCAAAGTGACCCAGTACAATATGAAAAGTGATAAGGTGTATACAAAAAAAAAGATAAAGTTTTTAAAAATTCTAAAAATATTAACCCCTTCCTGCCAACGACATTTTTTGAATTTGGTTTTTCATTTTTGACTCCCCCCTTCCAAACCCTATAACTTTTTTATTTTTAGGCTCTCAGAATCATATAAGGTCTTAATGTTTGCAGGACAAATTGTTCTTCATGACGCTTACATTAATTGTTCTTTACAATGTACTGGGAAGCTGAAAAAAAAATCAGAATGGAGTGGATTTGAAGAAAAAGTGCATTTGTGCGACTTTCTTATGGGTCGTATTTTTATGGCGTTCACTGTGCAGCCAAAATGACATGTCACCTGTATTTTATGTTTCAGTAAGATTCTGGGGATACCAAATTTATATGGTTTTGTTTACAGTTTAAACCCTTAATAAAAATCCAAAACTGTGCAATTGTTTTTTCTTTTCTAAAAGTCACCATATTCTGACACCCGTAACTTTTTTAATACTTCTGTGTACGGGGATGTGTAGGGCGTCTTTTTTTGCGGAGCCGGGTGTAATTTTTAGTTGTACCACTTTGGGGAATGTCTATTGTTTTGATCAGTTTTTATTCAAATTTTTATCAGAAGCAAAACAGTGAAAAAACTGCGATTTGGCAACTTTGACATTTTTTCCCACTAGATTCTCCTGGAAATGACAATACCCTAGATGTGGCAGTTTTGTAATACCTGACCTCACGGCAGGGCTCAGAAGGGAAGGGACACTATTTAAACTACTGGAATACCAGCACCCCGGGGAGGGGGGGCGGCATTTTTGCTTACCTAAGCCAGTCCAGGACAAGCTGTCCTGGATTGGCTTAGTGTCACCGAGCGGTGGATTGGGGAGGCCCTGTGGACGCAGTGCTGCTCCAGCGGCCTCCCCTCATGCTCAGGCAGAGAGCAGGTCCTCTCCCTGCCTGCCCTCTGCCTGCTAACACCGTTCCGCCACACCCCCCTTGCTCCGCCACGCCCCCTTCGCTCAGCCACAGGCTTTCTGTCGTCCGCCTCGGGTGGCAAAAAAGGTAGGTTTACCCCTGGGAGTACGGATGTACTTTGAATGTTATTCTGGTGCGGAGTCATGTATGCAGGGTCCTTGGGGTAGCACTACAGATAAGCTCCCAAATAGTGACCTCAATTTAAAACTTCACTTATTCATCTATGAGTGTAATGAGTATTATGACCCCACAGGTATTTTCAAAAGGTATTGTACAGCAACTGGTGCACAGTGAGAATTGCAATTTTGGAATCATATATGCCATTTCAGTGTCTGAAATAGCATTGCTACCTGAGACATAGACCCCATAAATGTGGGTTCTCCTGGAAATGACAATTCCCAACATATTGCTGCTATTTGATACCTGTGTACACGGGGGAAAGAGTAGGGAAAGAGGCAGCACGTGGCAGGGGGATAAGCAGTGCAGAGTGCATCAGAGTAAATTAAATATCAAGGGATGTATGATAAATGCAAAAACATTCTTTCATACAGAGCCCTGGTTATTCAGGACACGTATCACACTGGTATATAGTGTCCTTCCTTATCCCCCTCTTTGCACAGACTCGGCACCTCTTTTGATTCTTTCCCTTCTTGGTAGTTTGGGGAATATTCTCCTGGAAAATGTTGTCCTTGTACTATGCATGTGGCCTCGCTTCCAGATCTACTGTGTTCCCCCTTCCTGGTCTCTAAACAGGAGATTCTTGATAACCATCTCTTGTAAATCCAGGAAAGTTCCCCTTTGGCCTGCACATCAAAATAATATTTACGCATTGTACAGTGCGTTGCCAGTTTTTGGGGGTTTTTTTCCCCACACCCTTAATTTGTGCATGGTGCTGTGAGGCTCCAGGACTTGATCTGACAAGTCCACCCCCTATGTACCTATTGTAGTCCAGGATGCAGTTTGGTTTGGGGGTCTCTGTACTGGTACCTTGTACTGGTATCTCATACTGGTACATGGGTGTTGGTGTGGCCATATATTGTTTTGTTTTGTTCTTTTATTTAGCTGTGATGGTCTGCTGTAGGGAACAGCAGTTATCACAACTATTTTAGTTGAAAGGAAAGCAGGAGGGAGTGGGCAAACCATGCAATAATATTACTGAGCTGAGCATAAACGATGTACATGCAGTGACGTACTATTACGTTGTGGAGTGTTAAGGGGTTAAGCTGAATCTGAGACATGGCGAGGTCATGTCTGTTTGCCTATATTTACCTGCCAATGCTTGCGACAGCAATCAGCAGTTTCAGGCATACGTTGGGGCCCAGTGCTCAGCTGAGAACTGAAAACATCAGCTTTATTTACAAAACAACTATATAGTCAGTCCCTTCCCTTGAAAAAACTTGCTGTCGACCCATCTGCCAGCCCCTATCTTCTAACTTTCCCCTCTCTGACTTCTGACCCTTCTCTGGTTGCTGTCTTCTGTAAGTTTAGAATAAAATATAAAAAGACTGGCACCCGTAGGTATAAAATAATAGGTTGTCAGTTGCAGCTTTTCCTGGACACCATCCAATAGGTGGTGAGAAACAAAGATATGAGAAAGGGAATAAAAAACGGGATCTGGTAAGCTCTACTGAAGGATGAGTGAGTCCAAGGATTAATTGGTATCGTCACTTTAATGGTTCCAAAAGACAGGAGATAAAATGATATGGCTGCGTTTCGATGCTGGTCTAGCGTATTCTTTAGGACACTAAAAGAACAGTAATAATAATAATAAGAAGAAATCAA
Source organism: Leptodactylus fuscus (assembly GCF_031893055.1). NCBI lineage: Eukaryota > Metazoa > Chordata > Amphibia > Anura > Leptodactylidae > Leptodactylus > Leptodactylus fuscus. The sequence goes on along the minus strand of NC_134273.1, from coordinate 48,187,346 downwards.
TCAGTTTTGACACTAAAAACAGTAATAACAACAATTGTCTAATACAGTGAGAATGCATAAAAAGAATGTATCATATGTCATAAAAAGATCATAATAAAATATTTAAAATTATTGATGGTGTTCTGTCATCAGTTTTTTTTTTTCAAAACAATGAATATAAGTATGTATGCAATACATATGTAAGGGGGCATTCAAACTACGTATACTGAAGCTTATTCTGAACGTAAAACACGTTCAGAATAAGCGGCGTATAAAGCAGCTCCATTCATTTCTATGAGAGCCGGCATGCGATCGCTCCCCATAGAAATGAATGGGCGGCTTCTTTCACTGCGAGCAGTCCCATTGAAGTGAATGGGAAGTACAGAGCTTGCTGTACTGTAGTGAGCTGAAACTGATAGCCTTTGTTGATATTAGCCTATGTGACCATTAAAGGGGCTCTATCAGAAAAATTATGCTGTATGAGCCCCACATATGCATGAATAAGATAAGATAAGATAAGATAATCCTTTAATAGTCCCACAGTGGGGAAATTTCAGAATAAGGCTATTCAGGCACCACTAATCTTATTCTAAACCCCCCCACCGTTTTAAAATAAAACTATAAAAACATATATGCAAATCATACCTTAACGTGCACGCTGGGTGGTGATTCACAGTCCGACGTCATCTTCTGGCACGCCTTCCTCTTCTTTCTTCTTTTTTCAGTGACGCCCTCCGATTCTGGCTCTTCCCCGAATTCATTGTCATCTTCTTCTGGCGTTTCAAATCCGATTGGATCAAATCCGGCGCGTGCGCACTGCCATTGAGAAAAATGGTTCCAGAGAGTGCGCAGCAGCTCCAAAGGGAGCGCTTCTACGCACGCGCCTGATTTCAACCAATCGGATTTGAACCGCTGGAAGAAGACGACGATGAAGCTGTGGAAGAGCCAGGATCGGTGGGCGTTACCAAAAGAAGAAGAAAGAAGAGGAAGGCATGCCAGAAGATGAAGTCAGATTGTGAATAACCGCCCAGCGTGCACGCTAAGGTATGATTTACATATATGTTTTTATAATTTTAAAACGGTGTGTGTGTGTGTGTATGTGTGTGTGTGGGGGGGTAAAATAAGATTAGCGGGGCCTGAATAGCCTATTGTTGGATAGTATTGTACCTCTGCCTTGTAATATCACCCCACTAGATACATCAGACTGGTGCTATGATCCTCCTAGATGCCTGTGACTTCATTGCTTACACTCATTGATACATGGAGAGGCATAAACCCCATCTCCATTCAAACCACTCCCCTTTCTACGCCCACTCCCCAGACGTCCCTCAGCCCACATTGTGAGCCAATTGGAGGTGGACCGGCAGGAAGGGAGGGGGCGGCTTCCTCCACTTTGGGTATTTGCCCTCTACTTGTCTCTTCTTTCCACAATCTACTTCCATTTATCCTATAAAGTCACTGTGTATGCCAGTTATTGTTGAAACACCGGCCTCTGCTAAGTGCCGACAGTTTGTTTGTACTATACTTACTTTTAGCTGCTATATTCCCACCTGATCCTTTGCTATGATTACCACGCACCCTTTTGTTTGGCCCCGCCCCTCCAGACGCGCAAGTTCTCGATGTCTGCAAGGACATATATTCCACCCTGTTCAGAGCGTGCGGTAAAGGGTTCCCACCAGTGGCGTAACTAGGAATGTCAGGGCCCCATGGCGAACTTTTGCCATGGGGCCCCCTGTCCGACACCGACGACCTCGACTGACCCCCTCCTACGCATTCCTGCACGCTCTATTATTCCCCATAGTGGCCCCTGCTCACAGTATTATACCCCTTAGTGGCCCCTGCACACAGTATTCTGTCCCTTAGTGGCCCCTGCACACACTATTATGTCCCTCAGTGGCCCCTCCACACAGTATTATCCCCCATAATGGCCCCTCCACACAGTATTACCCCCCATAGTGGCCCCTGCACACAGTATTATGTCCCACTGTGGACACCTATAAACAATTATTATACTCTGGGGTCTCAGACCCCATAGTATAATAATGGGAGACCCAGGGGGAGAAAAACATGAAAAAACTCTGTTACTCACCCATCTTCCTGGCTCTTACGCTGTCGGGCTCTGAAGTAGTCCATCTTCAATGACGTCAGATGTCACATGACCCAGGACGCAGGCCGGGGTCATGAGATGTCAGACGACTAGGCCGAAGCCTGCCCAGATCGTGGAGAGGTAAGTAACCCCTGAGTATAATGATAGCAGCGGTAGCGGCTGTCACCGGGCCCCTAATGTCCTGGGCCCTGTGGCAGCTGCCTCTGCTGCTACAGCAGTAGTTACGCCACTGGGTCCGACGCTCTGACAATGGAATATATATGAAAGTTTCACCATTTCAACCTACTTTTTTATGTATTTATCACCACCCAACCCTACTATTATGCTACACAAACACCTTTATAAATGGATACCTGTCTACATGCTTATTTGTTGTGCCAGTCTGTGTATATTGCTGTGTCTTTATTCCTGTGTATTACACATTGTGCATACATACTTATATTCGTTCTTTTGAAAAACAGATGACATGACACCATCAATAATTTTAAATGTTTTATTATAATCTTTTTATGACATATGATACATTCTTTTTATGCATTCTCACTGTATTGTCTTATTGTTGTTATTACTGTTTTTAGTGTCAAAACTGATTTATTTATTATTATTGGTACTGTTCTTTTAGTGGCCTGAAGAAGAGGCTAGACCAGCGTCGAAACGCAGCCATTTCATTTTATCTTCTGTCTTTTTGAACCATTAAAGTGACGATACCAATTAATCCTTGGACTCACTCTTCCTTCAGTAGCGCTTACCAGATCCCGTTTTTTATTCCCTTTCTCACATCTGTCTTCTGTAAGTGATATATAGTAAATAAGTATGGCTCAGTAAATAAGTGATATATAGTAAATAATATATAATAAATAATATAGTAAATAATATAGTCTGTAACAGATCTACAGAGATGTTGTAGAAGTGGGTTGTGAGTGACTGCAGATAAGTGATAAGCAGCAAAAGTTTTAATCATTTTAATTTGCTAATGTTTATAAGTCAGTCCACTATACATTCTTTTACTGCCCTGGGACTTGTAGTAGATTATCTTTATTATATCGCTGTCTAGTGTTAGTGAGTGTGTATATCTGTAGTGATAATTAAGAATAATAAATGTCCAGTGTAAAAGTATGAAATGGATAAACTCAACATACCCCATCCAAGTCATTGTAATCTCTTCTGTAAAGGTGGTGTCTATCACAAGAAAAATCTGACACTGTCATGGTTTTCATTTATAACAGAAGCCATAACTTACATATGAATTATTATTATTAATTATTATTTATTTATTATTTGACCCTGTAAGTTGGATATATATGAGTTCTGGAGTCACTATCATTACTTAAAAAGGTATTTGCTATTGGTGACGTCCAGTTCTGCAATCTAGTGTCCTGTACGTATGGGCCACGCCTAACTGAGCCATACTTATCTACAACAGAGGTGCCTGATGTAACCACATTCATACTTGTATTTTATACAGAACAAAATATATTCCTTCTTACTATTTTTCCATCTCTCTCCATTTCCTAATGTTTTATCTTTTATTTTCTGTCTGTCTGTAGGTCAGACTGTACAAGATAACAACTTTGCTCTTTAGTACTTGGCAGATTAGCAGATTCAAGGTGTGGGTATTGTGTCCGATAAAGGTCCACAAAAGGTCAATGGTTTCATATGGGAGACAGAAGAATGTATATTACTCAGCACATCTTGTTAGCAACCACGTGAAAGAGATCTCTGGGGGGAATCTCAGTCATGTTTTGCTCATCCAACAACAATAATAATGTACTTTACTTTTTATTTTGTAGCTGAAGTGCCCGAGTCAACACTATTCAGGAGAAGAATTAACTAATGATCTTCACAAGTACAATAGTGTTTTGTCATTTTCACCACTTAGCTCTGTTCATTATATACACACCACCATCAAGATGTAGCTCCTGCATGATGTCATATGTATACATAGTTGCTTATAGTATGGGCACAACAGCTATGTCTGTGAAGTCAGTGACAGGGGTGTGAATGTGATAACTGAAATCTGAGAAAACTAATCCCAGCTGTTTAATTCTGAAGTGCCACAATCAATGCTTATTGATCTGTGCAATATTGGAGGGGGTTCCATTTGTCCTGTTCCTGTCCGCACCAGTAATGTGAAATTGTAATAACCTTGGGTCTAATAATGTTCTTTCCCAACACAATCTTGTGTATTTTACATGCACAGGCAGTAATATCATATAAACATATATGGCAGTACATCATGTTTAAAAAAAAAAAAAAAAAAAAAACTAGTTAAAAGTTGTCGAGAGAAGAGGATCGGGGAGGCAACGGGAGCAGCAGCAGCACGATCGGTAAGTATAATAACATTTTTTTTGTTTTATTTACCAACCTCCCCGGACCTGATCACTGCCGCCCCCGCTTCCTCTTGTACTATAGGCCGCAGAAGCAGTGAAAACGCCCGGGCCAGGCCACGATCCCACTGCCGCTATTATTATACTCGAGGGTCTTTTCAGACCCCCGAGTATAATAATCGGAGCCCCAGGGGAGGTGAGGGAACATAATAAACAATGTTACTTACTAGAGATAAGCGAACAGTAAAATGTTCGAGGTTTGATATTCGTTTCGAGTAGCTCCTCAATATTCGACTACTCGAATCAATTATCAAACCCTATTATAGTCTATGGGGGGAAAATGCTTGTTTCAGGGGTAGGCAACGTTCAATCAAATTATACTTACCAAGTCCATGAGTGAGGGTCGGGCTGGATCTTCTCCTACCTTTAGAAGTCTTCTCCTTGCAGCGTCCCCGCGGAGTCTTCCAGCTCTTCATTCACTCTGCCAGGCATCGGGCGGACATGCGCAGTCGGCTCTGCCCAGGCCCAATGCCTGGCAGTGAATTCAGAGCCGGAAGACGCCGCGGGGACGCTGCACGGAGAAGACTTCTAAAGGTAGGAGAAGAACCAGCGTTGATTGGCCGACTGTATAGCATTCGGCCAATCAATGCTGGTTCTGCATTGAAGTTTTAAATTCGAATAGCGAGTGGCACTCAATCGAGTACGAGTATTTCGAATACCGTAGTATTTGATCGAATACCTACTCGATCGAGTACTACTCGCTCATCTCTATTACTTACCTCTCCGGGATCCAATGTTAATCCTAGCTGGCTTCGGGCCTATATGGTAATGATCAGATGTCACGTGGTCTGGTATATTACCATATAGGCCCGAAGCCTGTGCTAGCAGTACCATATAGGCCCGAAGCCTGCTAGGATTAAAGGGATTCTACCACTAAAGCAACATTTTTTCTAATTACCACGTCGGAATAGCCTTAAGAAAGGCTATTCGTCTCTTATCTTTAGACGTGGTCTTCACGGCGCCGTTCCTTAGAAATATCGGTTTTAACTGGTATGCAAATGAGTTCTCCGCAGCAATGAGGGCGGGCTCCAGCGCTCAAACGGCGATGGAAGCGTCCCCACTGCTGCCCGAGAGCTCACTCCAGCGCCGTCTCCATCTTCAGCTGCAACCCCGCCTCTTCTGTCTTCCGCCTCGGTCCAACTTCCGACGCCTGCGCAATACGCTCCTGTATTGAACTACAAGAGCTAGAGCGGCCTCCCGAGACAGAAGACAGAAGAGGCGGGGTTGCAGCTGAAGATGGAGACGGCGCTGGAGTGAGCTCTCAAGCAGCAGTGGGGACGCTCCCATCGCCATTTGAGCATCGGGGCCCGCCTTCATTGCTGCGGAGAACTCATTTGCATACCAGTTAAAACCAGTATTTCTAAGGAACGGCACCACGGAGACCACGTTTAAGGGTAAGAGACGAATAGCCTTTCTTAAGGATTGAATAATTAGGGTTATGTATATTCTACCACCCTATTGCAGTATCCCGCTAATACAGGTTTTGGAGAAACTGACCATGTTGCTAGATATGTCACTTCTTATTAGTAGAAACCTCAATCTGGTGATGGATACGAGTGCAGATATTTTTCATAGCGTGGTAGAAAGACCTGAGTAACATTGACTTAATTAGGAAGGTTATTAGAGAAAGTGGGGCTGCAGGATGAACGCTGGAATTATTTGGCTCAGATTCAGCCCTCCCATTTGTTAGGTTTTGAAATAGTAAAACACCAGCATTGTACTTTTGCACTGACGGTTTAGTGTCCTAATTCTGCCTATGTTGAGTCTATCGGCCTTCATTGACTAAGGTCAGAAAGACCAAGGACCTAAACAGAAGATCAAAAATACCTTATTTTGTAGTGAAGGTCACAAATTCCTATGATAGTATCTACTAACTTGTCTCAGTGAAATAAAAAGCAAGAGACAATTGCAGGGGCATAACATAGTTGTCTGTATAGTTTTTCTCTCCCTACCAAAAAAAACCTTGCTATTGTCACTATCCTTTATTTTGTCTTACTTTGTACTGTTGTTTGAATGGTGACTCTTTCCTAAGGACAATTAATTTTTTTGTTAGGCTTATAATGACCTGCAGCCAGACACAGAGTTATGAAATGTATGAGTATATATACATATGAATGTCCCTGCAGTATAAGGCACAGCTGTTATTTGACCTCTGCTACACCAGTCAGCTTTCTGCATATAAGTGCAACTCCTAGGTTCCAACAATCATTCCAAATTCCTCCTTTATCTTTTTGTTCCAGAAGTGGGAAGTCATCGAAGGAGACATTTGGAAACATTTTACTCTATCTTCTTTGCTTGCCTTGTCAGTAATTAATTGCTTGCGTGATGTTATTAACCTATATTGCCCAGATCTTAATTAGTTGAGGCACTTGCTTCTTTTATTGGTCAAGTAGATTTGCATACTGAATGGCTGGAATGACAGGGCTCTCAAAGTCATTGAAAGTATTTTGAAAACAAAATGTATTATATGTAGTATTTTCAGAATCACTTTATTCACTGTAACATGTCCTATACAGTCACGGACCACACTGCATCTTCTTTAAAGAGGTTCATATGATTGATGGCCTATCTCGTTCAGTTGTTCTCTGTATAGAGACTGCTTAGAAGAGCTGACCAACAGGGGTCCTAGTTGTAACCCCCCCCCCCCCCCTTTGATCCATTAGTTTAGAACAATTAGATATTCTACCTTGGGTCTTTTTTACATTGGTCACTAATGGGCAGGGCTGGTTTTAGAGAAAATGGGGCCCTGGCAAAATTAAAAGTGGGGGCCCACTTGTACATGCAACATAGTCACATTCTGTTAATTCAATGTTTTAAGTGGTTGTTTGTAAATTTGTAAGTTTTTTTTTTTTTTTTTGCCCAGGCAAACTAGTTGCTTCTGTGCCTTATCTTTTAGGGTTAGATCCCACGTAGTTTTTTTGGTCCGGATTTTGACGCAGAATTCAGGTCAAAATCCAGGTCCAGATACTGCCTCGCATTGAATTCAATGGGAGCCGGTCATTTTCTTTTTCCGCGGTCATTTCCTTTTTCCGGAAGAAAGAAGTAATCTACCCTACTGTGAGGTGGATTCCACTGTGGAAACCGCCGCGGCGTCCGCGTCAAGACAATCCCTCCAGACTAGGCCTATTCATTTGGGCCTAATCCGGAGCGGGAAGCCACGACTGTCGGAAGCCGCGACAATCGTGGCTCGCCGCAGCAAGCGCATTTTGGTCCAGATTCTGACGCAGCTTCCCACGTCAGAATCCAGACCAAAAAATTACGTGTGACCTAACCCTAAAGATCAGGTGCAAAAGCAAGAAGGCACATGCCCGTCCCCACAATAAAAAATATTTATATACATACAGAGTATCAAATAGGACTGCTATGCCAGGACTAAATACTGTCACGTCAGCCACTGGTGTTCTGTGGCAAATGCCAAGCGCCCTGCATGGTGTTGGTCTGTGAGCACAACTCTCATCTGTGGACGTTGGGCCCTCATACCATCCTCATGGGGTCGGTTTCTAACCATTTGTGCAGACAAATACGCATTTGTGGCCAGCTGGAGGTCATTTTGCAGGGCTCTGGCAGTGCTCTTCCTGTTCCTCCTTGCACAATGGCGGAGGTAGCGGTCCTGCTGCTGGGTTGTTGTCCTCCTACGGCCCCCTTCATGCCTCCTGGTTTACTGGCCTGTCTCCTCGTAGCGCCTCCAGCCTCTGGACACTACGCTAACAGACACAGCAAACCTTCTTGCCATCTCACATTGATGTGCTATTCTGGATGAGCTTCACTACCTGAGCCACTTGTGTGGCCACTTGTGTCCTTCTCATGCTACCACGAGTGTGAAAGCACAACCAACATTCATAAGTGACCAAAACATCAGGCAAAAAGCATTGGTACTGAGATATGGTCTGTGGTCCCCACCTGCAAAACCACTCCTTTATTGAGTGTGTCTCGATAATTGCCAATACTTTCCATTTGCACAAGAGCATGTGAAATTGATGCTGTGTGCTTAAGTGTTGCTTAAGTGTTTAAGAAACTGTTATACTTTTCCCTTCTGCTCAATCAACTCCTGGCTTTGACTCCAAAAACTGCAGCAAAATGTACAACAAAAAAAATGCTACATTTCCCCATTGTGGGGCCTTAGCCTTACATGTCAACCCCATCTCAAAATGTTTAATAAATAAAAAAAAAACAAAAAAAACAAAAAAACATTACCAACATATTGAGTATTACTATGTCCATAATGGCCCAATGTTATTTTAACTGCTCAGTGAACAACATAAAAAATGATGCAAGAATCACAGTTTTTTTTGTCTGTCAAGCATTAAAATAAAAACCAATCAATCAGTATTAATAAAAATGTAAGGCCCTCCCACAAAAAGTAAAATCCTCCCACAATTCCGTTGACAAAAATAATTAATTCATGAGTCTTGGAAAATGGCCATACAAAAAAACATTGTTATTATAAAAAGGATTTTTACTTTGCATAAGTAGTAAAACTTAAACAAAAACTATACAAATTATATCAATTTATCAGGTTATTTAGGCTGCACAATGAAAGGTGAAAAATATATAACATAAAAAGTCAAAATTGCTGTTTTCTTTTCTATTCCTTCCCAGAAAGAGTTAATAAAAGTTAACTAATGACATATATCTACACCCCAAATAGTGTAATTAAAAACTACCACTTCTCCAACAAATAAAACAAAGCTTCATAGAGTAATACGAATGTAAAAGAAAAAAAGCTAAAGCCTTGGTCTGTGAAGGTGGAAAAATGGATAGATAGTTAGAATGGTTGAATAAAGACATACTGTATATACTCGAGTATAAGCCGAGTTTCTCAGCACAGTTTTTGTGCTGAAAAAGTGTGCCTCAGCTTATACTCGAGTCAATACAGTAATTTAAAGAGGACATCCCTGTGCAAGACATCTGTGGGAGGCTGCAGGAGCAGTGCTGCTGCCGATAGGTGAGTGGTGAGGCAGTGCTGTCTCCAGGACCACCCCAGAGCATCTTCTCTGCCTTGGAAACATCTTAAGGCAGCCCTGGAGACAGCGCTGCCTCACCACCCATCTATCAGCAGCAGCGCTGCTCCAGGGGCTGACCACAGTCAGCATCGGGCGTCCGCCCCCTCCCCCGGCTACATCACACGCTGGGTGACGTGGCTACGTAAGCTGAGGCCCACACCCGGCATGTGTCAATGACGTCTTACTGCGTTTCAGCGCAGGCGGCGTCATCAAGCCCCCTACGCTTATCCCAGACGTCTGGGACATTATCATACAGGCCCAAAGCCTTATGGTAGCAGTAACTGCCTGTTGCCATACAGGCCCAAAGCTTGTGCTAGCAGTAACAGGCTATTACTACTAGCACATGCTTTGGGCCTATATAGTACTGCTAGCACAGGCTTTGGGCCTATATGGTAATATCCCAGACCACGTGACATCTGGGACATTATCATACAGGCCCAAAGCCTGCTAGGATTAACATGAGCACAAACAGAATGTCATGCATTTTCCCCCCTCGGCTTATACTCAAGTCAATAAGTTTTCCCCATTTTTTTGTGGTAAAATTAGGGGGGTCGGCTTATATACGGGTTGACTTATACGTGAGTAAATACGGTATACCCATCAAGTTCAACCACGGGATGGGAAACGTCATTACAGTCTATAAATCCCATAACCATCAAATGCTATTTTATTCTATAAAAGCTTTTAATCTTTTTTTTTTTTTTTTTTTTTTAAACAGTCGGCTGTGACTGCTGTGACCAGTTCTTGGGTAGCATACCCCACATATTCACAGTCCTTACATTGAAGAAGCCTTGTTGTCTCTGGGGATTAAAGCTTTCTTTTCTCCATATGGAGTGTGCGCTCTCCCCTTGTCTTTTGAGGGAATTTTACATTGAACAGCTATTCCCCATATTTCTTGTTTGGGCCATTTATATATTTATACAGGTTTATCATAGCTCCCCTTAATAGTACGGTGGATGTCGGGTCTTATCCTCTTCCCACCGACGGCATTTTTTGATTTTTATTTTCATTTTTGACTCCCCCCCTTACATACCATATAACTTTTTTATTTCTCTGCTCATAGAGCCATATGAGGTCTTAATGTTTGTGGGACAAATTTTTCTTCATGTTGCCACCATTATTTTTTCTGTACAATATACTGGGAAGCTAGAAAAAAAATTAGAATAGGGTGGGTTTGAAGAAAAAAAGTGCATTTGTGCGATTTTCTTATGGGATTCATTTTTACGGCATTCACTGTGTAGCCAAAATGACATGTCACCTGTATTCTATGTTTGGTTATGATTCTGGGATACCAAATTTATATAGTTTTATTAAAATTTTAACCCCTTAACAAAAATCCAAAACTGTGCCAAATTTTATTTTCTAACTTTTTTATTTTTCCGTGTACGGGCATAGAGCTTCTTTTTTTGTGGGGTTGGGTGTACTTTTTAGTTATACCATTTTGGGGAATTGGTATTGCTTTGATCATTTTTTATTAAAATTTTTATCAGAGGCAAAACAGTGAAAAAAATGGCGGTTTGGCACTTTTGACTTTTTTACCTGCTACGGCCTTTACTGTACAGGAAAAATATTTTTATATTTTTATGTTTGTAGAGCGGGCGTTTTCAGACACAGGCATATCTAACATGTATGTGTTTCACAGTATTTAAGTACTTTTATATGTATTGTACGGAAAGGGTGGGTGACTTGAATTTTTAATACTTTTTAATTTTATTTTTTATTTTTTTTTTTACTTTTTTTGCGTTTATTAGACCCCCTAGGGGTCTTGAACCCAAGGGGGTCTGATCACTAATGCAATGCATTACAATGCTAATGCATCACAATACATTGTAAAAAATCGTCATTCCTTTTGCAGGCTGCATAGAGCAGCCTGCAAAAGAAAATTACTGCAGACAGGCTGGGAAGCTGTCATGCCAATGTGATGTTGGTCCTGAAGCTTGCTCCAGGTGCTGGCGATTACCGGCAAAATGGCGGACCTGTGATCCATGCATTCCAGCTGAAAATCGTCGACTCCACAAAATACTGTTCTGATGGTCTTCCATTGCTCCATAGCCCCAGTAAATTTTTGGCATATATTTTGGCTCTGTCAACCTATTCTAGTCTATTCAGTGGAGGTTTCATCTGACATCCTGGAATAGTGCTCTGTAGTCTAAAAGTTTTTTTATTTGGAATCCAAGATGAGGAAACCTGGTACCAAAACCCTCTTTTTGGCCAGGAAGGCCATTGCAAATTGAATGGATAGATTACAGACCCCATTGCCTATCTACTTGGAGAAAGCTAGTCAATACAGTAGCTTCCTAAGAACAGTTTCTAGTTATCCACAGAAACTATACACAAAAATTTGACATCCAGCCCCAAATACCTTGTTGTGCCTTCCCTCAAGCCTCTCATACATGTTTGATCTGTACCCATGCCATTCAACTAATCATTTCTATTATTTATTATTATTATCATATTATCTTTATTATCCACTAAAATTATCTCATGATCTATTGTTTTGTTTACTGGTCAATTAAAATGAGGGAACAGAGACTGGATTCAGAAAACCTCCAAATTTTAAAATCACCTATTTTTCTTTGTGAGGCTGGGGATTGTTAGGAAATGGATGCATAATGCAGGGTCACCTACCGAAAGACTTTGGGTAGTATTTTTGTACCGTATTAGCCAGTGGATATGAAATCTTAAGATTGAGTCTCCACTAAAAAGGTATCAACTAGAGATGAGCGACTAGAGAGAGACTAGAGATATCAGGCTGTTCAAGGTATTTGATTCCAATTGAATACCATGCGGAAAACGCAGTAATAATTTGTATCTCTGGCGCTTTTTTTGCACCAATAACTGTGCAGGGGAGGTGGGACAGATGGGACAGAAACTACGACAATGTAGGCATTGAAAAAAAAAATTGGAAAAAGCCATTGGCTGCTGAAATCAGGTGAGTCGCCGCCTTCTTCGTCTCAGTTTGCGGCTTGGTGAGAGATAGGGACAGACATGCTGCTGAGGGCTAGAGAGGGATTAGATTCTTCTAGGCAGGGAAAAACTGAATAACAACAACAGCTCTTTTCAGAGCTATACTGCAGGGAGAGGAGTCGATAGACCAGTGATGGCGAACCTATGGCACGCGTGCCAGAGAGGGCACGCAGAGCCCTCCATGCTGGCACGCGTGCGGTCGCCCGGATCGCTCACCAACAGAGAATCCGGTACAGGATTCCCCGTTGATGAGTGATCACTGCCTTCAGTTGTATGTGCAAATGCACATACAGCTGGAAGCTGTCAGGGTAGGCCGCGGATCGCGCGACCGCGGCCTACACTGGCTGCAGAGTTTGACCTCTGCCCCGACGCGGGCGCGATGACGTCATCAGCGCCGCCAGTGACAAGAAGGTGGATGCCGGCGGCTCTTCAGGGGTGAGTATGAGAGTGGCTCACTGTGTATATGATGTTGGGGGGAGCGCTTATAATACTTGGTGGGGTGTATGATACTAGGGGGGAGTGTATAATACTGGGGGGGCTTATAATACTGGGTGGGGTGTATAATACTGGGGGGAGTGTATAATACTGGGGGGAGTGTATAATACTGAGGGGGCTTATAATACTGGGGGGAGTGTATAATACTGGGGGGGCTTATAATACTGGGGTGGCTTATAATACTGGGGGGTGTACTAAAGAGCATATAATACTGGGGGGGGAACTAAAGAGCATATAATACTGGGGGGGGGCCTATTTATAAGCACACAATACTGTGTGTGGATGCCACTGTGGAGCATATAATCCTGTGGGGGGGGACACCTACTGCGGAGCATATAACACTGGGGGGCTACTGTGGTACTGTGGAGAATATAATATTGTGTGGTGGGCCCACTGCAGAGCATATAATACTGTCTGGGGTCCCCTCACTATTTATATCACACAGTATCTGTTTTATAGCAGACGTGATATTAGTACAGGATGTAAGAATATTACACGGTAACTATAAAACAGATCCTGTGCGATGTAAATAGTGAAAATTAATTGTTCAAAGTACCAAATGCCGAGACCTTTACATTTCAGTACAACGTTGTTTGTATTATTGAAAGCTCTGTAAAGCCCCACATGACTGTAATTTTTGGTCAGTAACTGTCCGCAATTGTGGATCCGCATAGTATTAAGTCTATATTGTCGTGTTGGCACTCCGCGAAAATTTTGTGGGTTTTGGGTTGCAGTTTGGGCACTCGGTCTCTAAAAGGTTCGCCATCACTGCGATAGACGCTCAATCCAGCTATCCACGCTGTGTACCCCCAAAACCTAACAGGAATACACAGCAATTGTCAGGCTATATACGCTCAATCCAGCTATCCACGCTGTGTACCTCCAAAACCTAACAGGGCTACACAGCAATTGTCAGGCTATACATGCTCAATTCAGGTATCCACGCTGTGTACCCCCAAAACCTAACGGGGATACACAGCAATTATCAGGCTATATACGCTCAATCCAGCTAGCCACGCTGTGTACCCTCAAAACCTAACAGGGATACACAGCAATTGTCAGGCTATATACGCTCAATCCAGCTATCCACGCTGTGTACCCCCAAAACCTAACAGGGATACATAGCAATGGTCAGGCTATACATGCTCAATCCAGTTATCCACGCTGTGTACCCCGAAAACCTAACAGGGATACACAGCAATTTTCAGGCTATACACGCTCTATCCAGCTATCCATGCTGTGTACCCCCAAAACCTAACAGGGATACACATCAATTATCAGGCTATACATGCTCAATGCAGCTATCCACGCTGTGTACTCTCATAACCTAACAGGGATACACAGCAATTGTCAGGCTATATACGCTCAATCCAGCTATCCACGCTGTGTACCCCCAAAACCTAACAGGGATACACAGCAGTTGTCAGGCTATACATGCTCAATTCAACTATATACGCTGTGTACCCAAAAACCTAACAGGGAAACACAGAAATTGTCAGGCTATATACGCTCAATCCAGCTATCCACGCTGTGTACCCCCAAAACCTACCAGGGATACACAGCAATTAACAGGCTATACACGCTCAATTCAGCTATCCATGCTGTGTACCCCCAAAACCTAACAGGGATACACAGCAATTGTCAGGCTATACACGCTCAATCCAGCTTTCCTAGGTGTATAGACCATAAAATTTGCATTTCTATACATCCAAAAATGCGTAAGCTAGCGCAAAGGGACAGGTACAAGGACGGGGACGGGGGCATGGAAATGCAGCTGGAGAGCAAGGTTGTGGTCAACCAACAGCGTATCCCATGCCTACTACTCTGCGACAGCAAGCATTGTGCTTCCCCACAGTCCCTGGCTTGATGGCTCCATTAAGTAGGGTGCAGGGTACAACACAAACCAGGCCCGAGCACCAGGAACAGGTATTACAATGGCTAGAAGATAATGCTTCCAGCACATTCTCCACCAGCCAGTCAGCCTCTACCTCAACTCCTCCTTCTACCTAACAGTCTGGTCCTCCTTCCTCACAACATGCCCAATCTTCCCAGCAGAGTAATCCCACCTCCCAGGAGCCGTTTTAGGGTCCTTTCACTGTCCCTCTCTCTGTCCCACCACTTCCCGAATCACAGGAGCTACCAGATGAGTTTATGTGTCCTGATGCCCAAACACTGGAGCATTCTCCATCTCCTGTTGATGTTGTTGTTGTTGACCAGCAACCAGCCCTCAGTGACGATGACGAGACACAGTTGTCATCAGGGAAGCCTGTTGCC
Organism: Leptodactylus fuscus; assembly: GCF_031893055.1. NCBI lineage: Eukaryota > Metazoa > Chordata > Amphibia > Anura > Leptodactylidae > Leptodactylus > Leptodactylus fuscus. The sequence continues at coordinate 48,172,134 of NC_134273.1, read as the reverse complement.
ATGGGCGGTGTGCAGGAGGACTTGCCGAGAAAGGAATTGGAAGAGGAGGTGGTGGACGACGAGGACACTGACCCAACCTGGACAGGGGGGATGTCAAGTGGGGAAAGCAGTGTAGATGTGGAGGGAAGTGCAGCACCAAAGAGGGTAGCTAAAGGCAGAGGCATGTCCAGAGGCAGAGGACAGCTGCTTCACCGAAGCCAGGCCACAGACAGCAAGGCCCAAGATGTTCCCTATTCTAGCCAGCCTAGAAAAACTCCCCCATCGAGGCCACAGTCTTCGGTGGTGTGGAGATTTTTCAATGTATGCGCGGAGGACAAATATAGTGCAGTTTGCACACTTTGCAACTTGAAACTGAGTAGGGGCTCTTAAAAGAACAACCTTACAACCACTGACATGTGCCATCATTTGGAATGCAAGCACTAGGCTCAGTGGCAGAGAGCAAACACAGGACAACCGTCGTCCGGCATTGCCGCCACTGCCTATCCCACTGTTGCTAGTACTGGCACTGCAGTACAGGCCTCCACCACTTTGAGGACTTCTCCCTCATCCTCCCCTTTTTCTGCCTCAGCTCCTTCTCCTGCACCATGTGCCTCTTCCCAGCAACCCACCAGATGTTTGAGCGCAGGAAAAAGTACAACACTACCCACCCACATGCACAAGCTTTAAACGGGCACATCTCAAAGCTTCTGGCCCAGGAGATGTTGCCGTTCCGGCTTGAGGAAACTCAGGTCTTCTGTGACCTGATGGCAAGTGTGGCACCTCGCTATGCCGTCCCTAGCTGTCACTACTTCTCCAGGTGTGCTCTCCCCACCTTGCACCAGCATGTGTCACGCAACATCAGGTGGGTACTAAGTTCTGTGCTTTGCACAAAGGTCCACTTAACCGCCGATGCGTGGACAAGTGCAGGCAGACAGGGATGCTACATTTGAATATAGTTGAGGCTGAGACCGGGTCACAAACTGGAGCGGTCTACCTCATTTCCCTGCCCAACATTCCTGGCAGGGGCTCTGAACCACCACCCTCCTCCTCCTCTTCCTCCTCCGCCATCACATCGACCCCAGCTACCTCCTGGAAACGCTGCAGCCCTGGCGTGGGGAGACGTCAGCAGGCCGTGCTGAAGCTCATCAGCTTGGGGTACAGACAGCACACTGCTGGGAGGATGCCCTCCTCGATGAGACGTCAACATGGTTTTCGCCACTGCACCTGGGCACAGGCACGGTCATATGTGATAACAGCTGGAACCTGGTAGCAGCTCTGGAGCTTTCCAACTTCCAACATGTTTCATGCCTGGCCCACGTTTTCAATTTAATGGTACAACGGTTCATGAGCTAATGGTGAAAGTGCGGCACTTGTGCGCCCACTATCGCAAGTCTACAGTAGCCGCTGCTAGCCTTAAATCACTCCAGCAACTCCTCCATCTGCCAGAACACCGGCTGTGCTGCGACGTCCCCACACGCTGGAACTCGGCATACCACATGTTGAGCAGAGTGTGTGAACAGCAGAGATCCTTGATGGAGTACCATCTCCAAAACCCAAAGGTTCCTTAGAGTCAGCTCCCTCAGTTTCTGTACCATGAGTGGCCATGGATGGCAGACTTATGCGAGATTTTGTGTGTCTTTCAGCAGTCCACCAAGAGGGTCAGCTATGACGATGCACTTGTGAGTGTAAAAATCCAGCTCCTGTGTGTGATGCGAGAATCCCTCATCGCCATCAGGGATAACGCATTGTATGCTGAGGAGTCGGGCATAGTAGCAGAAACATCCAAGCAGGATAGTCAGTGCACACTCGTGTCTGCTTCACAGCGTATATTGACGGAGGAAGAGGAGGAGGATGACGAAGTGGCAGATGATCACATTGTCACACAGGAGGCTAGCGGAGAAGTTCAGTGCATCCCATTGCTGCAGCGGGGATGGGATGAAATGGAGGAGGAGGAAGAGGAGGAAATGGAGAGTGACCATTCCGGTGGGGGCAGCAAAGTCATGCCAAGTAACACTCTGGCAAACATGGCTGAATTCATGTTGGTATGATTTTCAAGTGACAAACGCATTGTCAAAATCCTGGAGAGCAACCAATACTGGATTTTTGCAATCCTTGACCCCCGGTATAAAAATAATATCTTGACTTTTATTCCAGTAGAGGGGAGGGCCAGTCTCATTATTGATTGTCACAAGCAGCTGGTGCAGAATATGATGGAGATGTTTCCATCAACTCTTGTTATTGGCAAAGAGGAGAGTTCCTCCAAGAGACTAACAACTGCCACACACAACAAGGGCACACTCTCTAAGGTCTGGGACACGTTAATGGCACCCCCTCGCCAAACTACCGCCACTGATGGTCTAGTGTCACCAGGAGGGTCAAGTATGGGTGCATGTTGCGGAAGTACCTGGCAGACCACAGCCCTGTACTCTCCGATCCCTCTGCGCTCTACACTTATTGGGTCTCCAAGTTGGATTTGTGGCTAGAACTTGTGCTGTATGCATTGGAGGTCCTTTCCTGCCCTGCCGCCAGCGTGCTATCGGAAAGGGTCTTCAGCGCAGCCAGTGGCATAATTACAGATAAGCGCAGCCGGCTGTCAGCTGACAGTGCTGACCAGTTGACGCTGACCAAAATGAACAGCCACGGGATAGACCCATCATTTTCATGTCCACCAGTGTCAAGCACCCCGACATGAAGTTTCATGTGTGTGCTCACCCTCTACAATTTCTCCTCCCCCTCGTACTCTGCCACCATCAGCGTTGCAGAATTCTGCTCCTACTAGGCTCAATCCACCCTGATTCCCCCAAACTCTGCTGGTTAGACTCTCAATCCACCCTGATTCCCCCAAACTCTGCTGGTTAGAGGCTTTCTCCAAGGGCCAAAAACACTGCTGATGCAAAGCTCTACTCACTCCAATGGCCAAAAAAAACTGCTGGTGCGAGGCTCAACTAACCCCAAGGGCTAAAAAATAAAACACTGCTGGTGAAAGGCTCTACTCACTCCAAGGGTCACAAATCATATTGGGCAAGTTAGATGCCCCAAGGCATGCTTCCCCTGCTGTCCCAGTTGCATTGCAGAGGTGTTGGCATCATTTGCTGAGGTGTCATAGTGGACTTGTTGACCCTCCTGAGTCAAATAGTGGTTTCTCCTGAAACGAACGTTTTTTTCCCCATAGACTATAATGGGGTTCGATATTCGTTCGAATAGTCGAATATTGAGGGTCTATTCGAAATGAATAACAAATATCAAATATTTCACTGTTTGCTCATCTCTAATATCAACTACTAAAGACTAAATCTTTATATTTAGTATTTGGGAACATTCTTGAAAAGCATAGTGTGAATAATAATAATAATAATAATAATAATAATAATAATAATATAAGTACATTTTACACAATGTTTGAAAAATAGATGTACCTAAAATTTCTTTTCTGAGAAATTACTCCACCTGCTACACCACCCACCTACTGCTGTGAGAATATTTTGCAAATCCTTTCTTTGCAACATTTGATGCCAGAATTCCGGAATGTGAGGTTTAATAATTTTTCTACAATGTTCTAAGAAAAAATACTCCAGAATTGTTATTTCATGGGGAATGCAAGTGTTCATTAAATCTAACATGTAATGGTGGTGACTAGAGATGAACGAGTACTATTCGAAACGGTAGCTTTGAATAGCACGCTCCCATAAGAATGAATGGGAGTGGCTGGCGCGCAAGGGTTTAAGCGGCAGGACGCCGACCCGGCTGCGTGCCGGCTGCGTCCATTCATTGCTATGGGAGCGTACTATTCGAAACTGCTCATCTCTAGTGGTAACAAATCCCATTTAATATTAACTTGGTGAATTGAAAAACGTCTCTTAACCCAATACAGACTGAAAATAATAAAGCTTACTTCTGGTTATAATTGTGATTAGGAAATACAGTATTCTTTGTAACAGCATAACTTCAAACACAGACCAGCTAAACTGAACTCTACATATCTTCAGAAGTTCTTTGCTTCCTCTCCAGAACATTTTCTGCTGATCCCTGGAAAGCATATGCATCTTCTTTATAACAACCATCTATTTATAGGGCTCAAATTATATGCCGGGAGCTGCATAAATACCCAGGGCTGTTATTAAGCTGTCACAGTTCCAGTTCCTTTAAAAAATAATAATCTTCACAGTGCAGAAATCTCATTATTAAAAACAGTGAAGCTTCCCTGGCAGTAGAATCAGCAACGATTAACATGCAGATGATCAGAGTCTGTACATAATGCCTCCATTCCAATTCACCAACTGCATCCTTTCCTGTGTTTTATATTTGTCACCCACACTTCCTGATCCTAATATATTGTGTGATATTGTAACAAAGAAACATATTGTAGTAACTCATTGAGTTCAACATATTGTCCAGCAGGCAAAGCATTCCAATTTCCTCCAAATGTTAGAGGAAAACAATCCTTCTTTACTCCAATATGGCGATGAAAAGAAACCTCTAGTTCCATGACCCGTCCCTATACAATCTGATGCAAATAACCTGCAATGTTATGTCTTACAACAAACCTCTTCTAGACTTCTTTTAAAACCACTAAGTCTAAAACCCCCATGTTGAGCAAAAGCAACTTTTTTTTGTTGCAGATTATGCTGAGGCTTTTTGAGCCAAAGCCAGGAGTGGATTCAGCAGAAGAGAGAAATATAAGTACTCCCTATATATTTCCTATTCCTATTGTAGCCACTCTTGGATTTGGCTCAGAAAACTGCAGCAAAATCTGCAACAAAAAAAGGAGTTTTTCTGCAACCTTGGGCCTTAGCTTTAAAGGAGTTTTATGGCCAATACAGTACAATAAGACTGGTGCTTTACAATGGTGTTAATCTGTTCTCCACTGGAGTCATAATTATTAATGGACATAGCTCTCTTAGGCTGAAGCTCCACATTGCAGAAATGCAGCTTTTTTTGTTGCGGTTTTTAAGCCAAGGCCAGGAGTGGATTGAGCAGGAGGTAGAAGTATAAGAACTTCTTATATATTTCACATTTTATTTGTAGCCATTTTTGGTTTTGGCTAAAAAACCCCAGCAAAATCTCCAAAAATAAAAGCTGCATTTCCGCAACATGGGGCCTTAGCCTTAACCAGTGTCAGACTGAGGTTTAATGGGCCTAACAAAGGAAATGATTCTGGGGGCCCACTCTCCAATAACCTCGAGGAAATAGACCATAGTACAGTTCAAATTTGAGTGTCTTCTCTTGAATAATCATATTATTGTGTAAGGGGGCATTCACACGGAGTAACGCCAGGCGTGTATCACATGTATTACGGCAGACTGCCAAACACTTCCCATTCACTTCAATGGGAGCGCTCGTAACAGCGGCGTTTACGAGCGCTCCCATTGAAGTGAATGGGAAGTGTTCGGCAGTCTGCCGTAACGCCGGCATGTATGGCTGTGATACACACCCGGCGTTACTCCGTGTAAATGCCCCCTATGGGTGCATTCACATGGAGGAAAATTAATTTGGTGTTGAATCTGTGTCAGATTCAGCGCTGAAAAAAATGCCTCCCATTGACTTCAATGGGTTCCTTTTTCTGCTAGCAATGAAGTCAATAGGAGGCTTTTTTTTTTTCAGCGCTGAATCTGATGCGGATTCCAAACCAAATTCAGTGCCATTTTCCTCCATTTGAATGCACCCTTAGAACTTTGGCCCACTAAATGATCCTCTGGTATTGTGGTGGTCTAGTTTAACATTGCTCTCAGGGATGCGCCGCTAATGAGGCGGAGGAGTGGCATTTTGGCATTTTTACAATTTTTTTTTGTTTACAATTTTTTCCCCCCTAAACTAGCCCAAGATAGCCGCTCTGAAAACAAAGCTGAGCAGAACTGTCTTGGGCTTGCTTAGACCTCTGCGTCTCGGCGCAGGCAGCGATGCTAAGACATCATCATGCCTCCTGCACTGAGACGCAGACCTTTTATGCACGGGTGATGGAAGAGGAGGTAGCAGCAGCTCTATCAAGGGATCACAGGAAGGAGGATAATGTTTTTTGTTTTTTTTAATAGGCCGCTACCTGCTGGAGTATCCCTAGCAGGTAACGGCCTATTTACCTACCTAAACCCGTTCCTGCTCATGACTGCTTCCCGCTTCCCCTTCAGCTATAGGACGCAGAAGGGGGGAGCAGAAGCTGCTGTGAGCAGGAGCGGGCCCACAAACCCCAACAACTACCACTATTATTATACTCCGGGTTTTTTCAGACCTCGGAGTATAATAATCGGAGACTCAGGAGAAGCGACTGACGTAATTATGCATTGCGACGCAGGTCTGGCTCATATGACGTCATACTCAACATTGAAGATGACCGAAAGCTGCAAGGAGTGCGCTGGATAGGTAAGTAAAAGGATAGGTAAATAACAGTGGTTTTTAAGTTTGTCACCTGAAAAGACCCCAGAGTATAATAATAGTTCATGGGTGGGCCACTATGGGGCATAATAGAGGTTGGGTGGGCCACTGTGGGGCATAATAGAGGTTGATTGGCCACTGTGGGGCATAATAGAGGGTGAGTGGGCCACTGTGGGGCATAATAGAGGTTGAGTGGGTCACTGTGGAGCATAATAGAGGTTGTAGGGCCCACTGTGACCCAAAGTGGCCACTGCAACCTCTATTATGCCCCCACAGTGGCCCCTGCAGCCTCCATTATGCTCCACAGTGGCCAACCCAACCTCTATTACGCTTCACAGTGGTCCCTACAACCTCTATTATGCCCCACAGTGGCTCCTGCAACCTCTATTATGTCCCACAGCGGGCTCTGCAAAATCGATGATAATCCACAGTCTATTACTCCACTGTAGGGCATAATAGAGGTTTCAGGGGCCACTGTGGGGCATAATAGCAGTTGCAGGGGCCGCTGTGGGGCATAATAAAGGTTGTAGGGGCCATTGTGGTGCATAATAGAGGCTGCAGGGACTGCTGTGTGGCATAATAGAGGCTGCAGGGACCGCTGTGGGGCATAATTCTGCATACAAGGGACATTTATAAAAGTGTTCATTAGGGGGCATTATAATAGAATAGAAGCGGGAAAAATCTATTCATTTATCATTTATTAACTGTATTACGCTGGGTTCACACCTGCGTTCATGTCTCCGTTCTATGGTTTCCGTCTTCTGCATGGTAGAAGACGGAAACCATAGACCGGGTCCGACCGTGAGCGGCGGTGAGCGTTTTAGGCTCTCCGCCGCGAAACCGGATTTTTTTATCCGGACACAGAGTACTGCATGTCCGACTCTGTGTCCGGATTATAAAACCCGGTTTCGCGGCGGAGAGCGCAAAACGCTCACCGCCGCTCACGGCCGGACAGCTTTCTCACCCATTCAAATGAATGGGTGAGAAAGTCTCCTGCAGGCTTCCGTCTCCTGCATCTGTTTTATGCAGGAAACGGAAACCTGCAATAAGGACACATGAACGCAGATGTGAACGAGCCCTTAGACAGACAGAAGGAAAAATTATAGATGGCAGATACCTTCCACTGAGGTGGCTGGTAGCTACAAGGTGGCTGGCTGGAGTATGGCTCTGGGATTTAGGAATTGTTGCAAACCCAGGCCTATACTCAAGTCCTGGCTTTGTTGGGTGAACCAAGTGGTCAGTTATTAACCCCTTAACGCTAAATCACGTACCTGTAAGTCAGGGAATGTGGTTAGTTCCCGCATTCCCACGTACCTGTACGTGATAGAGATCGCACGGGTTAAGAAGCAGAGCCCGTGCGATCTCCATGGGAGGCCGGCTGTATCTGACAGCCAGGCTTCCCCTGTAACAGCAGGGACGGTGATTGCACCGACCCCCACTGTTTAACCCTTAAGGTGCCATGATCCATAGTGATCATGGCACCCTAGGGGTTTGGCCGGGCTATAAATCATGTTGCGGGCAGCAGGAGTCTGTGTGAGCTGTAATTTACAGCTACACGCTGCTCCTTAATCCCTCCCCCCATCGGAGCTCGCTCCGATGGGGGGAGGGTTAACCCCTTGGATGCCAGGACGAGGGGAAGCTAGTCTATGCATCTGCATAGCTAGCTTCCTCTATAGACTGCAATACACGTGTATTGCAGTCTGTAGTTAGTATAGAACCAGTGATCCTCTCTGATCACTGGTTTTAGTGTGCTTGCAGCACAAATAAAACAATGTAAAAAAGTTTTTTTTTAAAAAAAAAAAAAAAAATAAAGTGTAAAACAAAAAAAAAACAAACATAGTTACATTTCTTGTAAATCTGGAAAATCGCTGTTACACTTGTAAGCTTTATAACGTCCAAAATAAAATTAAAATACAATCAAAAGATGATGCCGATATAAAACAGAGATATGGGAGATAATATTTATTACTGTATTTGGGTGGTATAACTATCTGCCTGAAAAACAGAGAATTTCACATTTTGAAAATTGTAATTTTTTCCAAATTTCCATCAAATTTCCTATTTTTTTAATAAGTAAATACAAAAATATTGATTAGTGTTTACCACTAACATGAAGTATAATGTGTTACGAGAAAATAATCCCAAAATCACTTGTGTAAATTAAAGCGTCTCAAAATTATTGCCATTTAAAGTGACACATGTCAATTTTGAAAAAATAGGCCTGGTCCTTAACATACATTTGGGCTGTGTCCTTAAGGGGTTAAAGAGCTGAGACTACCCAAGGGAAGTGGGTGTGGCCATCTCTTGTATGAGAAACCTGTTGAACACACTGCCCTGTGTGTCTGAGGGAGAAAGCCCAAAACTCACCTGGTTTATTGGTGTGAAAACCTTGGGGAGCTACCTTCTTTGTATCCTGAAGCAAGTACTATTTATGTTACTTGTTTTGTACCTTCCTGCTGAAGCAAGCTGCTTTGATTTATCTTTATGTTGAAGCAAGCTACTGTGATTTATATACTGGTGGACTGTGTGAACTGCTACTAATAAAGCTGTGAGCTGATATCTTTGCCTCCATCTGCTGGATTTACCTAGTAACCAACCTACTCTGAAAGTCCCGCATTTACATAGGCATATTTTATTTTTACACACATATATATATATATATACTGTATATATATATATTGGGTGCGTGGAGAAGTGAGGAGTCAAAGATATCTGTATTGCAAACTTTACAAGTCACATCTAGAAGAAGTGGTCATGGCCGTACAAAGGGAAGAGGTGGGAAACGTGAGCGATTAGTCAGAAACATCTCCTGTAAGTCATAAAATGTTACTGTACTGTATTTACTTTAAAGGGATTCTACCATTAAAACCTTTTTTTTTGTGTGTGTGTATGGATAAGACGTCGGAATAGCCTTTAGAAAGGTTATTCGTCTCTTACCTTTAGACATGGTCTCTGTTGCGCCGTTCCTTAGAAATACCGGTTTTTACCGGTATACAAATGAATTCTCTCTCAGCACTCAAACAGCGATGGGGCCGTCCCCATCACTTTTAGAGTAGTCTCTCCAGAGCCGTCTCCTTCTTCGTCCGCAGCGTCATCTTCAATGTCTTCTTTTGGCGCAGGCTCCTAACTTCTAGCAGAGCAGAGCAGACTGCGCAGGCACACAGGCCACAGAAAAATACTGTGCAAGCGGCCATTTTCCCGTGACCTGTGTGCCTGCGCAGTCTGCTCTGCGCAAGGCCCGAGGCCTCGAATCTCGAATATTTCACTACTCGCTCATCTCTAATCCCTAATTCTGTTGTTTTCTAAACATGTTTAGATTGTTAGGGGGAGTTCACACGGAGTAACGTGCCGCGTGATGTGGCACGTATATGGTGTGTGAGACTTTGAGTGCTGTATACGCTCCCATTGATTTCAATGAGAGCCTGGATCGTATACGCCGCATTATTTTGCTGCCATGAAATCAATGGGAGCGTATACGGCGCTCAAAGTCTCACACGCCGTATACGTGCCACATCACACGGCACGTTACTCCGTGTGAATGCACCCTTATAAGAAAAAAATGTGATACTAATTTTTATATTCTATGGAGAAGCATATTTAGATGCCTGAAAATATTCTACACTTCAACAATGGTTAAAAACACTATTGGTGACAAAAGTAGATAAAGTTGAATAAAGACACAAATCCATCAAGTGCAACCTATAACACTACAATCTTGATCTAGAGGGAAAAAAAATGTGAACCCATGAGGCTGATGCTAATTGTCCTTTCTTGCCATTAGTATTAAATCCTGGATCAACTTGTTTTTACAAAAAACCTTACTCCCATAACCTGTAGTATATATTTTTTTTCAAGAAAGGCATACTTTTTCAACTTGTACAATTAATTCACTATCACCACCTCCTATTCCATAGCCTCACTCCACTTACAGTAAAGAATACTGGAGAGAAAAAACTTACATAATCACAAGACTGTCAACATACTTGTAGTATACTCAATGTTATTCAGCAAACTGGAATTGACCCCGTCTATAATATGAAGTCACGTTTAGATTTTTTCCAGGGCCACTTTCAGATCCTAATCCATCCCTGCCAAGAGGTGACATAAGGTGGAGCCAACTATTAACAACTAGAAGTGTTCTTTAATAGAGATGAGCGAGTAGTATTCGATCGAGTAGGTATTTGATAGAATACTACGGTATTCAAAATACTCGTACTCGTTCGAATACTACTCCTATTCGCAATATAGATTCGATTCAGAACCAGCATTGATTGGTTCTGCAGCAGGCTCTTCTTTGCTAGTCGGGAGAGCTGGCAGCTAGGGTTGAGACGATCTTGAAATTTCAAGATTGTTTTTAAAAAACGATTTCTGATTATTTTCCATTCGAACCCTATCCCAATTCCGATCCTAATGTAAGTCAATGTGATTTTTAACCCCTTCCCGACATTCGCCGTAATAGTACGGCGCTGCCGAGAAGGGCTTCCCGCAAACCGCCGTACTATTACTGCGGATACATGGTGCGCACACAGAAACTGTGTGCGCACCATGCACTGCGGGTGACAGCCGTATGTTATGGCTGACAGTGCCCCGTAACACCCGCGGTCGGAACCGGGTCCGATCGCGGGTGTTAAACCCTGATATGCCGGCGGTCAACATGACCGCCGGCACCTCCGGGGTTTCGTTCTAAAATGGTGCCGATCGACACCCCCCGCGCCGGTTTCGGGGGGTGCCGGTGTTTGTAGGGGGCAGCCCGGGGTCTGATCAGTGACCCCGGGTCTGCCCCATCACTTACCCCCTCCTCGTACCTGGTTGATCCTGCCGTAAAGGAAGCTGTCAGCCTGTGCGTCCACACAGGCTGATAGCTTCCTATACAATGCAATACACGTGTAACACGTGTATTGCAGTGTATATGTAGTGAAGCGGTGATCAGCCGATCACTGCTTCAATCCCCCATGGGGACAGAAAAAAAAGTGATAAAAAAGTAAAAATAAAAAAGTTTAAATAAGTTTAAAATAAAATAGAAATAAATAAAGCCCCAAAAATCCCATTTTCCCTATATAAAATGTTTTATTATGTAAAATAAAGAAAAATAGAAAAAAACATTACATATTTGGTATCGCCGCGTCCGTAATAACCTGAACAATGAAATTAAAACATTATTTAACCCGAACGGCGAACGTCGTAAAAAAACCCCGTAGAAAACCGCACAAAATAATGATTATTCACCATCTTTCCCTTACAAAATGTCCAATAAAAAGTAATCAAATGATCAGATGAAAACCAAAATGGTACCAATAAAAAGAAGAGGTCATCCCGCAAAAAATAAGCCCTCAACCAGCTCTGTCTAGCGAAAAATAAAAATGTTATGCCTTTCAGAAGATGGTGATGCAAAAATAATTGATTTTTTTCCCTAAATTGAATTTTATTCTGCACAAATAGCAAAGCATTTAAAAAATAATATAAATGAGGTATCGCCGTAACCGTACCGACCGGCAGAATAAAGGTAACACGTTACTTATAGTGTATGCTGCACGGGAAAAAAAATAAATGCTAAAAAGCAATGCCAGAATTGATGTTTCCTTTTACGTCCCACCCAGAAAGAATTAATAAAATGTAGTCAATAAGTTACAGGGCCCAAAATGGTGGCATTGAAAAGCACATCTAATACCGCAAACACCAAGCCCTCATATGGCCACATTGCCAGAAAATAAAAATAAAAATCTAGCTTGTACAATGTGAAGACAAAAACCCTAAAAGTCGCCAAATCATTAGGACATAAGTGGCTGCGACTAGAAGGAAATGTATAAGCTGTGCGAGCGTTTTCAGGGGACACCCCATATTTAGAGCTTATGAGAGATAATACACCAGCGCTGATCCCCCAGAATGCCCCTCTTCCCCGTCCGCGTCATAGGAGCTGGTGGGAAAATAGAATGGGATTTGGTGTACCCAATTTACTCCGCACAGCTTACATATTCACTTCAGGGTTACTAATGCTCACTACATCACTTGATAAATTCTTTGAGGGGTGTGGTTTTCAAAATGGGGTCACTTTCTAGAGGTTTCCACTGTTTTGACTCCTCAAGGGCTCTGTAAATGCGACATGGTTCCTGAAACTGATCACAGCCAGATCTGCCCTCTAAAAGCTCCTTGGCGCGCCTTCCCTCCTGCGTCTCGCTGTGCGTCCATATATTAGTTTAACCCCACAAGTGGGGTACTAGGGTAGTCCGGAGAACTTGCCTAACAAATTGTGGAGGGCGTTTTCTCCTTTAACCCCTTGTGAATGTGCAAATTCTAGGGATAAACGAAAATATTAGTAAAATAAATTCAAATTTGAAAATTTCATCTCCATTTTGTATTAATTCCTGTTAAGCACTTATAGGGTTAAACTACTAGGTATATGTTGTTTTGGCTTATTTAAGGGGTGCAGTTTTGAATGGGGTGATTTATGGGGGGCTTTAATACAAGGGTCTTTCAAACCGCCTTCATAACTGGATTAGTCCCTTTAAAAAATGGGTTTTGGAAATTTCTTGAAAATTTTGAATACTGTTGTTTCACTTGTAAATCTTATAATGTCCGTAAAAATTAAAAGGGCGCCTAAAGTTTGATGCCGACATAAAGCAGAGATCTGGGACATGAGATTTATGATATAATTTTGGCGGTCTGACTATCTGTATGTAATGTACCTCATTTCAAACTTTATAAAATGCATATTTTTCAAAATTTCCACCAAATTTCCAATTTTTTCATAATTAAACACAAAACATATCAACCAAAATTTACCACTAACATGAAGTACAATGTGTTACGAAAAAACAATCTTAAAATCACTTTGGTAAGTTAAAGCGTTCCAAAGTTATTGCCACATAAAGTGACACATGTCAGTTTTGAAAAATCGAGCTTGGTCAGGAAGTCAAAAAGTGCCATCGGCGGGAAGGGGTTAATGATCAAAGATCGGATTTAAATGATCTCCACCAAGGAAACTTTTACAGTGAAAGGCAAATATATTACAAATGAAAAAATAATAATAAAGTTCATTCCTAAACCATGGTGTTAAAATCAGGGCATCAGTCTAATGATATACCCTAATTCAATATGGTATACGTGAAAAATAAACCTGTGATATAACGCAGACAGCTGAGATTGTCAGGAACAACACAACGGTAAATGGTAGATATGGATGAAGCTTAGAGGAGTGATATTATTATGGGTGTAGACGAAGCAGGTATAAGCAATGTTGTTATTCAGGCCAAATGGTTTGAGGCTTTTAAGCCTAAGTATCCACTCAGCTTCTTTCTGTAAAATTTTTCAGTCAAAATCGCCACCTCTAGGACTCAGTCTGATGACTTCAATGCCCTGAAATGTGATAGCACCTGCATTGCCGCCATGATGTTCCCATATGTGGCGGCTAAGGGGGTCTATCCTCATTGTGCCTTATATTCCCTATGTGGTCGAGAATCTATCTGTGCAACTGACGACTGGTCTCACTCATATAGTTTTTGGGGCATTCACATGTCGCCATGTAGACAAGTCCTGTCATTTGGCAATTAATAAAACCACAAATATTAAATCTGGTAAACCATACTGACACTGGTGAAGGAAGGTCCGATCGTGATGAAATCACAGGCCTTACACCTCCCGCATCTGTAGGTGCCATCGGGGACATGCCTATTGAGCCATATGGTATTGATGTTAGGTGCCAAATGGCTATGCACCAGCCCATCCTGCAGGTTATGACCCCTATGGGACGTTATAGAAGGGGACTCTGTTATCACATTGCTTATGCTAGGATCAAGTGTCATATTGGAATCAATATGATGAGAGAACAGATCTAACTTCTCTACCGTGGTCATCAAAGGTGCTCTAACAGTGCATATTAAGTAGGGCTGAGCGGTTCTGTTTACTCGCAAATTGATAAGCTTCATCCAAAATGTCAATGGGGTAACCCCAGTTGATAAACCATTGTGTGAGGTAATAAAATGCTACTTGAAAGGCAGAAAAGGAGGAGCAATTACACCGCATTCAGAGGAATTTTTCTCTGGGCATACACTTCTGCAATGGAAAGGGATGATGACTATCCCACCATAATAAGTTGTTTGTGGCAGTCTCTTTACTGAACACCAAAGTAGACACACAACCCTGTTTGTCAATACAAATAGCGAGATCAAGAAATTTAAGCTCGCAGCTGCTGATACTTGCTGTGAATTTCAAGTTAATATCATTTCTATTAAGTACATCGACAAAGTTGCCAAATTGGTCCTCTGTACCGGACCTGAACAACAGGATGTCGTCGATCTATCTTAGCCAAATAAAAATCATGGACGTCCATTCCTCCACCTCATCCGTCATTACAAGCTGCTCCTCCCACCAGCCAAGATATAAATTTGTAAAATTGGGAGCAGCCGGACTACCCATGAGTGCTCCAATTGACTGGAGGAAGAAGCAGCCGTCAAAGGTGAAATAATTACGTGAGAGGATGAATTGCAGCAGGTCCATGACAAATTGGATGTGTTTTGCAATCTGACTACCTTGAGTGTCCAGGAAATGCCCCACAGCTCCACACCTGTTGTCATGGGGTATGGAACTGTAATGCGCCTCAACGTCCAGACTGGGGATAAACATACCAGCTGGAAATGAGGCCTCCTTCAAGTGTCGTAAGACATCCATCGTATCGCATACAAAAGACCTACCTACATCACAAATGGTCTGACAATGATGTCCACCTATACGCTGATACCGGTGGAAATGCTGTTAATTCCCAACACTATAGGACTGTCCCTCAATGGATTGACTCCTTTGTGGATTTTGGGGAGGCAGTAAAAAGTGGGAATAACAGGTTTCTTAGGTTGTAAGTATGCCCACTCTTGATGTGTGGCCTCATCCAAAATACCACATAGCTCCTGTCTAAATCTCTCATTGGGATCCTTGTCTAGGATGTGGTAGACCTGAGGATAAAGGAGTATGCCAAGGCACATGGACTTGTAGTTATCTGGGTCCGTGATGACGATATTCCCCCCTTTATCTGAGGCCTTTATAACAATTGAAGAGTCTTCCTCAAGATTTCTTAAAGCTGTTAGTTGATGTGTGTTGAGATTATTCCTCACGAGGGTGGGATCCTAGTAAGGATAGGACATGAAGGACCAGTTGTTCAAATGTGTCTATATATTGTGCATCAAAGATGGGAAGATCTTTACACTCTTTAACCCCACCTTGGCCCTCATCCCAAAGTGATTGAAGGACCTCAACATTTGGAAGGTCCTCACTACTAATGCCCAACTCCAAACATTTTTGAGCATCTGCCAATGCCATAAATTTGGCCCGCCTGAGTTTTCTAGTAAAGATCATAATGTCCTTTACCCAAGTGAACTTAAATTTGGATGTGGGCACAAAAGGCAATCCTTTGGATAAAACTTCTTTCTCAAAGGTTGTCAAAGAGCGTTAGGGCAAATTAATAATTTGTAATTCATTACTGTTTGTATTAGTAGATGCACGACACAAATGATTTTACTAATGAACAACTGGTCTGTGATATGTGGATCCCTAGATATCCCCTGGGGTCTGTCCCCTTAAAAAATAGTTAGTGATCTGGGGGCCCTCTGATTAAAACCAGATGGGTTACTTCTAGAAGAAGACTTCTCTCTACAATATTCCCTTACTTGTCTGTTCCTAGACCTGAAATTCCCTCTACCTCTAGATGTCCGGCGGAGGCTTCTGACCGTTTGTTTTTAATTTTTTTATGTAGATTGTGAGCCCCATATAGGGATCGCAATGTACATTTTTTTATCCCTAGCAGTATGTCTTTGTAGAATGGGAGGAAATCCACGCAAACATGGTGAGAACATACAAACGCCTTGCACATGTTGTCTCTGGCAGGATTCAAACCCAGAACTCCAGCGTTGCAAGGCTGCAGTGCTAGCCACCGAGCTACCGTGTTGCCCCAGCTTCTGACCGGTTTGTCAGTGTCAGAAGTGTCTGCGTCAGAGGTAGAAGTACCTGAATCAGCAACCGAGCAAGGTTGTTGGTAAGCCCTATGTTCTTAAAAATCGCTAAGGTCCCGTTGGAACTGATAATGTTTACGATTTTTAATCATAGAAATGAATTTCTCAATATTAAGTTTTGGTTTTTTTTGGTAGAGTTGGAAGGGACCTCAAGGGCCATCGGGTCCAACCTTCTGCGAGTGCAGGTCTTCCTAAAGCATCCCAGCTATATGTTTATCCAGATTCCGCTTGAAGATTTCCATTGATGGAGCGCCCACCACCTCCCGTGGCAGCCTATTCCACTCTCTCACTACCCTCACTGTCAGAAAGTTTTTCCTAATGTCTAATCTGTATCTCTTTCCCTTTAGTTTCATCCCATTGCTTTTTGTACTTCCTTGTGCTAATGAGAATAGGGTAGATCCCTCTGCACTGTGACTACCTTTCAGATATTTGTAGACTGCTATTAAATCTCCCCTCAGCCTTCTCTTCTGCAAACTAAACAATCCCAGTTCTTTTAGCCGCTCCTCATAGGACATGGTTTGCAGACCTTCCACCATTTTGGTTGCTTTTTTCTGGACTTGCTCCAATATACAGTCCTATGAAAAAGTTTGGGCACCCCTATTAATCTTAATCATTTTTAGTTCTAAATATTTTGGTATTTGCAACAGCCATTTCAGTTTGATATATCTAATAACTGATGGACACAGTAATATTTCAGGATTGAAATGAGGTTTATTGTACTAACAGAAAATGTGCAATATGCATTAAACCAAAATTTGACCGGTGCAAAAGTATGGGCACCTCAACAGAAAAGTGACATTAATATTTAGTAGATCCTCCGTTTGCAAAGATAACAGCCTCTAGTCGCTTCCTGTAGCTTTTAATCAGTTCCTGGATCCTGGATAAAGGTATTTTGGACAAACAATTCAAGTTCAGTTAAGTTAGATGGTCGCCGAGCATGGACAGCCCGCTTCAAATCATCCCACAGATGTTCAATGATATTCAGGTCTGGGATGGCCATTCCAGAACATTGTAATTGTTCCTCTGCATGAATGCCTGAGGATTTGGAGCGGTGTTTTGGATCATTGTCTTGCTGAAATATCCATCCCCGGTGTAACTTCAACTTCGTCACTGATTCTTGAACATTATTCTCAAGAATCTGCTGATACTGAGTGGAATCCATGCGACTCTCAACTTTAACAAGATTCCCGATGCCGGCATTGGCCACACAGCCCCAAAGCATGATGGAACCTCCACCAAATTTTACAGTGGGTAGCATGTGTTTTTCTTGGAATGCTGTTTCTTTTTGGACACCATGCATAACGCCTTTTTTTTATAACCAAACAACTCAATTTTTGTTTCCAAAATGAAGCTGCCTTGTCCAAATGTGCTTTTTCATACCTCAGGCAACTCTATTTGTGGCGTACGTGCAGAAACGGCTTCTTTCTCATCACTCTCCCATACAGCTTCTATTTGTGCAAAGTGCGCTGTATAGTTGACCGATGCACAGTGACACCATCTGCAGCAAGATGATGCTGCAGCTCTTTGGAGGTGGTCTGTGGATTGTCCTTGACTGTTCTCACCATTCTTCTTCTCTGCCTTTCTGATATTTTTCTTGGCCTGCCACTTCTGGGCTTAACAAGAACTGTCCCTGTGGTCTTCCATTTCCTTACTATGTTCCTCACAGTGGAAACTGACAGGTTAAATCTCTGAGACAACGTTTTGTATCCTTCCCCTGAACAACTATGTTGAACAATCTTTGTTTTCAGATCATTTGAGAGCGGGCTGTCCATGTTCGGCGACCATCAAACTTAACTGAACTTGAATTGTTTTGTAGAAAGAAATGGTCCAAAATACCTTCATCCAGGATCCAGGAACTGATTAAAAGCTACAGGAAGCGACTAGAGGCTGTTATCTTTGCAAAAGGAGGATGTACTAAATATTAATGTCACTTTTCTGTTGAGGTGCCCATATTTTTGCACCGGTCAAATTTTGGTTTAATGCATATTGCGCATTTTCTGTTAGTACAATAAACCTCATTTCAATCCTGAAATATTACTGTGTCCATCAGTTATTAGATATATCAAACTGAAATGGCTGTTGCAAACACCAAAATATTTAGAACTAAAAATGATTAAGATTAATAGGGGTGCCCAAACTTTTTCATAGGACTGTATCGATGTCTTTCTTGAATTGAGGCGCCCAGAACTGTACACAGTATTCCAGGTGTGGTCTGACCAGGGAAGAGTACAGCGGAATAATGACCTCTCTTGATCTAGATTCAATGCTTGTCTTAATACATCTCAGAATTTTATTAGCCTTTTTTGCAGCAGCACCGCACTGTTGGCTCATGTTGAATTTGTGATCTACTATTATGCCCAAGTCCTTTTCCCCTATGCTATCACTTAGTTCTATTCCTCCCATACTATATATGTTTTTTACATTTCTGTTACCCAGATGTAGAACTTTGCATTTGTCCCTGTTAAATACCATTTTGTTCGCCTCAGCCCATTGTTCCAGTGTGTCTAAGTCCTTTTGAATACACTCTCTCTCCTCTCTAGTGTTGGCTATTCCTCCTATCTTCGTATCATCTGCAAATTTTATGAGTTCCCCAATAATTCCATCGTCCAGATCATTTATAAAGATATTAAAAAGTACTGGGCCCAGAACAGAGCCCTGCGGCACCCCGCTTTTGACTTTCTTCCAGTTCGATGTGTAGCCATTTAGTATTACTCGTTGTGCCCGATCATTAAGCCAGTTGTGAATCCACCTAACTGATTTTTTGTTAAAACCATACTTAATCATTTTTTCAATAAGAAGGTTATGTGATACTTTATCAAATGCCTTACTGAAGTCAAGATATACTATGTCCACGGCATTACCTTGGTCCAACCATTCAGTGATTTTGTTGTAGAAGGAAATCAGGTTAGTCTGACAAGATTTATTGGTCATAAAGCCGTGCTGGCTCTGGTTAATTAATGCCTTCCCATCCAGGTACCGAAGTAAATGTTCCTTGACAATTTGCTCAAAGATTTTTCCTGCTATCGAGGTCAGACTTACCGGCCTGTAATTTCCTGGATCGTCCCTTTTCCCCTTTTTGTAGATGGGGACAACATTTGTAAAGTTGTAAAGTTCTTTCACGCTTCTCAAAATCGGCCTCACTCAATAGGGTTTTAACCTTTTGAATATATTCTAAGTGATGCCGTGTGTTTAGCAAGTGCTGCTTCCTCCTCCTCTAACAACAGACCCATGAGTCTAACAGAACTGGAGATTATTTCTTCCTCCCATTTTTTCTTTAGTGTGGATGATCTGATTCTATCAGCAGGTAAAATGGGATTCTTGAGGCCCCTGGAGACAATTCTATGCTCAATATATCTCTTGAGTCCCTGGATTTCCCACCAAGATTTCACATAGTCTGTTAATTTTAATTAAATTTTTAGATGCTATTTTGATAGATAATGATTGTTCGGACACTGGTAATTCGTTCGCAGCGAACTTCTGTCTGTCTGTGGGCATGGTTTCAGCACATATAGTTCGAGTAGACGTCACGCTTGGTGGTAATACTTCTCAGTACCGTGCCCTACCATCTGGGGCACAAGAAATGTGATTTTCACTGCAATTTTTGGGATTCTTTGGGGCATCTTTAATTTTTTCCTCCTGATGAACTGTATCACACAGTGAAATGTGTAGAGGAGTACTGTTATTTACTAGGAATCTCTATTGAGGTCTAGGGCTGTGCTAGGTGTCCCAATGCAATCCATCTAGCAGGGGCATTTACTTATATGGTTATTATTTTTGCCCTACCCCACTTTAGCATTATTTAAGTTATTTCAGAGCAAGCATATGTTTATTGCTACCTGAATAACACTACCTTGCCATAGTACCTCACTTCAATTATTGAAATCCTATATACCTGAGAATCCATATCAGCTGTTAAGCGGAATGTGAATTTGGGGCTGCTCGGGATAGATGAATTGTGCCTCCCTGGTTGATTTTTCTATCAGTTGTGGGGAATCGCTTAGGTAGATGCTTGTAGCAGTGCAAGAAACAGGGACACAGACACTGGATTGCACACAAGTTCAGGCTTTATTCACTTGTAGCGCATACACTGCCTTTGCAAAGGCACAGAATAAACAAAACAAAACCCTTCTCGGCTGAGAAACTAACTTAAACGTAAGGAAACTTTTCCCTATCTATACAGGAGACTGGCTACCAGTCTCCCACCTTGGCAACAGCAATGGGTGGCACACTACCTGGAGGTCCGGTCTGGACAGGTCAGCTCTGTCAGTGTGGTGCCACACTGCTAGTCTTCACACTCAGACTATTATCAGGCCTTGATTAGTCAGCTGACCTCCCTGGTGTGGGTCTCACCATACACCCTTTAGGTGCCTGGCTGGAATATACCTGTCTTCCCAGACTACACCCTTCACTCTCTCACACAGTGGATCTTATATCAATTAATTGTGTATTTTTAAATATTATCTATTAAAAGTTATATTTTGTTTACTCCATTCTGTGATACCCATTATATTGAATAATCCCCCCTCAGTGAATCCTTCCGAACCATATGAGGCCTTAATCTTTGCAGGAAAAATTGTTCTTCACAGACACAGAGATACCTAATATGTATGTGTTTCACAGTATTTAACTACTTTTACATGTGTTTTAGAGAAAGGGGGTGATTGGAACTTTTAATATTTTTAATTTTTAATTTTTTTAACTATTTTTTTTTTTTTCATTTATTAGACCACCTTGGGGTATTGAACCCCAGGGGGTTTGATCATTAATGCAATGCATTACAATGCTAATGCATTGCAAAATACCTGGGCTTCTATTGCAGGCCACATAGCCTAACCTGCAATAGAACAAATAGAATGACAGGCCGGGGAGCCTTCACAAGGCTTCCTGCTGTTATGGCAATGTGACACTGGCCCCGAAGCTTGCTCTGGGTGCCGGCGATCACATCAAAAATGGCGACGCACACGTGCCGCCGGGAAAATGACGCCTCGGTCAACTTTGACTGAGGTGCTGGAGGGGTTAACGCCCACAATGGGTGTGGGCACCAACCAGGGGGCATTAGCACTGGGTGTCTACTGTATAAAACAGTAGACACCAGGCGGCGCCTATGGCGGCTGCCCGGCTCTCGTAGCAAACTGTACAATAAAACTGAAATAATATGTAATGTACACGGTGAACGTCGTAAAAAAAAATTTGAAAAAAAAAAAAACGCCGGAAGTAGTGATTTTTTTTCGCCATCTCACCTTAAAAAATATGCTATAAAAATAATCAAAAAGTCAAATGCACCCCACAACAGTACCAATACAAAGCACAGGTTGTCCTGCAAAAAATAAGCCCTCAAACAACACTGTCAACCGAAAACTAAAAATGTTATGCCTCTCAGAAGATGAAGATGCGAAAATCACTGATTTACAGTATATCCCCAAATGTGTTTTTGTTCTGCAGAATTAGTATCACATTAAAAAATAATATAAATGACATATCGCTGTAACTGTACCGACCCACAGAATAAAGGTCACGTTACTTATACTGTACGCTGCATGGCAAAAAATTTAAAAGGTAAATTGCAATGCCAGAATTGATTTTTTTTTTGTTTTAAATCCAGCAAAAAAGAGTTTACAAAATGTATTCAATAAGTCGTAGGCACCCAAAAATGGTGTCATTATAAAATGCATCTCATCCCGCAAACGACAAGCCCTTATATGGCCATGTCACCAGAAAAATAAAGAAAATATACCATTTAGCAATGTGAAGACAAAACCTCCAAAAATTGCCAAATCATTAGAACACATCTTGCTGAGGCAGGAAGGGAATGTATAAGCTGTGCGAGTATATATTAGCGGACACCCCCATATTTACAGCTTATCAGGGAAAATAACTGAAAAGTGACCCTAGAGTGACCCTCCCCAATCATAGGAGCTATTGGTGACATAGTAGTGAATTTGTGTACCCATTGTACCCCGCACAGCTTTGTGTTCACTTTTCACTATCCAATCTGCAATCCCGCTTGGCATACTAATACTTATTACACCCCCTGATAAATTCTGTGAGAGGTGTAGTATCCAAAATGGGGTCACTTCTGGAGGGTGCTCATTGTTTTGGTACTCTAGGGGCTTTACAAATGAGACATGGTGACTCAAAACTATTCCAGCAAATTCTGCTTTTCAAATGACAAGTGTCGCTCCTTCTCTTCCGTGCAGTGGCGTAAGTATCGTAGAGGCAACGGAGGCGGCTGCCACAGAGCCCGGGCCATTAGGGGGCCCGGTGACAGCCGCTACCGCTGCCTTTTTTTTTTTTTCAATAGGCCGTTACGGGCCCTATTTACTTGCCGATCCTGGCTGGGCCGGGATCGGCAAGTGACACCGCAGGCCCCACAAACACTATCATTATACTCGGGGGTCTGCAAAGACCCCCGAGTATAATGATCGGCGGACCGGGAGAGGTAAGGGAACATAACAAACAGTGTTACTTACCTCTCCACGATCCTGCCAGGCCTCCGTCATTCGTGTCTGACGTCACATGACCCACGCCTGCTTCCCGGGTCATGTGACGTCCGACGTCATTAAAGCAGGACAAGAGCGGCGGCCGACAGCCTAGGAGCCGGGGGAAAGGTAAGCAACTGTTTCTGGTTTTTTAATGTTTTTATTCCTCCGGGTCTGATTATACTCTGGTATAATAATTGTTTATGGGTGTCCACAGTGTGTGCAGGGAACACTATTGGGGTTAATACTGTGTGTGCAGGGGACACTATTGGGATAATACTGTGTGCAGTGGACACTATTGGGGTTAATACTGTGTGGGCAGGGGACACTATTGGGGTTAATACTGTGTGTGCAGGGGACACTATTGGGGATAATACTTTGTGCAGGGTACACTATTGTAAAGTAAAGTAAAAAGTGCCATAAAGCAAAGGTGATAACTAAATGGCTCAGGGAACAAAACATAGAGATTTTAGGTCCATGGCCTGGAAACTCCCCAGATCTTAATCCCATTGAGAACTTGTGGTCAATCAAAAGACGGGTGGACAAACAAAAACCTACAAATTCTGACAAAATGCAAGCATTGATTGTGCAAGAATGGACTGCTATCAGTCAGGATTTGGTCCAGAAGTTGATTGAGAGCATGCCAGGGAGAATTGCAGAGGTCCTGAAGAAGAAGGGTCAACACTGCAAATATTGACTTGCTGCATTAACTCATTCTAACTGTCAATATAAGCTTTTGTTACTAAAAATATGATTGAAATTATATTTCTGTATGTGATAAAAACATCTGACAAACACACATAAAAACCAGAGGGCAGCAGATCATGTGAAAATAGAAGATTTGTGGCATTCTCAAAACTTTTGGCCATGACTGTAGTGTTGGGCTGCTGCAGCCGATCACCGCTCTCTACAGTACAGCAGAATATAGTGTTGGGGTGCTGCAGCCGATCATTGCTCTCTACAGTACAGCAGTATATAGTGTTGGGCTGCTGCAGCCGATCACAGCTCTCTACAGTACAGCAGTATATAGTGTTGGGGCGCTGCAGCCGATTACCGCTCTCTACAGTACAGCAGTATATAGTGTTGGGGCGCTGCAGCCGATTACCGCTCTATACAGTACAGCAGTATATAGTGTTGGGGCGCTGCAGCCGATCACCACTCTCTACAGTACAGCAGTATATAGTGTTAGGGCGCTGCAGCCGATCACCTCTCTCTACAGTACAGCAGTATATAGTGTTGGGGCACTGCAGCCGATCACCACTCTCTACAGTACAGCAGAATATAGTGTTGGGGGCTGCAGCCAATCACCACTCTCTACAGTACAGCAGTATATAGTGTTGGGTCGCTGCAGCCGATCACAGCTCTCTTCAGTACAGCAGTATATAATGTTAGACCGCTGCAGCCGATCACCACTCTCTACAGTACAGCAGTATATAGTGTTGGATCGCTGCAGCTGATCACCACTCTCTACGGTACAGCAGTATATAGTGTTGGGTCGCTGCAGCCGATCACCGCTCTCTACAGTACAGCAGTATATAGTGTTGGGGCGCTGCAGCCGATTACCGCTCTCTACAGTACAGCAGTATATAGTGTTGGGGCGCTGCAGCCGATTACCGCTCTCTACAGTACAGCAGTATATAGTGTTGGGGCGCTGCAGCCGATAACCACTCTCTACAGTACAGCAGTATATAGTGTTAGGGCGCTGCAGCCGATCACCTCTCTCTACAGTACAGCAGTATATAGTGTTGGGGCACTGCAGCCGATCACCACTCTCTACAGTACAGCAGAATATAGTGTTGGGGCACTGCAGCCAATCACCACTCTCTACAGTACAGCAGTATATAGTGTTGGGTCGCTGCAGCCGATCACCGCTCTCTTCAGTACAGCAGTATATAATGTTAGACCGCTGCAGCCGATCACCACTCTCTACAGTACATCAGTATATAGTGTTGGATCGCTGCAGCTGATCACCACTCTCTACGGTACAGCAGTATATAGTGTTGGGTCGCTGCAGCCGATCACCGCTCTCTACAGTACAGCAGTATATAGTTTTGGGTCGCTGCAGCCGATCACCGCTCTCTACAGTACAGCAGTATATAGTGTTGGGATGCCACTCTGTATACACCGATGCTCTGGTGTCCTTCTGGCGCGTTCCGGTCCTTTTGCTGAACGGGTCTCTTCTGGAGTTCTGCAGAAGCTGCTGATTGGCCTCAGTGGTCAGCGGTCACGTGACAGCTGAGACCAATCACCGGCTTCAGTGTAATTCCTGAAGAGACCTGGAAGAAGCTGCTGAAATGCCCGAAAGGAAACCAAACTCCAGGACAGGTGAGTATGCATTTATTTATTTATTTATTTTACTGTTAATAAGGTAAAGGGGACGTCCATGTGTAACAGGCCAGCGATGTTATAGGGATTGCGCTCAGAAGTCTCTCTCACAGATTTAGTCGCCTATTTTTAACATTTTTTTAGTAAAATGATGGACACCCTGTTGGAACCCTGAAAACCCCATTATGTCAGTCTCTGTGTTGTCGTGTGCATGTAGCCTTAGATATGGAAGACACAATTATGTCTGTCTCTGGTCACCACTAGGGGGCGTTTATAAGCTTAGTGTTACTGATCATACACAGAACTAAATAGTAAACACACATAGGGGTCTCTCATGGGACAATGAGGGTAAAATATTTTTAATATATAGTTGTCTGCACTGTCCATATCTGGCGCATATACGAAGACCCAGCCAGTCAGTATGGGCTATAGATGGGCGAACTCCAGGTGATTTGTTTTGTCCTGTGTTTAAAGTGGACACCCATTTTGGTCCAAACTTGTTCAAATAGAACTAGAATGGAAATTATTACACACCGGGGTCTCTACATCATCACTTGACCTGACATCACTGGGTTCCATGTCCATTATGACATCATCATGCAGAAGTTCTATATCAGACCTCAGCAGCAGAATCTCCATAGAGTTGTGCTAGCACTGTTCTGGATAGAGAAGCGGATCAGCGGATCTCTGAAATCTCTAAACTTTCTGAGCGAAAGCGTTTTATGGATATGGATCGGACACAAAATTCTTCCCTAGGAGGTAAGTGATATTGGTGATGGAATGTAGAATATACTTTATATGACGTAGAATAATAGATATATATATTTGTAATTGTTGTGATTTGTTTAAAACAGGAAATGGAAGTGAAAGATCACCAGAGGCAACTCAAGGACAGCAAAGTCCTGAGCCCCAGCCCCTAGAGGGCACTGCTGCCCGAACAAGAGGCCTCCCGCCAAGAGAGCAGCCACCTGATCGTGGCGCTGCTCGCACCAGAGGCTCCCCTTCAAGAAGGAGACCTCATGAACATCGACAGAGAAGACAAGACCCAGCAGCCCAACAACCAACCAGAGCCAGAAGCCGTTCTCCTTTGAATTCCCAGCCCAACGGACAACAACAGCCCTGGCCAGTCAGGAGACCCAGAAAGGTGGTTAGGAAGCTGCGTCACGCCACTGATGACATGCCCATCTATGTTGAGGAGTGGATTGGAATCCGGGGGCCATGTGTAATATGTCTAATGGACTATGAAGATGGAGAAACCATCATTACCCTGGACTGCAAACACGAGTTCCACCTTAAATGTCTCCATACCTGGCATAAAGAAAACCGCGTCTGTCCCATCTGCCGCTGCCCCCTGCAGTGGATTTAGTGGGCCCCAAAAGTTTTTTTTCTTCATTATTTCTTTAATTTATTAAATATCTATCATGTTCTGCACACCACAGAACATGGAGAATAAACAAAAACTTCCTTCTGTCCTTCCATTTTCTTTAACCGGTTAAGGACCAGGCCCAGAAGTACATTAAGGACCGGGCCTCTTTTTTCAAAACTGACATGTGTCACTTTAAATGGCAATAACTTTGAGACGCTTTAACATACACAAGTGATTTTGAGATTGTTTTTTCGTAACACATTATACTTCATGTTAGTGGTAAACTCTAATCAATATTTTTGTATTTATTTATAAAAAAAAACTAGCAAATTTGATGGAAATTTGGAAAAAATTGCAATTTTCAAAATGTGAAATGCTCTGCTTTTCAGGCAGATAGTCATATACATCCAAAGACATTAATAAATATTATCTCCAATATCTCTGCTTTATATCGGCATCATCTTTTGATTGTCTTTTAATTCATTTTGGATGTCACAAGGCTTACAAGTGTAACAGCGATTTTCCAGATTTACAAGAAAATTTCTCAAACTGATTTTTTAGGGAACACTTCAGTTCTGAAAGGAATTATAAAGGCCTATATAATAGAAACCCCCATAAATCACCCCATTTTCAAAACTGCACCCCTCAAATTATTCAAAACAGCATTTGGGATGTTTGTTAACCCTTTAAGCATTTCATAAGAATAAAAATAATATGGAGGTCAAATTTAGACATTTCATTTTTTTTCACTAATACATTCATTTAGACCTAAAATTAACACATTCACAAAGGGTTAAAGGAGAAAATGCATCTCACATTTTGTTATGCAATTTCTCCCGTGCACAGAAACCCCCACATGTGGGTGTAAACTGATTTTTGGGCACACGGCAGTGCACGAAAGGGAAGGAGCGACACTGGGTGTTTGAACAGCATATTTTGCTGGAATAATTTTCAGGCACCATGTCGCATTTGCAGAGCCCTTAGTGTACCAAAACAATGGAAATCCCCCAAAAGTGACCCCATTTTAGAATCTACACCCCTCACAGAATTCATCAAGGGGTATAGTGAGTATTTAGACCCTACAGTTGTTTCACAGATTTTACTAACATTGGAATGTGTAAAAGAAAAATTACTAAAATGTCACTTTATCCCCAAAGTTTTCATTTTCACAAGGGGTTAAAGGAGTAAAAGCCCCCCAAAGTTTGTTAAACAATTTCTCCTGAACATGGCAATACCCCATATGTGGCCATATTCTGCTGTATGGGAACATGGCGGGGCTCAGAATGGAAGGAGCGCTATTTTGCTTTTGGATGGCAGATTTTGCTGGAATAATTTTTAGGTGCCATGTCGCATTAGCAGAGCCCCTAGAGAACCAATACAGTGGAAACCCCCTAAAAGTGACCCCATTTTGGAAACTACACCCCCCACAGAACATATCAAAGGGTAGAGTGAGCATTTTGACCCTACAGCTGTTTCACAGATTTTATTAACATTGGGACATGAAAATGAAAATTTACTTTTTTTCCAACAAACTGTCAATTTAGCCCCAAATTTTTCATTTTCACAAGAGGATAAAGGAGAAAAAGCTCCCTAAAGTTCATTACACAATTTCTCCTGAACACAGAAATGCCCCATATGTGGCCATAATCTGCTGTATGGGAACATGGTGGGGCTCAGAATGGAAAGAGCGCTGTTCGGCTTTTGAAGGGCAGATTTTGCTGGAATATTTTTCAGGTGCCATGTCGCATTTGCAGAGCCCCTAGTGTACCAATAAAGTGGAAACCCCCTAAAAGTGACCCCATTTTGGAAACTACACCCCTCATAGAATTTATCTAGGGGTTTGGTGAGCATTTTGGCCTCACAGCTGATTCACAGATTTTATTAACAATGGGACGTAAAAATGAAAAATTACTTTTTTTTCCAATTAATCGTCCATTTAGCACCATATTTTTAATTTTGCAAGTAGCTGAAGAATTAAAAGCCCCCCAGAGTTTGTTACACAATTTCTTCTTAACACGGCAATACCCCATATGTGGCCATAATCTGCTGTATGGGTACATGGTGGGGCTCAGAATGGAAAGAGCGCTATTTGGCTTTTAGAAAGCAGATGTGGCTGGAATAGTTCTCAGGTGCCATGTCGCATTAGCTGAGCCCCTAAAGTATCAATACAATGGAAACCCCCCATTGTGACCCCATTTTAGAAACTACACAGGTGACAGTAAACTGGAATTCACCAAGAAGTGACCCCATTTTGTAGGGACAATTTTAGGTCCTCTGCAAATGTGACGTGGTGTCCAAAAACAAAGAATCTAAATCTGCACTCCAAAAGCACATATCGCTCCTTCACATCTGCGTCCTGCTGGGTACCCAAATAGCGGTGTATGCCCACATGTATGACACTGGTGTACCCCGGATAACGTACTTAATGCCATATGTGGGTATAAATGGCTGTTTGGGCACAGCCGGGCACAGAAGGGAAGGAGCGCTATTTTGGTTTTTGGAGCACAGTTTGGTTTTTGGAAGTCATGCCACTTTTGCAAAGCTCCTGAATTGCCAATAAAGTGGAATCTGCAGACATGTCACCCCATTTTGGACACTACCCCACTCATGGGATTTATCAAGTGGCGTAGCGAGCATTTTTAACCCCTGAGTGTTGCATTTATTTAGTTTCCAGAAATGAAATCACAGCTGATAATGAGAAGTTAAAAATGAAATTTTTCCAGAGATTCGCCATTTTAGTGCCCGATATGTTGTGCCCAACTTATGTCAGCAGAGATACACACTCCAAAAACTGGTAAGCGGGTATCCCGGGCACAACAGCTTTCAGAGCGTTCATCTCTGATACAAGTTGGGCACAACATGTTATGCACAGAAATGACGGATTCCTGGAAAAATTGTCATTTTCACCTCTCACAATCAGCTTCGTATTCATTTATGGATAATAAGTTATAGCAACACTTGGGGGTTAAAAATGCTCTCTGTACCCCTGGATAAATCCTTCAGGGGTGTAGTTTCCAAAATAAGGTCTCATATCAGGGGATTCCAATTTACTGGCGTTTCAGCTCTGCAAAAGTGTCATGGCATCCAAAAACCAAACCGTCTGTGCTCCAAAAACCCAATAACCCTTCTTCCCTTCTGTGTCCGGCTGTGCCCTAATATCAGTTTATACCCACATATGACATTACGTCCGTTATCCTGGGTACACCAGTGTCATACATGTGTCATACATGTGGCATAAACTGCAGTTTGGGCGCACAGCAGGGCGCAGAAGGGAAGGAGCACGATGAGGCTTTTGGAGCACAGATTTGGTTGTTTGGTATCTGGACGCCATGTCATGTTTGTAGAGCCTGTAAGGTACCAGAAAAGCGGATTCCCCAAAGGAGTGACCCCATTTTTAAAACTGCACCCCTCAAAGAATTTATCAGGGGGTGTAGTGAGTATTAGTATCCCAGACGTGACTGCACAGTGGATGGTGAAGAGGGAATATATAAGCTGTGCGGAGGACATTGCAAACACCACATTCCCTACTATGTTCCA
Source organism: Leptodactylus fuscus (assembly GCF_031893055.1). Lineage (NCBI taxonomy): Eukaryota > Metazoa > Chordata > Amphibia > Anura > Leptodactylidae > Leptodactylus > Leptodactylus fuscus. The sequence goes on along the minus strand of NC_134273.1, from coordinate 48,142,087 downwards.
GGAGCTCCTATGATTGGGGGAGTCACTCTGGGGTCACTTTGGGGGTCACTTCTGGTGTTTTTTCGCTCATAAGCTGTAAATCTGGGGTGTCCCCTGATATTCGCTCGCACAGCTTATATATTCCCTACCTGCCGCAGCCAGTTGTGTTCTAATAATTTGGCGATTTTTGGGGGGTTTTGCCTTGACATTGCTAGATGCTATAATTTCTTTATTTTTCTGGTGACGCGGCCATATAAGGGCTTGTTGTTTGCGGGATGAGATGCTTTTTGTAATGACACCATTTTTGGGTGCCTACAACTTATAGAATACATTTTATTAACTCTTTCTTGCTGGATTAAAAAAAAAAAAAATCAATCCTGCATTGAGTTTTACATTTTAAATTTTTCGCCATGCAGTGTACAGTATAAGTGACATGCGATCTTTATTCTGCGGGTCAGTACAGTTACGGCGATACCTCATTTATGTTATTTTTTTATGTGATACTAAGTCTGCAGAAGAAAAACACATACAGTTAGGGCCAGAAATATTTGGACAGTGACACAATTTTCGCGAGTTGGGCTCTGCATGCCACCACATTGGTTTTGAAATGAAACCTCTACAACAGAATTCAAGTGCAGATTGTAACGTTTAATTTGAAGGGTTGAACAAAAATATCTGATAGAAAATGTAGGAATTGTACACATTTCTTTACAAACACTCCACATTTTAGGAGCTCAAAAGTAATTGGACAAATAAACATAACCCAAACAAAATATTTTTATTTTCAATATTTTGTTGCGAATCCTTTGGAGGCAATCACTGCCTTAGGGCTAGTTCACACGTGAGTATAAGGGGAGGTTTTTGACAGCGGATTTCGCGTCCAAAACCTCCCCTTATAATGGTGGTCTATGGAGACCGCTGGGCTTCTGTTCTCCGCTAGCGACGAGCTGCTGCTAGCGGAGAAAAGAAAGGACATGTCCTTTCTTCAGGCGGAAGCCGCGCAGTCTCAGTCGCGCGGCTTCCGCCCCCCGCAGCTCCCTCCTATGTCGGCTCATTCATTTCAGCCGACAGCAGAGGGTTAAGCCGCGACAGCGATGGTCGCGGCGGGCGGGTTTTGACAAGAGAGAGACGCGGCTCGCCGCGTCTCTCTCTCTGTCAAAACCCGCGCGGGCAGTTCACGTGTGAACTAGCCCTTAAGTCTGGAACCCATGGACATCTCCAAACGCTGGGTTTCCTCATTCTTAATGCTTTGCCAGGCCTTTACAGCCGCAGCCTTCAGGTCTTGCTTGTTTGTGGGTCTTTCCGCCTTAAGTCTGGATTTGAGCAAGTGAAATGCATGCTCAATTGGGTTAAGATCTGGTGATTGACTTGGCCATTGCAGAATGTTCCATTTTTTTGCACTCATGACCTCCTGGGTAGCTTTGGCTGTATGCTTGGGGTCATTGTCCATCTGTACTATGAAGCGCCGTCCGATCAACTTGGCAGCATTTGGCTGAATCTGGGCTGAAAGTATATCCCGGTACACTTCAGAATTCATCCGGCTACTCTTGTCTGCTGTTATCTCATCAATAAACACAAGTGACCCAGTGCCATTGAAAGCCATGCATGCCCATACCATCACGTTGCCTCCACCATGTTTTACAGAGGATGTGGTGTGCCTTGGATCATGTGCCGTTCCCTTTCTTCTCCAAACTTTTTTTCTCCCCATCATTCTGGTACAGGTTGATCTTTGTCTCATCTGTCCATAGAATACTTTTCCAGAACTGAGCTGGCTTCTTGAGGTGTTTTTCAGCAAATTTAACTCTGGCCTGTCTATTTTTAGAATTGATGAATGGTTTGCATCTAGATGTGAACCCTTTGTATTTACTTTCATGGAGTCTTCTCTTTACTGTTGACTTAGAGACAGATACACCTACTTCACTGAGAGTGTTCTGGACTTCAGTTGATGTTGTGAACAGGTTCTTCTTGACCAAAGAAAGTATGCGGCGATCATCCACCACTGTTGTCATCCGTGGACGCCCAGGCCTTTTTGAGTTCCCAAGCTCACCAGTCAATTCCTTTTTTCTTAGAATGTACCCGACTGTTGATTTTGCTACTCCAAGCATGTCTTCTATCTCTCTGATGGATTTTTTCTTCTTTTTCAGCCTCAGGATTTTCTGCTTCACCTCAATTGAGAGTTCCTTTGACCGCATGTTGTCTGGTCACAGCAACAGCTTCCAAATGCAAAACCACACACCTGGAATCAACCCCAGACCTTTTAACTACTTCATTGATTACAGGTTTATGAGGGAGACGCCTTCAGAGTTAATTGCAGCCCTTAGAGTCCATTGTCCAATTACTTTTGGTCCCTTGAAAAAGAGGAGGCTATGCATTACAGAGCTATGATTCCTAAATCCTTTCTCCAATTTGGATGTGGAAACTCTCATATTGCAGCTGGGAGTGTGCACTTTCAGCCCATATTATATATATAATTGTATTTCTGAACATGTTTTAGTAAACAGCTAAAATAACAAAACTTGTGTCACTGTCCAAATATTTCTGGCCCTAACTGTATGGGGACATAAATCAATGTTTTTTGCATCGCCATCTTCTGAGAGGCGTAACATTTTTATTTTTTGGTTGACAGTGATGGTTGAGGGCTTATTTTTTGCGGGAAAATGTGCGCTTTTTATTGGCACTGTTGTGGGGTGAATATGACTTTTTGATCACTTTTTATAGCATATTTTGTAGGATGAGATGGCAAAAAATCATTACTTCCGGCGAGTTTTTTCCGTTTTTTTTTTTTTTTTTTCCGACGTTCACCGTGTACATTATTGTATCAGTTTTATTGTACAGGTTGTTACGGACGCGGCGATACCAAATATGCATTGCTTTTTTTAATTTTTAGTGCTTTTTTTATACAATTCATTTTGTATAGAAAAAAGGGATTTTTGGACTTTAGAACTTTATTACTTTTTTCATACACTTTATTTTTTTTTTTAAACTTTTTTTTTTAACTTTTTCATGTGTCCCTTTAGGACACTTGAATCAGTTGATGCTTTGATGAAAGCATCAACTGATTCTGCACAATAGCAGACAGGACACGAGCAGGACATGAGCCTGCTCGTGTCCTGCAAGCTGCAGAGGAAGTGAGACACATCGCTCACTTCCTCCACCGCCTGGCAGGATCACCAGGTATGAGGGGGCTCCGGTGGTCTGGGGTCACTGGCCAGACTCCAGACTACCTTTTACTGACATCGGCACCCCCCGATCTCGCCGCGGGGGGTGCCGATCACTTTCAATTGTCGGCGGATCCCTTTCGATCGCGCCGTGATGTTTGACGGCGCGATCGAAAGGGTTAACACGTCCAGTCGGACTCAGTTCCGACTGGACGTTATGGAGGAAGGGGTTAGGTGTTAGTAACACCTAACCCCTGTCCCCCCCGCACCCCTCCCCCTGCCAGAAAGGTACCTAAAGGCCGGACGTATTTCGGCAATAGTCCGGTCTTTAGGTACCAGCACATGAGGCCGTAAATTTACGTACGGCGGTCCTCATGTGGTTAAAACATCCTTCATACTTTTGTGTTAGGTCCAGCGTTTGCCATAGACAGGATCAGTGGTGTAACTACTGCCATAGCAGCAGAGGCAGCTGCCACAGGGCCCGGGACATTAGGGGCCCGGTGACAGCCACTACCGCTGCTAACATTATACTCGGGGGGTTTTTCGGACCCCCGAGTATAATGATTGGCGGACCGGGAGAGGTAAGAAACATAACAAACACTGTAACTTACCTCTCCACGATCCGGGCAGGCTTCGGCCTAGTCATCTCATGACCCCGGCCTGTGTACCGGGTCATGTGACGTCTGACGTTATTGAAGATCGACTACTTCGGAGGCCGACAGCGTACAAGACGGGAGATAGGTGAGGTTTTTTTTATGTTTTTATACTGTGTGCAGGGGCCACTATGGGGGATAATTCTGTGTGCAGGGGCCACTATGGGGGATAATACTGTGTGCATGGGGCCACTATGGGGGATAATACTGTGTGCAGGGGCAACTATGGGGGATAATACTGTGTGCAGGGGCCACTAAGGGACATAATACTGTGTGCAGGGGCCACTATGGGGGATAATACTGTGTTCAGGGACCACTATTGGGGATAATACTGTGTACAGGGGCCACTATTGGGTACAATACTGTGTGCAGGGGCCACTATGGGGGATAATACTGTGTGCAGGGGCCACTATATGGGATAATACTGTGTACAGGGGCCACTATGGGGTACAATACTGTGTGCAGGGGCCACTATGGGGGATAATACTGTGTGCATGGGCCACTATGGGGGATAATACTGTGTACAGGGACCACTATTGGGGATAATACTGTGTACAATACCACTATGGGGTACAATACTGTGTGCAGGGGCCACTATGAGGGATAATACTGTGTACAGGGGCCACTATTAGGGATAATATTGTGTACAGGGGCCACGATGCGGGATAATACTATGTGCAGGGGCCACTATGGGGGATAATACTGTGTGCAGGGGCCACTATGGGGGATAATACTGTGTACAGGGGCCACTATGGGGTACAATACTGTGTGCAGGGGCCAATATGGGGGATAATACTGTGTGCAGGGGGCACTATGGGGGATAATACTATGTGCAGGGCCACTATGGGGCATAATACTGTGTGCAGGTGCTACTATGGGGCATAATACTGTGTGCAGGGGACACTAGGGGGATAATAATGTGTGCAGGAGCCACTATGAGGGATAATACTGTGTGCATGGGCCACTATCGGGGATAATACTGTGTGCAGGGACCACTATTGGGGATAACACTGTGCACAATACCACTATGGGTTACAATACGGTGTGCAGGGGCCACTATGGGGGATAATACTGTGTGCAGGGGCCACTATTTGGGATAATACTGTGTACAGGGGCTACTATGGGGGATAATACTATGTTCAGGGGCCACTATGGGGGATAATACTGTGTTCAGGGGCCACTATGGGGAATAATACTGTGTACAGGGGCAACTATGGGGGATAATACTGTGTGCAGGGGCCACTATGGGGGATAATACTGTGTGCATGGGCCACTATGGGGGATAATAGTGTGAACAGGGGCCACTATGGGGGATAGTACTGTGTGCAGGGGCCACTATGGGGGATAATACTATGTGCAGGGGCCACTATGGGGGATAATACTGTGTGAAGGGGCCACTATGGGGGATAATACAGTGTACAGGGGCCACTATGGGGTACAATACTGTGTGCAGGGGCCAATATGGGGGATAATACTGTGTGCAGGGGCCACTATGGGGGATAATACTGTGTGCAGGGGCCACTATGGGGCATAATACTGTGTGCAGGTGCTACTATGGGGCATAATACTGTGTGCAGGGGACACTAGGGGGATAATAATGTGTGCAGGGGCCACTATGGGGCATAATACTGTGTGCAGGTGCTACTATGGGGCATAATACTGTGTTCAGGGGACACTAGGGGGATAATAATGTGTGCAGGGGCCACTATGAGGGATAATACTGTGTGCATGGGCCACTATGGCGGATAATACTGTGTGCAGGGACCACTATTGGGGATAACACTGTGTACAATACCACTATGGGTTACAATACGGTGTGCAGGGGCCACTATGGGGGATAATACTGTGTGCAGGGGCCACTATTTGGGATAATACTGTGTACAGGGGCTACTATGGGGGATAATACTATGTTCAGGGGCCACTATGGGGGATAATACTATGTTCAGGGGCCACTATGGGGGATAATACTGTGTTCAGGGGCCACTATGGGGAATAATACTGTGTACAGGGGCAACTATGGGGGATAATACTGTGTGCAGGGGCCACTATGGGGGATAATACTGTGTGCATGGGCCACTATGGGGGATAATAGTGTGAACAGGGGCCACTATGGGGGATAGTACTGTGTGCAGGGGCCACTATGGGGGATAATACTGTGTGCATGGGCCACTATGGGGGATAATACTGTGTACAGGGACCACTATTGGGGATAATACTGTGTACAATACCACTATGGGGTACAATACTGTGTGCAGGGGCCACTATGGGGGATAATACTGTGTGCTGGGGCAACTATGGGGATAATACTGTGTGCAGGGGCCACTATTGGGGATAATACTGTGTGCAGGGACCACTATGGGGGATAATACTATGTTCAGGGGCCACTATGGGGGATAATACTGTGTGGAGGGGCCACTATGGGGGATAATACTATGTTCAGGGGCCACTATGGGGGATAATACTGTGTGGAGGGGCCACTATGGGGGATAATAGTGTGACCAGGTACCACTATGGGGCATAATACTGTGTGTAGGGGCCACAATGGGGGATAATACTGTGTGCAGGGGCCACTAAGGGACATAATACTGTGTGCAGGGGCCAATATGGGGGATAATACTGTGTTCAGGGACCACTATTGGGGATAATACTGTGTACAGGGGCCAGTATTGGGTACAATACTGTGTGCAGGGGCCACTATATGGGATAATACTGTGTACAGGGGCCACTATGGGGGATAACACTGTGTGCATGGGCCACTATGGGGGATAATACTGTGTACAGGGACCACTATTGGGGATAATACTGTGTACAATACCACTATGGGGTACAATACTGTGTGCAGGGGACACTATGTGGGATAATACTGTGTACAGGGGCCACAATTGGGGATAATATTGTGTACAGGGGCCACGATGCGGGAAAATACTATGTGCAGGGGCCACTATGGGGGATAATACTGTGTGCAGGGGCCACTATGGGGGATAATACTGTGTACAGGGGCAACTATGGGGGATAATACTGTGTGCAGGGGCCACTATTGGGGATAATACTGTGTACAGGGGCCACTATGGGGTACAATACTGTGTGCAGGGGCCACTATGGGGGATAATACTGTGTGCAGGGGCCACTATGGGGGATAATACTGTGTGCAGGGGCCACTATGGGGCATAATACTGTGTGCAGGTGCTACTATGGGGCATAATACTGTGTGCAGGGGACACTAGGGGGATAATAATGTGTGCAGGGGCCACTATGAGGGATAATACTGTGTGCAGGGGACACTATGGGGGATAATACTGTGTACAGGGGCAACTATGGGGGATAATACTGTGTGCAGGGGCCACTATGGGGGATAATACTGTGTGCATGGGCCACTATGGGGGATAATACTGTGTGCATGGGCCATTATGGGGGATAATAGTGTGAACAGGGGCCACTATGGGGGATAGTACTGTGTGCAGGGGCCACTATGGGGGATAATACTGTGTGCATGGGCCACTATGGGGGATAATACTGTGTACAGCAGGGGTAGGCAACCTTTTTTGTTCGGCGTGCCGATTTAAATAAAAAAATCAAAGATGAGGTCCTCGGAGTGCCGGGCAATAATTGTAAAGCTGATGACACCTACACTAAAGTCATATAGCACAAACCGCAACATAGGGGTGCTGTCATACTACGCTCCCAGCCACATGCGCTTACTACTATTTGCCTGGATACACATGTTCTTTTCCATTAGAAGCAATGTAACATATGCAACCCACAATTAGTGGTAATGTATGTGACTGGGAGCAGAGTAAGGTCATACCTGTAAAGCGCTGACACACAATGTACTTGGATGCTCCATCCAGTCCCTTGGCCCTTCAGTTTTCTGTAAGTGAAACAGATTAATTTCAGTCACTTTTAGTTCCTGGTGGTGCAGTAACCGCAAAACCCCAGCCAGAAATTAATCGGTGTCACACTTACACCAAAGTGACCGCACTGGTGCCCAGGAACTGGATTTGGCTATAATTGCATTTAGTTACAGTGTCACCACCCAATAGAATCACACCAAGTCTGAGGCCCCACATTACAAAAATGCAGCTTTTTTTGTTGCAGATTTAGCTGCGTTTTTTTTTCCGTCAAAGCCAAGAATGGCTAGAAAAGGAACGAGAAATATATAGAAAGCTTCTTATATGTCTCCCTCCTGCTCAATCTACTCCAGGCTTCGGCTCAAAAAACACAGCAAAATCTGCAACAAAAAAAAAACTGTTTCTGCAACATGGGGCTTTAGCCTAAGGCCCCCACGTTGTGAGAACACAGCTTTTTTGTTGAATATTTTGCTGCGTTTTTCTGAGCCTAAGGGCTCGTTCACATCTGCGCCCGGTCTCCGTTCTGCAGGTTTCCGTTTCCTGCACAAAACAGAGGCAGGAGACGGAAACCTGCAGGTCGTGAGCGTTTTATGCTCTCCGCCGCAAAACCGTTTTTTTTAAATCGGACACAGAGTCGGACATGCAGTACTCTGTGTCCGATTTTAAAAACCGGACATTTTGGCCCAGATACACAGCCACAAGAAATTGCTGTATATATGGGTCAATTGAAATGTATAGGTCTGTACTCTTATCCAAAGTTGTGGATAAAAAGTCTGGTCATGTATATTACAGCTTAGTAACTCATATTAATAGCAGTTAACCCCATCATGTCCCTCACATTAACCAACTGTGTGCTTTACATAAGGGATACTGATATGAGAGACATATGGAGGTAATAAGTGAACATCTTCATTATATAGGTCCTTTATTAGTACCCCTATATGTCTCACACATCAGTAACCCTTATGTGAGCCACACAGGGGTTAATATGAGGGATATGATGGGGTTAACTGTTATTAATGTGAGGCACATGGAGTTACTAACACTAAATTAATAACCCCAAATGCCTCACAGTAATAAGAATAGTTAGTAACACACACGTACCTGGTGTTTTTACTTTCACTTTGCTTCTCTCCTCAGGGCTGCAGACGGCAGGAGCTCATCCTCACGTGTAGCAGCAGGTCCAGGGAGCCCTTATCCTGTGCAGTGAGAGGCTGAGAGACTCATCTCTGATTGGTGGCAGGGAGGGAAGGGGGCGTGTCCTACACCTCGGCTTTAGCCGAGCTTCTGAAAGGACGCTCTCTCTCTCAATTTAGTGCATGAAGGTTGCAGGCTGGCTGCCGTGCCAGCAAAATATGCCTCGCGTGCCACTCTTGGCACGCGTGCCAGGGGTTGCCGACCCCTGGTGTACAGGGACCACTATTGGGGATAATACTGTGTACAATACCACTATAGGGTACAATACTGGGTGCAGGGGCCACTATGGGGGATAATACTGTGTGCATGGGCCACTATGGGGGATAATACTATGTACAGGGACCACTATTGGGGATAATACTGTGTACAATACCACTATGGGATACAATACTGTGTGCAGGAGCCACTATGGGGGATAATACTGTGTACAGGGGCCACTATTGGGGATAATATTGTGTACAGGGGCCACGATGCGGGATAATACTATGTGCAGGGGCCACTATGGGGGATAATACTGTGTACAGGGGCCACTATGGGGGGTAATACTGTGTGCAGGGGCCACTATGGGGGATAATACTGTGTGCAGGGGCCACGATGGGGGATAATACTGTGTGCAGGTGCCACTATGGGGCATAATACTGTGTGCAGGTGCTACTATGGGACATAATACTGTGTGCAGGGGACACTAGGCGGATAATACTGTGTGCAGGGGCCACTATGGGGGATAATACTGTGTGCAGGGACCACTATTGGGGATAATACTGTGTACAATACCACTATGGGGTACAATACTGTGTGCAGGGGCCACTATGGGGGATAATACAGTGTACAGGCGCCTCTATTGGGGATAATATTGTGTACAGGGGCCACGATGCGGGATAATACTATGTGCAGGGGCCACTATGGGGGATAATACTGTGTACAGGGGCCACTATGGGGTACAATACTGTGTGCAGGGGCCACTATGGGGGATAATACTGTGTGCAGGGGCCACTATGGTGGATAATACTGTGTGCAGGGGCCACTATGGGGCATAATACTGTGTGCAGGTGCTACTATGGGGCATAATACTGTGTGCAGGGGACACTAGGGGGATAATAATGTGTGCAGGGGCCACTATGAGGGATAATACTGTGTGCAGGGGCCACTATGGGGGATAATACTGTGTGCATGGGCCACTATGGGGGATAATACTGTGTGCAGGGACCACTATTGGGGATAACACTGTGTACAATACCACTATGGGTTACAATACGGTGTGCAGGGGCCACTATGGGGGATAATACTGTGTGCAGGGGCCACTATTTGGGATAATACTGTGTACAGGGGCTACTATGGGGGATAATACTATGTTCAGGGGCCACTATGGGGGATAATACAGTGTTCAGGGGCCACTATGGGGAATAATACTGTGTACAGGGGCAACTATGGGGGATAATACTGTGTGCAGGGGCCACTATGGGGGATAATACTGTGTGCATGGGCCACTATGGGGGATAATAGTGTGAACAGGGGCCACTATGGGGGATAGTACTGTGTGCAGGGGCCACTATGGGGGATAATACTGTGTGCATGGGCCACTATGGGGGATAATACTGTGTACAGGGACCACTATTGGGGATAATACTGTGTACAATACCACTATGGGGTACAATACTGTGTGCAGGGGCCACTATGGGGATAATACTGTGTGCAGAGGCCACTATGGGGATAATACTATGTTCAGGGGCCACTATGGGGGATAATACTGTGTGGAGGGGCCACTATGGGGGATAATACTATGTTCAGGGGCCACTATGGGGGATAATACTGTGTGGAGGGGCCACTATGGGGGATAATAGTGTGACCAGGTACCACTATGGGGCATAATACTGTGTGTAGGGGCCACGATGGGGGATAATACTGTGTGCAGGGGCCACTAAGGGACATAATACTGTGTGCAGGGGCCACTATGGGGGATAATACTGTGTTCAGGGACCACTATTGGGGATAATACTGTGTACAGGGGCCACTATTGGGTACAATACTGTGTGCAGGGGCCACTATGGGGGATAATACTGTGTGCAGGGGCCACTATATGGGATAATACTGTGTACAGGGGCCACTATGGGGTACAATACTGTGTGCAGGGGCCACTATGATAACACTGTGTGCATGGGCCACTATTGGGGATAATACTGTGTACAGGGACCACTATTGGGGATAATACTGTGTACAATATCACTATGGGGGATAATACTGTGTACAGGGGCCACTATTGGGGATAATATTGTGTACAGGGGCCACGATGCGGGATAATACTATGTGCAGGGGCCACTATGGGGGATAATACTGTGTGAAGGGGCCACTATGGGGGATAATACTGTGTACAGGGGCCACGATGCGGGATAATACTGTGTACAGGGGCCACTATAAGGGATAATACTGTGTGCAGGGGCCACTATGGGGCATAATAGTGTGACCAGGTGCCACTCTGGGGGATAATACTGTGTGCAGGGGCCACTATTGGGCATAATACTGTGTGCAGGGGCCACTATGGGGCATAATATTGTGTGTAGGGGCCACTATGGGGGATAGTACTGTGTGCAGGGGCCACTATGGGGGATAATACTGTGTGCATGGGCCACTATGGGGGATAATACTGTGTACAGGGACCACTATTGGGGATAATACTGTGTACAATACCACTATGGGGTACAATACTCTGTGCATGGGCCACTATGGGGGATAATACTGTGTACAGGGACCACTATTGGGGATAATACTGTGTACAATACCACTATGGGGTACAATACTGTGTACAGGGGCCACGATGCGGGATAATACTATGTGCAGGGCCACTATGGGGGATAATACAGTGTGCAGGGGCCACTATGGGGGATAATACTGTGTACAGGGGCCACTATGGGGGGTAATACTGTGTGCAGGGGCCACTATGGGGGATAATACTGTGTGCAGGGGCCACTATGGGGGATAATACTGTGTGCAGGGGCCACTATGGGGCATAATACTGTGTGCAGGTGCTACTATGGGGCATAATACTGTGTGCAGGGGACACTAGGGAGATAATAATGTGTGCAGGGGCCACTATGAGGGATAATACTGTGTGCAGGGGCCACTATGGGGGATAATACTGTGTGCATGGGCCACTATGGGGGATAATACTGTGTGCAGGGACCACTATTGGGGATAACACTGTGTACAATACCACTATGGGTTACAATACGGTGTGCAGGGGCCACTATGGGGGATAATACTGTGTGCAGGGGCCACTATTGGGGATAATACTGTGTACAGGGGCCACTATGGGGGATAATACTCTGTTCAGGGGCCACTATGGGGGATAATACTGTGTTCAGGGGCCACTATGGGGAATAATACTGTGTACAGGAGAAACTATGGGGGATAATACTGTGTGCAGGGGCCACTATGGGGGATAATACTCTGTGCATGGGCCACTATGGGGGATAATAGTGTGAACAGGGGCCACTATGGGGGATAGTACTGTGTGCAGGGGCCACTATGGGGGATAATACTGTGTGCATGGGCCACTATGGAGGATAATACTGTGTACAGGGACCACTATTGTGGATAATACTGTGTACAATACCACTATGGGGTATAATACTGTGTGCAGGGGCCACTATGGGGGATAATACTGTGTGCATGGGCCACTATGGGGTATAATAGTGTGACCAGGGGCCACTATGGGGGATAATACTGTGTGCAGGGGCCACTATGGGGGATAATACTGTGTGCAGGGGCCACTATGGGGGATAATACTGTTTGAAGGGGCCACTATGGGGGATAATACTGTGTGCAGGGGCCACTATGGGGGATAATAATGTGTACAGGGGCAACTATGGGGGATAATACTGTGTGCAGGGGCCACTATGGGGGATAATACTGTGTGCATGGGCCACTATGGGGGATAATAGTGTGAACAGGGGCCATTATGGGTGATAGTACTGTGTGCCGGGGCCACTATGGGGGATAATACTGTGTACAGGGACCACTATTGGGGATAATACTATGTACAATACCACTATGGGGTACAATACTGTGTGCAGAGGCCACTATGGGGGATAATACTGTGTGCAGGGGCCACTATTGGGGATAATACTGTGTACAGGGACCACTATGGGTTACAAAACGGTGTGCAGGGGCCACTATGGGGGATAATACTGTGTACAGGGGCCACTATTGGGGAAAATACTGTGTACAGGGGCAACTATGGGGGATAATACTGTGTGCAGGGGCCACTATGGGGGATAATACTGTGTGCATGGGCCACTATGGGGGATAATACTGTGTACAGGGGCCACTATGGGGGATAATACTATGTTCAGGGGCCACTATGGAGGATAATACTGTGTTCAGGGGCCACTATGGGGAATAATACTGTGTACAGGGGAAACTATGGGGGATAATACTGTGTGCAGGAGCCACTATGGGGGATAATACTGTGTGCATGGGCCACTATGGGGGATAATAGTGTGAACAGGGGCCACTATGGGGGATAGTACTGTGTGCAGGGGCCACTATGGGGGATAATACTGTGTGCATGGGCCACTATGGGGGATAATACTGTGTACAGGGACCACTATTGGGGATAATACTGTGTACAATACCACTATGGGGTACAATACTGTGTGCAGGGGCCACTATGGGGGATAATACTGTGTGCATGGGCCACTATGGGGTATAATAGTGTGACCAGGGGCCACTATGGGGGATAATACTGTGTGCAGGGGCCACTAGGGGGGATAATACTGTGTGCAGGGGCCACTATGGGGGATAATACTGTGTGAAGGGGCCACTATGGGGGATAATACTGTGTGCAGGGGCCACTATGGGGGATAATACTGTGTGCAGGGGCTACTATGGGGGATAATACTGTGTGCAGGGGCCACTATGGGGGATAATACTGTGTAGAGGGGCCACTATGGGGGATAATACTGTGTACAGGGGCCACTATAAGGGATAATACTGTGTGCAGGGGCCACTATGGGGCATAATAGTGTGACCAGGTGCCACTATGGGGGATAATAATGTGTGCAGGGGCCACTATGAGGGATAATACTGTGTGCATGGGCCACTATGGGGGATAATACTATGTACAGGGACCACTATTGGGGATAATACTGTGTACAATACCACTATGGGGTACAATACTGTGTGCAGGAGCCACTATGGGGGATAATACTGTGTACAGGGGCCACTATTGGGGATAATATTGTGTACAGGGGCCACGATGCGGGATAATACTATGTGCAGGGGCCACTATGGGGGATAATACTGTGTACAGGGGCCACTATGGGGGGTAATACTGTGTGCAGGGGCCACTATGGGGGATAATACTGTGTGCAGGGGCCACGATGGGGGATAATACTGTGTGCAGGTGCCACTATGGGGCATAATACTGTGTGCAGGTGCTACTATGGGACATAATACTGTGTGCAGGGGACACTAGGCAGATAATAATGTGCGCAGGGACCACTATTGGGGATAATACTGTGTACAATACCACTATGGGGTACAATACTGTGTGCAGGGGCCACTATGGGGGATAATACTGTGTACAGGCGCCTCTATTGGGGATAATATTGTGTACAGGGGCCACGATGCGGGATAATACTATGTGCAGGGGCCACTATGGGGGATAATACTGTGTACAGGGGCCACTATGGGGTACAATACTGTGTGCAGGGGCCACTATGGGGGATAATACTGTGTGCAGGGGCCACTATGGTGGATAATACTGTGTGCAGGGGCCACTATGGGGCATAATACTGTGTGCAGGTGCTACTATGGGGCATAATACTGTGTGCAGGGGACACTAGGGGGATAATAATGTGTGCAGGGGCCACTATGAGGGATAATACTGTGTGCAGGGGCCACTATGGGGGATAATACTGTGTGCATGGGCCACTATGGGGGATAATACTGTGTGCAGGGACCACTATTGGGGATAACACTGTGTACAATACCACTATGGGTTACAATACGGTGTGCAGGGGCCACTATGGGGGATAATACTGTGTGCAGGGGCCACTATTTGGGATAATACTGTGTACAGGGGCTACTATGGGGGATAATACTATGTTCAGGGGCCACTATGGGGGATAATACAGTGTTCAGGGGCCACTATGGGGAATAATACTGTGTACAGGGGCAACTATGGGGGATAATACTGTGTGCAGGGGCCACTATGGGGGATAATACTGTGTGCATGGGCCACTATGGGGGATAATAGTGTGAACAGGGGCCACTATGGGGGATAGTACTGTGTGCAGGGGCCACTATGGGGGATAATACTGTGTGCATGGGCCACTGTGGGGGATAATACTGTGTACAGGGACCACTATTGGGGATAATACTGTGTACAATACCACTATGGGGTACAATACTGTGTGCAGGGGCCACTATGGGGATAATACTGTGTGCAGAGGCCACTATGGGGATAATACTATGTTCAGGGGCCACTATGGGGGATAATACTGTGTGGAGGGGCCACTATGGGGGATAATACTATGTTCAGGGGCCACTATGGGGGATAATACTGTGTGGAGGGGCCACTATGGGGGATAATAGTGTGACCAGGTACCACTATGGGGCATAATACTGTGTGTAGGGGCCACGATGGGGGATAATACTGTGTGCAGGGGCCACTAAGGGACATAATACTGTGTGCAGGGGCCACTATGGGGGATAATACTGTGTTCAGGGACCACTATTGGGGATAATACTGTGTACAGGGGCCACTATTGGGTACAATACTGTGTGCAGGGGCCACTATGGGGGATAATACTGTGTGCAGGGGCCACTATATGGGATAATACTGTGTACAGGGGCCACTATGGGGTACAATACTGTGTGCAGGGGCCACTATGATAACACTGTGTGCATGGGCCACTATTGGGGATAATACTGTGTACAGGGACCACTATTGGGGATAATACTGTGTACAATATCACTATGGGGGATAATACTGTGTACAGGGGCCTTTATTGGGGATAATATTGTGTACAGGGGCCACGATGCGGGATAATACTATGTGCAGGGGCCACTATGGGGATAATACTGTGTGAAGGGGCCACTATGGGGGATAATACTGTGTGCAGGGGCCACTATTGGGGATAATACTGTGTACAGGGGCCACTATGGGGTACAATACTGTGTGCAGGGGCCACTATGGGGGATAATACTGTGTGCAGGGGCCACTACGGGGGGTTAATACTGTGTGCAGGGGCCACTATGGGGCATAATACTGTGTGCAGGTACTACTATGGGGCATAATGCTGTGTGCAGGGGACACTAGGGGGATAATAATGTGTGCAGGGGCCACTATGAGGGATAATACTGTGTGCAGGGGTAACTATGGGGGATAATACTGTGTACAGGGGCAACTATGGGGGATAATACTGTGTGCAGGGGCCACTATGGGGGATAATACTGTGTGCATGGGCCACTATGGGGGATAATAGTGTGAACAGGGGCCACTATGGGTGGTAGTACTGTGTGCCGGGGCCACTATGGGGGATAATACTGTGTACAGGGGCCACTATTGGGGATAATACTGTGTACAATACCACTATGGGGTACAATACTGTGTGCAGAGGCCACTATGGGGGATAATACTGTGTGCAGGGGCCACTATTGGGGATAATACTGTGTACAGGGACCACTATGGGTTACAAAACGGTGTGCAGGGGCCACTATGGGGGATAATACTGTGTACAGGGGCCACTATTGGGGAAAATACTGTGTACAGGGGCAACTATGGGGGATAATACTGTGTGCAGGGGCCACTATGGGGGATAATACTGTGTGCATGGGCCACTATGGGGGATAATACTGTGTACAGGGGCCACTATGGGGGATAATACTATGTTCAGGGGCCACTATGGGGGATAATACTGTGTTCAGGGGCCACTATGGGGAATAATACTGTGTACAGGGGAAACTATGGGGGATAATACTGTGTGCAGGAGCCACTATGGGGGATAATACTGTGTGCATGGGCCACTATGGGGGATAATAGTGTGAACAGGGGCCACTATGGGGGATAGTACTGTGTGCAGGGGCCACTATGGGGGATAATACTGTGTGCATGGGCCACTATGGAGGATAATACTGTGTACAGGGACCACTATTGGGGATAATACTGTGTACAATACCACTATGGGGTACAATACTGTGTGCAGGGGCCACTATGGGGGATAATACTGTGTGCATGGGCCACTATGGGGTATAATAGTGTGACCAGGGGCCACTATGGGGGATAATACTGTGTGCAGGGGCCACTAGGGGGGATAATACTGTGTGCAGGGGCCACTATGGGGGATAATACTGTGTGAAGGGGCCACTATGGGGGATAATACTGTGTGCAGGGGCCACTATGGGGGATAATACTGTGTGCAGGGGCTACTATGGGGGATTAATACTGTGTGCAGGGGCCACTATGGGGGATAATACTGTGTGGAGGGGCCACTATGGGGGATAATACTGTGTACAGGGGCCACTATTGGGCATAATACTGTGTGCAGGGGCCACTATGGGGCATAATATTGTGTGTAGGGGCCACTATGGGGGATAGTACTGTGTGCAGGGGCCACTATGGGGGATAATACTGTGTGCATGGGCCACTATGGGGGATAATACTGTGTACAGGGACCACTATTGGGGATAATACTGTGTACAATACCACTATGGGGTACAATACTCTGTGCATGGGCCACTATGGGGGATAATACTGTGTACAGGGACCACTATTGGGGATAATACTGTGTACAATACCACTATGGGGTACAATACTGTGTACAGGGGCCACGATGCGGGATAATACTATGTGCAGGGCCACTATGGGGGATAATACAGTGTGCAGGGGCCACTATGGGGGATAATACTGTGTACAGGGGCCACTATGGGGGGTAATACTGTGTGCAGGGGCCACTATGGGGGATAATACTGTGTGCAAGGGCCACTATGGGGGATAATACTGTGTGCAGGGGCCACTATGGGGCATAATACTGTGTGCAGGTGCTACTATGGGGCATAATACTGTGTGCAGGGGACACTAGGGGGATAATAATGTGTGCAGGGGCCACTATGAGGGATAATACTGTGTGCAGGGGCCACTATGGGGGATAATACTGTGTGCATGGGCCACTATGGGGGATAATACTGTGTGCAGGGACCACTATTGGGGATAACACTGTGTACAATACCACTATGGGTTACAATACGGTGTGCAGGGGCCACTATGGGGGATAATACTGTGTGCAGGGGCCACTATTGGGGATAATACTGTGTACAGGGGCCACTATGGGGGATAATACTATGTTCAGGGGCCACTATGGGGGATAATACTGTGTTCAGGGGCCACTATGGGGAATAATAATGTGTACAGGAGAAACTATGGGGGATAATACTGTGTGCAGGGGCCACTATGGGGGATAATACTCTGTGCATGGGCCACTATGGGGGATAATAGTGTGAACAGGGGCCACTATGGGGGATAGTACTGTGTGCAGGGGCCACTATGGGGGATAATACTGTGTGCATGGGCCACTATGGAGGATAATACTGTGTACAGGGACCCACTATTGTGGATAATACTGTGTACAATACCACTATGGGGTATAATACTGTGTGCAGGGGCCACTATGGGGGATAATACTGTGTGCATGGGCCACTATGAGGTATAATAGTGTGACCAGGGGCCACTATGGGGGATAATACTGTGTGCAGGGGCCACTATGGGGGATAATACTGTGTGCAGGGGCCACTATGGGGGATAATACTGTTTGAAGGGGCCACTATGGGGGATAATACTGTGTGCAGGGGCCACTATGGGGGATAATAATGTGTACAGGGGCAACTAATGGGGGATAATACTGTGTGCAGGGGCCACTATGGGGGATAATACTGTGTGCATGGGCCACTATGGGGGATAATAGTGTGAACAGGGGCCACTTAATGGGTGATAGTACTGTGTGCCGGGGCCACTATGGGGGATAATACTGTGTACAGGGACCACTATTGGGGATAATACTGTGTACAATACCACTATGGGGTACAATACTGTGTGCAGAGGCCACTATGGGGGATAATACTGTGTGCAGGGGCCACTATTGGGATAATACTGTGTACAGGGACCACTATGGGTTACAAAACGGTGTGCAGGGGGCCACTATGGGGATAATACTGTGTATAGGGGCCACTATTGGGGAAAATACTGTGTACAGGGGCAACTATGGGGGATAATACTGTGTGCAGGGGCCACTATGGGGGATAATACTGTGTGCATGGGCCACTATGGGGGATAATACTGTGTACAGGGGCCACTATGGGGGATAATACTATGTTCAGGGGCCACTATGGGGGATAATACTGTGTTCAGGGGCCACTATGGGGAATAATACTGTGTACAGGGGAAACTATGGGGGATAATACTGTGTGCAGGAGCCACTATGGGGGATAATACTGTGTGCATGGGCCACTATGGGGGATAATAGTGTGAACAGGGGCCACTATGGGGGATAGTACTGTGTGCAGGGGCCACTATGGGGATAATACTGTGTGCATGGGCCACTATGGGGGATAATACTGTGTACAGGGACCACTATTGGGGATAATACTGTGTACAATACCACTATGGGGTACAATACTGTGTGCAGGGGCCACTATGGGGGATAATACTGTGTGCATGGGCCACTATGGGGTATAATAGTGTGACCAGGGGCCACTATGGGGGATAATACTGTGTGCAGGGGCCACTAGGGGGGATAATACTATGTGCCAGGGGCCACTATGGGGATAATACTGTGTACAGGGGCCACTATAAGGGATAATACTGTGTGCAGGGGCCACTATGGGGCATAATAGTGTGACCAGGTGCCACTATGGGGATAGTACTGTGTGCAGGGGCCACTATGGGGATAATACTGTGTGCATGGGCCACTATGGGGGATAATACTGTGTACAGGGACCACTATTGGGGATAATACTGTGTACAATACCACTATGGGGTACAATACTGTGTGCAGGGCCACTATGGGGGATAATACTGTGTGCATGGGCCACTATGGGGTATAATAGTGTGACCAGGGGCCACTATGGGGGATAATACTGTGTGCAGGGGCCACTAGGGGGGATAATACTGTGTGCAGGGGCCACTATGGGGGATAATACTGTGTGAAGGGGCCACTATGGGGATAATACTGTGTGCAGGGGCCACTATGGGGGATAATACTGTGTGCAGGGGCTACTATGGGGATAATACTGTGTGCAGGGGCCACTATGGGGGATAATACTGTGTAGAGGGGCCACTAAGGGGGATAATACTGTGTACAGGGGCCACTATAAGGGATAATACTGTGTGCAGGGGCCACTATGGGGCATAATAGTGTGACCAGGTGCCACTATGGGGGATAAA